>NC_041385.1:219528818-219530173 GCF_002162155.2 Triticum dicoccoides
ATTCTGACTCCTCATCTTTTCTACTCTTTTAGGATGGCAGATGCAAGGAACAAGTTCACGCAACCAAATGAAGATACACCCTTTGGACGCCACTTGAAGGAAGTCACGAAGTACCTGAACATCGGAGTACCAAGCTTCACCGGGACCTACATCGCCACTTTACCAGAAGAGGAGCGTTGGATGATTCAAGTTCAAGTTCCTGGAAGGACGTTCATGCCCATCACTGATCCCATAGAGTTTTCCTTTGATGCACCAACCTGGAATCTAGGAAAGAGCATGGCAGCTCACATCACCATGGGACGCATTGGAGAAGTTTACCACAAGGATCTGAAGGATACTATCTACCAGATTTGTGGGCGCCGAGATGAGCAATGGGAGATGACCAGCACCAGGAAGGATAGATCAATTGCAGCTTTCATCCAGGAGTTAAACCAGCACATTCGTCGCCAGGAGAACCAGATGTGCACAGGCATGATAGATCTGAAGAAGGCTATGACCAAGATCACGCGATTGGAGGAAGAACTCAAGTCTACATGCGATGGTTATGAGGAGGAAATAGCAACACTCGTGGAGAAGAATGATGATCTGAAGAGGAAGCTAAAAGTATTTATGGGATTTCCCGCGACTGGAGGAGAAGACGATGATTGCACTTGCCCGGAGAACTACATCATCATCGACGACACCGACTCGGATCCAGACGATAGCGATGATGACTTTGTTGATGAAGCTAGAGCAGATATCATGGAGTATTCGACCGATCAATCTTTCTAGTCGACCACCATAACAGTAGTAGAATTCCCCCATGTATATAGTATAGTCCGAGCACTTTTGTAATGATAGTTAGACCGTTGTATGCCCTTGTTTGAATTGATTGAAGCGATATTGTTTGTGTTTGTCTCATGTGCATATGGGTAGTGTTTTCTCTCTAGACCTCATTCTATTCTATTTTCTCATCTTTTCTAAAACCCTCAGATGCCTCCGAGACATGACAATGGATTTGCTTTCCCACCGGAGCTCACCCAGTTGATCCAGCAGCAGAATGCATTGATGCAGATGTTAGTCCAGAATCATAACCAGGGGAACAACAACAACAACAACCCACCACCACCACCACATGTTGATCACTTAGCCTGTTTATTGAGGCTGAAACCACCGGTGTTCTCCAGTAGCACCGAGCCGATAGTTGCAGATGATTGGCTCCGCAAGATGGGAAGGGAGTTGACCACTGCAGGATGCACAGATGCAGAGATGGTGTGTTTTGCCGCACATCAGCTTGATGGACCCGCAACATCACGGTGGGAGAATTTCACAGCCACTTATCCTATCGACGCTGTCGCATGGGATCAGTTTCAGCA
>NC_041385.1:219530183-219551242 GCF_002162155.2 Triticum dicoccoides
GTTTTGTAGGACCATATAAAGTTTTGGAGCGTATGGGAGAAGTTTCTTACAAGTTGGAATTGCCCGAAGGATTGTCAGGAGTTCACGTTGTGTTTTCACGTTTCCCAGTTGAAGAAGTGCCACGCAAAGATGGCTGATATTCCGCAGAGAGATACAGTGCCACTGGAGGCGATTCAGTTGGATAGTGATTTGACCTACAAGGAGAAACCAGTCAAGATTCTCGAGTTTGCCAGCCGAGTCACTCGCAGCAAGGTTATCAAGTTTTGCAAAGTTCATTGGATCCACCATACCGAAGATGAAGCTACCTGGGAGCAAGAGGAAGATCTGCTGAAGGACCACCCTCACCTATTTTCTAGCTAACCCAAATCTTGAGGGCGAGATTCATCTTAAGGGAGGTAGGTTTGTAACATCCCAAATATTCAATTTGGAATGTCATACATTAGATCATCATTGCATATCATATTTTAATTGCATTTTGGCTCGATCCTAGAAATTCTACGCAACTCAAGGACCCACGGAGAGAGTTGGGGATTTTGTTATTTTCATATTTGAGTTTACTCAATTTTTGAATATAGGATCATTTGATTTTAATTATTTTATCTTCAATTATTTCTATTATAAAAATATGAGAGAGGGAATAAAATGACTTTCCCAAAATAAAGAAATAATGAGGATTTAATAATAAAATCAAATAAAGGTCCGCCGCCAGGGCCTTTATAAGGCACCCCACCCCGCATCCCACCACCCCAGCCCGCCGCCACCGCCACCCAAACCCTAACCCTTGCGCCACCGCTGCCGCCGCCGCCACGCCGCGACCCCACGCCGTCGGACCCCACCGCCACCGACCGCCACCGCCGCCGGACCCCGCCGCCGCCCTGCCGGACCCCTCGCCAGAGTACGCCGCCACCGCCGCCGACACGTGACCCGAGGTAGCCGCAAGTTTTTGGAAAAAAATTGTTCATTTTTTTTCAAAAAAAAACTGAGAGCGTTTTTCTAGATCGTTTTTTTCCCGGTTTAGTTAATTAGCGGACGTTCATCCGTACGTTCGTTTTAACGAAAGATTTTCGTCGTTTAGCCGCAGACAGCGAACGCTCGTTCATTAGCCAGTTTGTCCGTTTTTCTTTTTATCGAATTTTCCGTGATTATTCCAGATCGTGATTTCTGATCCGATTTTCGTTTTAGTATAACTTTTCGCTCGTTTATCGGAATTAGGCGATTCAAGCGCCTAGAGTTTCGTCTTGCAACCCTCTTTCCGTTTAAACATCTCAAACAAGTTTTTGCTACTGTAAAATTTGACTTAGGTCCAGATTAGTAAACGAAGCTTGTTTCTTTTGCCGTTTGACTTTCGTTGCTTCGTTTGGTTTGATTCTTTTTGCAAATCAGAGTTGTTAAGATGAACTTTCTGGTTAGATCTCTTATTTGAGTTTTACCTATACATTAGTTGAGTGCTTATTGTATGCTTGTTTTTTTTGCGATAGAGTACCTGGAGTGCGACGCTTGCTACTTCGAATCTCTAGGTTTCACGGATCATCAGCATGGCAAGTAACACTTTGATCATACCTCCTTACTACCAAGTTTTATTGCATTAGATCAATCCTCAAACAAATGCATGATTAGGATCTGATTAATATGTGGGTTTTGGGGAGTAGATGAGGTAGAACCTATTACCCGTTTTGTTATCAAACCTTTGGGAGTTACTTCTATGTTTGCTTATATTGCTATGCTATGCTAGTAGATGTGGATTGGGTGAGTGTATTCATGACAGATGTGAGAGTGATATTTTAATGGTTTACTTAAGGTGGTAACTTAAACTCTCATCTGGGTGGATTGAGGCACCTAGGGAACCCAGTGTTGCCTATATTTTTGGAAATCCCGGGGTACCGTGTGATTCTCCTATGGACCGCCACCCAGGCTCAAAGGGATCATGAGATTTTTCATGCTAGAAACTTCCGTGTGCAGCCGCAAGCTACTATGGGCTCTAGCATAGTTGATTAATTAAGTTGCCTGAGCTCTTGAAGAGGTAGACTGGCAGATGTAGGGGATGTAGGTTGGTACTGTCTACACAGATTAGAGAGTTAATGCTTCTGAAAGACTGTGTCTCGGTCATCCATTTCTCAAACACCATGTAGTGCGAGAAATCAAGCGGAGGAGATCGAGTCTTGCGGGGAAAAGTGTGCAAACCTCTGCAGAGTGTATAAACTAATCATGGTTAGCCGTGTCCCCGGTTATGGATGTTTTGAGTATCTAGTACTTGGACTATCATGTGAATCTCATCATGTTACTTAATTTAAATTTTGTTGGGTTAATGATGATGTTTAATTGGGATTGAGTTGGAGTACCCTTCTCAATGTTTAACAACCACCATGATAGTTAAATAAAATTTATTCCTTTGTTGTAGGGAAAAATTGGCTTTATGCAAAACTGTAACCATAGAGCTTTCCACCAGCCATATATGCATGTAGTATAGCATATTTCTGTTCATTACTCTCTATTTGTTACATGCCAGCATATTCCATGTGCTGACCCATTTTCGGGCTGCAATGTTCATGTTGCAGACTTTTCAGGCGACGAGTAAGGTGCCTTAGGTCGTGATCTTATACTCAGTGATGCCGTTGGAGTTGATGGACTCGCTTATCTTCCAAGCCTTCCGTTGTTATTGTTATTAGATGGCCTTAAGCCATATTTATTGTAATAAGTTCTCTTTTGAGAGATTCGATGTAATAAGTGTGTGATTGCTACTCTCTTATAAATCCTTCAAGTACTGTGCGTGTCAGCATTACCGATCCAGGGATGACACTGATGCACAGAGATCAGACGGTTTGAGGTCTGGTCGCTACAAAATGGTATCAGAGCACACGCTGACTGTAGACATGACCACTAAGCTAAAGCCCTAGATCACTACTCTCTCTTCTATTCTGACTCCTCATCTTTTCTACTCTTTTAGGATGGCAGATGCAAGGAACAAGTTCACGCAACCAAATGAAGATACACCCTTTGGACGCCACTTGAAGGAAGTCACGAAGTACCTGAACATCGGAGTACCAAGCTTCACCGGGACCTACATCGCCACTTTACCAGAAGAGGAGCGTTGGATGATTCAAGTTCAAGTTCCTGGAAGGACGTTCATGCCCATCACTGATCCCATAGAGTTTTCCTTTGATGCACCAACCTGGAATCTAGGAAAGAGCATGGCAGCTCACATCACCATGGGACGCATTGGAGAAGTTTACCACAAGGATCTGAAGGATACTATCTACCAGATTTGTGGGCGCCGAGATGAGCAATGGGAGATGACCAGCACCAGGAAGGATAGATCAATTGCAGCTTTCATCCAGGAGTTAAACCAGCACATTCGTCGCCAGGAGAACCAGATGTGCACAGGCATGATAGATCTGAAGAAGGCTATGACCAAGATCACGCGATTGGAGGAAGAACTCAAGTCTACATGCGATGGTTATGAGGAGGAAATAGCAACACTCGTGGAGAAGAATGATGATCTGAAGAGGAAGCTAAAAGTATTTATGGGATTTCCCGCGACTGGAGGAGAAGACGATGATTGCACTTGCCCGGAGAACTACATCATCATCGACGACACCGACTCGGATCCAGACGATAGCGATGATGACTTTGTTGATGAAGCTAGAGCAGATATCATGGAGTATTCGACCGATCAATCTTTCTAGTCGACCACCATAACAGTAGTAGAATTCCCCCATGTATATAGTATAGTCCGAGCACTTTTGTAATGATAGTTAGACCGTTGTATGCCCTTGTTTGAATTGATTGAAGCGATATTGTTTGTGTTTGTCTCATGTGCATATGGGTAGTGTTTTCTCTCTAGACCTCATTCTATTCTATTTTCTCATCTTTTCTAAAACCCTCAGATGCCTCCGAGACATGACAATGGATTTGCTTTCCCACCGGAGCTCACCCAGTTGATCCAGCAGCAGAATGCATTGATGCAGATGTTAGTCCAGAATCATAACCAGGGGAACAACAACAACAACAACCCACCACCACCACCACATGTTGATCACTTAGCCTGTTTATTGAGGCTGAAACCACCGGTGTTCTCCAGTAGCACCGAGCCGATAGTTGCAGATGATTGGCTCCGCAAGATGGGAAGGGAGTTGACCACTGCAGGATGCACAGATGCAGAGATGGTGTGTTTTGCCGCACATCAGCTTGATGGACCCGCAACATCACGGTGGGAGAATTTCACAGCCACTTATCCTATCGACGCTGTCGCATGGGATCAGTTTCAGCAAGCTTTCCATACTGCCCATGTTTCAGCAGGAGCTATGGCTATGAAGAAGCATGAGTTTCGCAACTTGCGCCAAGGAGGCCGTACTGTTGGCCAGTATGTGGATGCCTTTAGTAAGTTAGCACGTTATGCCCCACATGACGTTGGTACGGATGCAACTAAGCAGGAGAAGTTTCTGGAAGGACTGAATAATGAGCTGAGCATGCAGTTGATGGTAGCAACCTTCAACAACTACCAGGAGTTGGTAGACCGAGCTCTCATGATTCAAGGGAAGTAGCAGCAGATTGACAATCGCAAGAGGAAGTATGGACAAGGGAAGTACAATTCTGGAGCTCAGCAGAAGCCTCGTTTTACCCCGAACTCGGGAGGACATTTTCAGCATACCCATGGAGGAGGTAGTTCGCACAACCATAGTGGCCCCAAGATGGTATGGGAATGGAGGAAGCAACGGATAGAACCGCACCAACCCATCAACACCATCCAAGAGGGATCTGAGCCACATTACTTGCTACAAATGCCAGAAGACTGGACATTATGCCACTGAATGTCCTGAAGCGAAGAATGAAAATGGTAATGGAAGCTCTGGGAAGAAGCCCAGCCCTTTCAACAAGGGACAGGTGAACCACGTTAGCGTGGAGGAGGTTGAACCCAGCCAGATGCAGTAATAGGTAAGTTTTTGGTTAAGTCTTTTACCGCAATCGTTCTTTTTCATACTGGTGCATCACATTCATACATATCAAGGGGATTTGTGGACAAGAATAAACTGCCAACCCAAGCCCTTAGGTCACTCATGTTAGTAACCTCGCCAGGAGCAGAGTATATGGCTAGTCTATGGTGTGATCGGTTACCATTAAGGATTGGTAACTATGTATTTCCCTCAGACCTCATAGTATTGGAGTCGCAAGGACTGGATGTGATATTAGGCATGGATTGGTTATCGAAGTATGGAGGGAACATTGAATGCGCCAGTAAGTCGATTTTGCTTACCACACCAGAAGGAAGAAGGATCAAGTATGTATCCCGGCATGTGCCGAAAAGGACTCAAGTAAATTCCTTATCAGGAGTTGTATAGGAGGAAGTACCAATGGTGAAGGATTTTCCTGACGTATTTCCAAAGGAGTTGCCTGGCATGCCACTGGATAGAGACATTGAGTTTTTGATTGATCTTTTGCCAGGCATAGGGTCTATATCCACAGGATGCCCGCAAAAGATTTGGAAGAAATTAAGAAGCAGATTAAGGAGTTACTGGATAAAGGCTATATTCGCCCAAGTTCTTCACCTTGGGGATCGCTAGTGCTTCTAGTGGAGAAGAAGGATGGATCATTAAGGATGGTTGTTGATTATCGAGGATTGAATGAAGTGACAATCAAGAACAAGTACCCACTACCGATGATCAATGACTTGTTTGACCGATTGCAAGGAGCTAAGGTATTTTCCAAGATCGATCTGCGATCAGGATACCACCAGTTGAAGATTTGAGAGCAGGATATACCTAAGACGACTTTTACCACCGGGTATGGGCTGTATGAGTATACCGTTATGTCATTTGGTCTGACTAACGCACCTGCATATTTCATGAACATGATGAACAAGGTGTTTATGGAGTTTCTGGATAAGTTCGTCGTGGTGTTCATTGATGATATTTTGGTCTACTCAAAGAATGAAGAAGAGCATAAGGAGCATTGCGTTTGGTACCGGAGAAGCTCAGAGAACATCAGTTATACACCAAGTTCAGCAAGTGTGAGTTTTGGTTGAAGGAAGTTGGATTCCTTAGACATGTTATAACCGGAGAAGGAATAGTAGTAGACCCCATCAAAGTTGTCACGGTGACAAATTGGGAAGCCCCAACGTCAGTTGGAGAGATCCGGAGTTTTCTTGGACGGATACTACCGGAGGTTCATTGAGAATTTCTCAAAGATTGCAAAGCCCATGACGGAGTTATTGAAGAAGGACACCAAGTTTAAATGGACAGAGGAATGAGAGGACAGTTTCCAGGAGTTGAATAAATGTTTGGTTACGTCACCAGTGTTGATTCTGCCTGATCAACGCAAGAATTATGAAGTATATTGCGACGCTTCTCGTCGAGGACTTGGAGCAGTGCTTATGCAGGAGGGAAGAGTTGTTTCATATGCCTCACGATAGCTTAAGCCCCATGAGTTGAATTTTGCTACACATGATTTGGAGTTAGCAGCCGTAGTGCATGCTTTGAAGACATGGAGACATTTTCTCATCGGAAACCATTGTGAGGTGTACACGAATCACAAGAGTTTAAAGTACATCTTCACGCAGAAGGAGTTGAATCTCAGGCAAAGGAGATGGTTGGAGCTCATCAAGGATTATGATATGATATTGCATTATCACCCAGGAAAGGCTAACGTAGTAGCCGATGCGTTGAGCCGCAAGAGCCATGTCAACACACTCATGACTAGAGAGTTACCCAAGGAGTTAGCCAAGGACCTTCGTGAGCTATGCTTGGAGATAGTTCCGAGAGGCTATGTAGCAGCGTTGGAGATTCAGTCTACCTTGATGGATAAGATCAGAGAAGCTCAACACTGACAAGGAGATTGCCGAGATAAAGGAGAGGATGAGCAAAGGAAAAGCTAAAGGATTTCGTGAGGATGAGCACGATACCTTATGGTTTGAGGACCGCGTTTATGTGCCTAATGACCCGGAGATCAGGAAGTTGATTCTGCAAGAGGCCCATGATTCGCCATACTCGATTCACCCAGGAAATACCAAGATGTACCTGGATTTGAAGGACACTTTCTGGTGGACCGGAATGAAGAAGGATATTGCGGAGTATGTAGCAGTATGTGATGTATGTCAAAGGGTGAATGCAGAGCATCAGAAGCCAGTAGGATTGCTACAGCCATTGCCGATACCCGAATGGAAGTGGGACAAGTTAGGAATGGACTTTATTACGGGATTGCCTAGGACTTGTTCAGGCTATGACTCGATATGGGTTGTAGTCGATCGTTTGATGAAGGTAGCTCATTTCATTCCAGTAAAGACCACCTACACCAGTGCGAAGTTGGCAAAGATATACATGACCAGTATCGTATGTCTGCATGGAGTTACGAGGAGCATCGTATCAGATAGAGGAACCCACTTTACCTCAAAGTTCTGGAATCAGTTGCACGAAACTTTGGGTACCAGGCTAGAGTTCAGTACAGCCTTTCATCCGCAGACAGATGGACAGACCGAGAGAGTCAATCAAATTCTGGAGGACATGCTGAGAGCTTGTGCGCTAGATTATGGATCTAGTTGGGATGAAAATTTTCCATATGCGGAGTTCTCTTACAACAACAGTTATCAATCCAGTTTGAAGATGGCCCCTTTCGAAGCCTTGTACGGAAGAAGGTGCAGGACACCGTTGTTATGGGACGAAGTTGGAGACCGCTAGTTGTTTGGACCAGATTTGATTAAGGAGTCTGAACGGAAGGTGAAGTTGATTCGTGATAGGCTCAAGGTAGCCCAGTCCAGGCAGAAGAGCTACGCAGATTCTAAATGCAAGGAGACAATTTACGAAGTCGGAGACAAAGTTTATCTTCGTGTATCTCCACTTCATGGAGTTAAGCACTTTGGAGTTAAGGGAAAGTTAGCGCCACGTTTTGTAGGACCATATAAAGTTTTGGAGCGTATGGGAGAAGTTTCTTACAAGTTGGAATTGCCCGAAGGATTGTCAGGAGTTCACGTTGTGTTTTCACGTTTCCCAGTTGAAGAAGTGCCACGCAAAGATGGCTGATATTCCGCAGAGAGATACAGTGCCACTGGAGGCGATTCAGTTGGATAGTGATTTGACCTACAAGGAGAAACCAGTCAAGATTCTCGAGTTTGCCAGCCGAGTCACTCGCAGCAAGGTTATCAAGTTTTGCAAAGTTCATTGGATCCACCATACCGAAGATGAAGCTACCTGGGAGCAAGAGGAAGATCTGCTGAAGGACCACCCTCACCTATTTTCTAGCTAACCCAAATCTTGAGGGCGAGATTCATCTTAAGGGAGGTAGGTTTGTAACATCCCAAATATTCAATTTGGAATGTCATACATTAGATCATCATTGCATATCATATTTTAATTGCATTTTGGCTCGATCCTAGAAATTCTACGCAACTCAAGGACCCACGGAGAGAGTTGGGGATTTTGTTATTTTCATATTTGAGTTTACTCAATTTTTGAATATAGGATCATTTGATTTTAATTATTTTATCTTCAATTATTTCTATTATAAAAATATGAGAGAGGGAATAAAATGACTTTCCCAAAATAAAGAAATAATGAGGATTTAATAATAAAATCAAATAAAGGTCCGCCGCCAGGGCCTTTATAAGGCACCCCACCCCGCATCCCACCACCCCAGCCCGCCGCCACCGCCACCCAAACCCTAACCCTTGCGCCACCGCTGCCGCCGCCGCCACGCCGCGACCCCACGCCGTCGGACCCCACCGCCACCGACCGCCACCGCCGCCGGACCCCGCCGCCGCCCTGCCGGACCCCTCGCCAGAGTACGCCGCCACCGCCGCCGACACGTGACCCGAGGTAGCCGCAAGTTTTTGGAAAAAAATTGTTCATTTTTTTTCAAAAAAAAACTGAGAGCGTTTTTCTAGATCGTTTTTTTCCCGGTTTAGTTAATTAGCGGACGTTCATCCGTACGTTCGTTTTAACGAAAGATTTTCGTCGTTTAGCCGCAGACAGCGAACGCTCGTTCATTAGCCAGTTTGTCCGTTTTTCTTTTTATCGAATTTTCCGTGATTATTCCAGATCGTGATTTCTGATCCGATTTTCGTTTTAGTATAACTTTTCGCTCGTTTATCGGAATCAGGCGATTCAAGCGCCTAGAGTTTCGTCTTGCAACCCTCTTTCCGTTTAAACATCTCAAACAAGTTTTTGCTACTGTAAAATTTGACTTAGGTCCAGATTAGTAAACGAAGCTTATTTCTTTTGCCGTTTGACTTTCGTTGCTTCGTTTGGTTTGATTCTTTTTGCAAATCAGAGTTGTTAAGCTGAACTTTCTGGTTAGATCTCTTATTTGAGTTTTACCTATGCATTAGTTGAGTGCTTATTGTATGCTTGTTTTTTTTGCGATAGAGTACCCGGAGTGCGACGCTTGCTACTTCGAATGTCTAGGTTTCACGGATCATCAGCATGGCAAGTAACACTTTGATCATACCTCCTTACTACCAAGTTTTATTGCATTAGATCAATCCTCAAACAAATGCATGATTAGGATCTGATTAATATGTGGGTTTTGGGGAGTAGATGAGGTAGAACCTATTACCCGTTTTGTTATCAAACCTTTGGGAGTTACTTCTATGTTTGCTTATATTGCTATGCTATGCTAGTAGATGTGGATTGGGTGAGTGTATTCATGACAGATGTGAGAGTGATATTTTAATGGTTTACTTAAGGTGGTAACTTAAACTCTCATCTGGGTGGATTGAGGCACCTAGGGAACCCAGTGTTGCCTGTATTTTTGGAAATCCCGGGGTACCGTGTGATTCTCCTATGGACCGCCACCCAGGCTCAAAGGGATCATGAGATTTTTCATGCTAGAAACTTCCGTGTGCAGCCGCAAGCTACTATGGGCTCTAGCATAGTTGATTAATTAAGTTGCCTGAGCTCTTGAAGAGGTAGACTGGCAGATGTAGGGGATGTAGGTTGGTACTGTCTACACAGATTAGAGAGTTAATGCTTCTGAAAGACTGTGTCTCGGTCATCCATTTCTCAAACACCATGTAGTGCGAGAAATCAAGCGGAGGAGATCGAGTCTTGCGGGGAAAAGTGTGCAAACCTCTGCAGAGTGTATAAACTAATCATGGTTAGCCGTGTCCCCGGTTATGGATGTTTTGAGTATCTAGTACTTGGACTATCATGTGAATCTCATCATGTTACTTAATTTATATTTTGTTGGGTTAATGATGATGTTTAATTGGGATTGAGTTGGAGTACCCTTCTCAATGTTTAACAACCACCATGATAGTTAAATAAAATTTATTCCTTTGTTGTAGGGAAAAATTGGCTTTATGCAAAACTGTAACCATAGAGCTTTCCACCAGCCATATATGCATGTAGTATAGCATATTTCTGTTCATTACTCTCTATGTGTTACATGCCAGCATATTCCATGTGCTGACCCGTTTTTGGGATGCAATGTTCATGTTGCAGACTTTTCAGACGACGAGTAAGGTGCCTTAGGTCGTGATCTTATACTCAGTGATGCCGTTGGAGTTGATGGACTCGCTTATCTTCCAAGCCTTCCGCTGCTATCGTTATTAGATGGCCTTAAGCCATATTTATTGTAATAAGTTCTCTTTTGAGAGATTCGATGTAATAAGTGCGTGATTGCTACTCTCTTATAAATCCTTCAAGTACTGTGTGTGTCAGCATTACCGATCCAGGGATGACACTGATGCACAAAGATCAGACTGTTTGAGGTCTGGTCGCTACAACGTACTAAATACAGAATAAACAGAGAGGAAGATGTTAAAGAACAGAAGAGGAATCATATTCTTGAGGTTCCACTTCATTGCATACAAAGTTGGTTGCCTACTGATGATGAATCACAGCGCCCAAAGAAATGCAATTCCATGCTTTCTCTCTATATGTGGCAATTTTGAACAAGAGTCATTAGGATCATATTCTGAACAAGAGTCAACAGGTGGGGAGCGTATGAGTTTCATTGCATCCAGAATGGCACTCAATGCCTTGGTGCCAATTTTGTAAGTCATTGCAGTGTTTAGCTTCAAGAGTGGACTGCTGCTAGTGCGACACAAATCAGCTACACAGATCATAGTGTAGATATAACAGGAAAACCTTAAGCATCAGAGTAAAATCAGCAAAGTGGAACTTGTTGGAATATATGTGCTAGTATTGCCGTTATGGCTAGAAAGGCTTCGGATACCAACTCTCTTCAAGTGAAGGTGCGGTACTGTTAATATCAGTGTAACTCTCAAAGGCGACACAGCTCCCCGCATTTCCTTGCTATTCTTATAGGATTCAAGTGGGCAGGTCACTAAAAATCCTATTCATATGTTTACAAAATCTTACAAATCAAAGAGGCTCAAAGTGTCCATCACAACCGACAGTATAGACCTCTACACTTCAAATGTCCCTGTTGATCTTCAGTACAAGTGTCGGTGTACTAGAGTAGGGGTACCCTAGTATCCCGAACTTGTGCACGGGCAGTTGCAGCACCCCGCGGCAAGGCTTGCCGGGTGACCGCCAAGGTCCTCCGTGGTTCCTTTGGAGCCATTCAAGAACAAAGTATTCAAGCCAAGGAGACAAGGCCCCGACAAGAGGAGCTTGCCGGGAAGGCCAACCAAGGCATCTCGAGGAACTTGCCGCGACGCGCCACGCGTCCCGGCGAGGCCCGGTGAGCGACAAGCTTCCGGACGCGACAAGACAACGACCGCGGCAAGGCACTTGCCGCGGCAAGCTACCACCCTGTACCCACGCTCCAGCACATCCACCAACGTGTCGCCCTGGGACCTTTCCAGGCGCGCGTGGCAAGAGGCTGTGCAGCCAGCGGTGCGCGATGGCAAGCTACGCTGACAAGATTGCCATCGTGGCGAGCGGTGGCGTCCCTGACGGTCCCTTTTTGCACTATTTGGGCGACGTAGACGGGCATTTAATGCCTTTGTCCCCTGCCGTCAGGGTTAGGTATGATGCACTGTGCAGGTAGTTGTACCAACCGCAATTCCTTTTCCATTTTTACCCCTTGTCTACGTTGCCACCTGTCGGAGACCCCTTTAGCGTATAAAAGGAGGCCCATGCGCAACGTAGAGGGGGAGGGGGGAGGGAGAAAAACACTCACGCTCGGTCTCGTTAGCAGCTGGAGTGTACTGTAGCACTCAGCGCTCCCGAGCAAGAACTCAATACACTCAGACATGCAGCAGTAGGAGTGTTATCTCTCCGGAGAGCTCCGAAGCTGGGTAAACCGCTCGTGTGCTTCGCCTCGATCCGCTCTTTGTGCGATCTCCGCCCCCCGCCGAACCGAAAGGGGCTCGGTCCACCGGTCCCATAGGTGTTCGTGGATCAGTTTCCCCGACATCTTTGGCGCGCCAGGTAGGGGGCGTCGAGGTTGTGTGAACCTGATCCGACGTTCACACGAGCTAGATCTTCATCTTCTTCATCGACATGCCACCGAAGAAGAAGGCTTCGGCGGCAGCTGTTCCGTCCACGTCGATCCCACCACCACCGGAGCAAACGAGTGGTGGGGTAGACGCAGGCGGAAGAACGAGCATCGACGAGGGAGCCCACGGTGCTTCCAGGTCCAAGGACAAGGCTGCGCAGACCTGGGCGTCCGTACATGCACCGCGCCCATCTCAGGAGGCGCAGGACCGACAGCGTCATGGTATTCGCAGTGCCATACGTTCGTTGGACCAAGATCGAGCTGGTGGATCTCGGGGTGCTCAAGACCAGCATACACGCCAACATGCTGGCGCGAGCGAGACACGGTCGCCCGGACGGGATACTGCTCCTTCTAACATAGTTAGAAGTCCGAGCATATCCCGCTCCTCGCGCCGTTCGCCACTGCCGCCCACCACTCCAGCAGAAGCTTTGGCGTGAGCTCAATTGCTCCTGGATTACCCTCCAACGGCAGACAAGATCGATGAATGGATGGCCACCATCCAGAGTCTCATCGGCTTCACCAACGGCGACACTCCGCGGCAGCCGAGTACATCGCTGCCGCGGCAGGGCTGCCAGGCACGAGCCGATGGCGACGAAACCGGTGGGGGTGCAACCACCATGCACTCTCCATCCTGAAAGCAAAGATCGCCAACTCGCTGGATCCACCTCGACAGCGACTCCACCGCATCATCAGATCCACGAGCTCGTCGTGATCAACACCAAGGATGCTGAGGAGCAGTCTACTTCGGCAAGCCCTAGGGTTTGTTCCGTTGAAGCAGACGCTCCCGACAAGTTTTGCTCCAGTAAGCTTGCTGGGGAACGTCAAGCTCCGGCTGAGCCGCAGGTTCTCGCCGTAGAAGCGGATGTTCCTGCAGCAGCGGATGTGCCTTTAGTCCTTGTTGTCGAGCCGCAAGCTCCAGCATGGGCACAACAGATTGTCCGTTTCCTTCAGACAGGAGAACTTCCTGAAGAGCAAGAAGAAGCGGAAATTGTAGCCCGACAGTCAAGTATGTACCAGTTTGTCGACAACACACTGTACAGAAGAAGACTCAATGGCGTGAAATTGAAGTGTATTCACCGGGAAGACGGACAAAAGCTGTTGGCAGAAATACATCAAGGCATATGTGGTCACCACATTGGCGCAAGAGCACTTGCCGGCAAAGTGTTCCGGCAAGGCTTCTTTTGGCCGACAGCCCTCCAGGATGCAACTGCACAAGTAACCAAGTGTGAAGCGTGCCAGTTCCATTCCAAGCAGATACACCAGCCAGCTCAAGCTCTCCAGACGATCCCTTTATCCTGGCCATTTTCGGTCTGGGGGCTCGACATCCTTGGCCCCTTTCCCCAAGCTGTCGGGGGCTTTGAGTACTTGTACGTTGCGATCGACAAGTTCACAAAGTGGCCAGAAGTGGAGGCAGTGAGGAAGGTGACAGCACAGTCAGCAGTCAAGTTCTTCAGGTCGATTGTTTGCCGCTTCGGGATCCCTAACAGGATCATCACCGACAACGGCACGCAATTCACGAGCCGCACCTTCATGCAGTATGTCCAAGATCTTGGCGCCAAGGTCTGCTTCGCTTCTGTTGCTCATCCGAGAAGTAACGGTCAAGCGGAGAGGGCGAATGCTGAAGTGCCGCATGGGCTCAAGACCAGGACTTTCGACAGGGTGCGCAAGTGCGGAAAGAACTGAATTGAGGAGCTGCCGGTGGTTCTTTGGTCGATCAGAACAACGCCAAATCGAGCCACTGGCCAGACACCTTTCGCTCTAGTGTATGGAGCAGAGGCAGTTCTCCCCACGGAACTCGTATACGGGTCACCTCGAGTGCTCGTTTATGATGAGCTTGAGCAAGAGCAGTTGCGACAAGATGACGCGCTGCTCCTTGAGGAGGACCGTCTTCGGGCCGCTGTATGAGCTGCTCGATACCAGCAAGCTTTGCGCCGCTACCATAGCCGCAAAGTTAATGCCAGAAGTCTCGAGGAAGGCGACCTTGTTCTTCGGCGCCTTCAGTCCGCCAAGAATTCCAACAAGTTGACGCCGAAGTGGGAAGGCCCTTACCGGGTGAAACGAGTCACTAGGCCTGGCGCTGTCCGCCTTGAGACCGAAGATGGCATTCCGGTGAGCAACTCCTGGAACATTGAGCGTCTTTGTAAGTTTTACCCGTAGGGCGCGGTTGCCGGAACGCCGGAACCTGTTCCGGCAACCACCTTTTGTACAAGTCTTGCCGATGTTGCATATAATCCTTTGTACGAAGCCGGGCGCAGACCCCGTGCATAAGTAAAGCTCATGTGCTCCGCACATCTTGTCAATTTCATGCTTTCTATTTTTTGTTTGCATGCGTTATCTGACACTTTGTGCAGCGCCTATCCCCGGTAAGCAACAACGAGCCGTAAGGCTCCATATCTTTATTTTCTCTTATTTCTCTTTCTCAAAGAAAGGAAGGTTCCCTCACCCACAAGTTTGCCGGGGGGAAAGGAGAAGATAATGGTGTGGACCAAGCCTCGTTCGAAGGAGTTTCGCCTTACCGGGAAGCAAACGACAGAAAAGCTAAGTTGCTAAAGTTTGAGCAATCAGTTTTAAAATTTTCAAGTTATCTTCCTCGAACGACCGTCCTTTGTATGGAAAACCTGTGCGCGGAGGAACCAACTCGTAGCTAGTTGCGCCCTTACTTTGTTTCGAGTCCGCTCAACAACTTAAGTGAGCTGCGACTAGTTGCGACAAGGTTTCTTGTCGGTAATGGCACCTCCAGCAGGCTGCTGACGTCCCGCACTCAGCGCTCGTGGCTAAGGTGCCTGCGCCGACAAGTTCCCTAAAAGCGTAGGGCAAAAACATACAAAGGCCCTTTGTATGGAAAACCTGTGCGCGGAGGAACCAACTCGTAGCTAGTTGCGCCCTTACTTTGTTTCGAGTCTGCTCAACAACTTAAGTGAGCTGCAACTAGTTACGACAAGGTTTCTTGTCGGTAGCGGCACCGCCAGCAGGCTGCTGACGTCCCGCACTCAGCGCTCACGGCTAAGGTGCCTGCGCCGACAAGTTCCCTAAAAGCGTAGGGCAAAAGCATACAAAGGAAGGAATCAAGTAAAGGAAATAACATAGCAATCGCTACCCGAAATAGAGTCATATTACAAGATAGCTTGTCGCGGCTCTAAAAGATTGTTCTCATAACATGACCAGCAGCGACAAGAAAAAGAGAAAACGGGCGGCCTAATCTACGCGATCGCCCTCAACCCTCTCGATCCCTCTCACCTTGTCCACAATGGGTGCGACAAGGGTCTTGAGTGCTTCCAGATCAACATCCGGCGGCAAGGTCCTGAGGACGTTGGTGAGGTTGAGGCCTGGGTTGCGGAAGACCACCTTCACCAGCACGTTTTGAAGAGCTCTCGCACAGATCTTGCGCGACTTGTCGGCCAGCTGCTTTGGGATCTTCTCCCGGAGTCGCTGGAGGGCCGTCACCACGCCTTTGAAGAGCAAGCTAAGCTTGGCGCTGGGTTGGAGGTGCTCATCGGAGGAATACCCGAGATCCTCCATCCCCAGCTACGCCAGCTCCCTGTTGATGGCTGCGGCAACATCCATGAGACCCTCGATCTCTCCCACGACGCTGCATTCGATGCGTGCCGTTCGGGGAGGGCGCGGTGGATACAGAGTGAGATACGGCGTAACCCAGGCCACGCGTGCCCGTGCCCTGTTTTGGGCCTGGCCCAACAGCGCTCGGCACCGTGTGTGGCCCAGGCCCGGGGGCTCCTGTCGATGTACTAGAGTAGGGGTACCCTAGTATCCCGAACTTGTGCACGAGCAGTTGCAGTACCCCGCGGCAAGGCTTGCTGGGTGACCGCCAAGGTCCTCCGTCGTTCCTTTGGAGCCATTCAAGAACAAAGTATTCAAGCCAAGGAGACAAGGCCCCGGCAAGAGGAGCTTGACGGGAAGGCCAACCAAGGCATCTCAAGGAACTTGCCGCGACGCGCCACGCGTCCCGGCGAGGCCCGGTGAGCGACAAGCTTCCGGATGCGACAAGACAACGACCGCGGCAAGGCGCTTGCCGCGGCAAGCTACCACCCTGTACCCACGCTCCAGCACATCAACCAACGTGTCGCCCTGGGACCTTTCCAGGCGCGCGTGGCAAGAGGCTGTGCAGCCAGCGGTGCGCGGTGGCAAGCTACGCTGACAAGATTGCCATCGTGGCGAGCGGTGGTGTCCCCGATGGTCCCTTTTTGCACTATTTGGGCGACGTAGACGGGCATTTAATGCCTTTGTCCCCTGCCGTCAGGGTTAGGTATGATGTACTATGCAGGTAGTTGTACCAACCGCAATTCCTTTTCCATTTTTACCCCTTGTCTACGTTGCCACCTGTCGGAGACCCCTTTAGCGTATAAAAGGAGGCCCATGCGCAACGTAGAGGGGGAGGGGGGAGGGAGAAAAACACTCACACTCGGTCTCGTTAGCGGCTAGAGTGTACTGTAGCACTCAGTGCTCCCGAGCAAGAACTCAATACACTCAGACATGCAGCAGTAGGAGTGTTATCTCTCTGGAGAGCTCCGAAGTTGGGTAAACCGCTCGTGTGCTTCGCCTCGATCCGCTCTTCGTGCGGTCTCCGCCCCCCGCCGAACCGAAAGGGGCTCGGTCCGCCGGTCCCATAGGTGTTCGTGGATCAGTTTCCCCGACAACAAGGAACATATTGTTCTACTATCATACTCCTTCCATTCCAAAATATAAGTCTTGGTAGAGATTTCCACTATGGATCACATACAGATGTATCCAGATACATTTTAGAGTGTAGATTCACTCATTTTGCTCCATATTTAGTCCATGGTGGAATCTATACAAAGACTTGTATTTAGGAACGGAGAGAGTACATATTAAAGAAGAACAGAAGAGGAACATGGTAAAGAAGAGCAAGCAGATTTTGGATAATAAAATGTTGGTTGCACAGTGCCCACACATGATGAACCAGAGCGCATTAAGAATGCAACTCCCAGCTGTCTCTCGACCATTTCAGGCGGTTGGATGAAGATCCTATGTCTCCTAACCCTTCTTCTTCCTCATCTCTGATTCTTCCCATACAGAACACCGCACGGGCCACCGGCTGGACCACCGGCCCCCACCGCCTGTGTTCCTCCGCCACCCCCACCCCCACCCTCGCCCCACCCGCGTCGAGTTTTCTTCGTTTGGCGAGGCCCCACAACCACCTGAGCCCCTTGGTTCGCACCGGCGAACTCCGGCGAGCTCTGAAAAATCAACTGACCCAATTTTGAAATTTAGTCTACTATGATTTAACTAGTGTGGAATATAAAAGGGGAAAACCATAAGCGTTGGGAGTATAGTGTTGAGTGCCATGGTGGATCTGAAGGTGCAAACCGGACAAAGGAAAATTCGCAACCAAGACAAGAAATCAGAGTAAAGGAGTGGCGATCTATTTTCTTGCTGCGATAAATAAGTTGAGTAGATACGAAAGAGTACCGCCTCTGGTGCGGCGTCGTGTGTGCATCTGCTGAGAATTTGACGATGCTATGGTAGCGATGGCTGTCGGCAGTGTGGAAGCAGATCTAGGAGGGTAGACGGTGGCGGTGGGGCGCGGTGGACGAGACGGTCGTAGGAGCGGCGCCGGCAAGGTGGACGACGACGGGGATGAAGCGAGAGGACGGGATGCAATGATCCCGATCCGAAGCCGTGGATGAGAGAGGTCGATCTCTTATAATGGACGGCGGCGTCGGGGTATCAGCTCCGGCATAGTGGAGGAGGACGACGGTGGATGGGGTGGCAGACAGCAGCGGACGGAGGAGGCTGGGGTGGAGAGGGTGTTTTGGCGCCCACGGAGTACGAATGGGGAAAATGGAGGTAGAGAGGAAGGGGGGAACCATGTATTCAGGGCGCGCTTGTCTCAAATGCGAGGAAATTTACAAACTTAGCCCCCGTTTCAAATTTCCTACATCACAACAATATTAGTTGGTTGGGGATAGGATGGTAATCTCGCATACACCAAATATTTGCTGACGAGAGTTTATTTTTGGCGCCCACCATGTATGAATATGAATTGGGGTGGGACTCGATTTCGGCCGAGGACACACTGTGTTTTGGCGCCCACAATGTATGAATCCGGGTGAGAGGCGGTTACGTCACGTTTGGGTGAAATTACAAACCTACCCCTATCGAAACCTATAGAAATCCAGCAGATAGGCTTTGCGTGGCAGGGATAGGCAGTAGTAATTTCCATCTCGCAGATTTTGGTTTCGGGCGGTTACTGCGACTTTCCCCGCTTTGTTCAAATTTTGCAGAGTGCACGTTTACCGTGCCAACTCAATTCGAATCCCGTTTGTATTTTATTTTTTCCGGGCGGGATCCATTTTCAATTTGGAATTAAATTCTATATACATCTTTTTTTATATATACTTTCAAAAGCACCCACCATTTATACATAAATATGGTTTACAAATGGCATGATCTTAGATTCATAAGGTTGTATCCATCAATTTGGATTTTCAAATATTTGAAACCACTTTATGTTGAAATCCAATGTATGCATTCCTCGCTAACTGTCTTCAATTAATGTGTGTTTCATGCGGTTTTTTTTACTTCTCAAACATGTATAATGTGTTTCACACATGCAACATATAGTGTAATCCCGTTTAGACATTAATTGCATATATACCATGCATTGTTTGTAATTAAAGAATCTATGGATCACCAATATTGATAAACTATATAACATTACACGTGTGCCCAAATTCAAATGAATATGCATGTTTGATACACCAATTTTCTTATGATATTATCGATGTCGTGATCTCCAGTTTAAATATTTGAATCCCCTTTAATCCAGATATTTGTCTCATATAGCTATCTCTCATGCTTATATAGGACTATCTCTCTAGACCTATACGCGTTCATCGTCTCTCAGGTATCTCTCGTGCTACCTGTATGTCGACAATGATCTTTTATCTTCGTAACACACTGACGGTACTCTCTCCCTCGACCTTCATCACTCTATCTCTCTCTAATTATATCTCGCTCCCTGCTATGTGTCTCTAACTATGATTCTCCATGTGGAATCTCTTTCTCTCACACAAACACAAAACTTTGTCTCCCGGGGTCTCATTTCTCTCTACTATTCCCATGTGTGCCACTCGCACACCCCTCATACAGAGATGTCTTTCGCTCCTTATATATGAGAATCTACGACTCTTCCTCTTAAATATCTCTTTCTCACACACAAACACAAACTCTGTCTCCCAGGGTCTCATATTTCTCCACTGTTCTCTTGTATGTCGCTCACACACACTCTCTCTCCCTAGAGATATCTTGCGTTCCCTCAGATGTCTCTCTAGCTATCACTCGTTGTGAGATATCTTTGTCTCTCGCAGACACAAAACTCCATCTCTCGGGATCTCATTTCTCTCTGATATCTGTTTGTATGTGACTCACATGCACCCTCTCTATCTCTCTCACACCCACACACATAACTCAGCCTTCTGATCCACTCGACTCCTATCTCTAACGCACAGTAGTTAGCATCTTTATCTTTCAATTTATCTGTTTCTCCATCAACCTTCTTTCTCGCCCTCACTCTTGCTTCCTATCACGCACACTACATATGTTTCTCTCTACATGCAGTCAAGTGCCCTCTTTTTATCTTTCTCTCTCACACACATATATAACTTCACCATCTGAACCACCCGGCGGTCATCTCCAACACTCAAACTAGCAGATGTCCCTCTAGCTAGCATATCCATCTCTGTATCTATCTATAGTTTCTCCGTCAACATTTCTTTCTCGCATGAAGTCTTGCTTCCTATCACCCACACTATATATGTCTCTCCATACATATGCATTTATAGGTTGATCTCTTTTGCACAATCGTTGTGCCTCACTTCCTCTGCTCGCCATAGATGCATGCTCCAGCCCACACCACTATCTCTTAGACAAAAACACATGCTCAATTGTCGGGCCTTCTTCCCTGCATTCTCACATGCATGCATATTGTCATACCGATTCATCTCTCCCATGTCGTTGATCTTATGACTTATGTCTTCTTTCTTTTATCTCGATCATGCGCGCGTGCACACACACACACATCCCATGTATACATGTATACCTCTCACACATGCACGTTCAAGGTCTCTATGTCTCCATACATAGTTAATTACCCTCAAGCCTAACGCCACATCGAATCGTTCTCCTCTTGTGTGCACATAACTTCCGCCTGGATGGGTAAAACACACACTCACACTTAACAATCCCCTTCTAGCTACCCCCTCTCACTCTTCCACTATATCCCCGAAACCAATAAGACCATCCCTTTGTTTAATTCCTGCCTACATGCACCATCGATATATAGGAGTCTTCATCGGTGTCTCTCGAACAAACACGTTCTCTCGATGTTGACTCCTCTCACGCGCACACACCTTCTCTTCCCTCTCTACACGCATTTTCTCTCTCGCACCCCATCGTTGGTGGCTTCTGCCATACACATCACCTCTCTATGATGAAGCCATGCACACTTAAATTACATCCACCACCGAGGACCCCGTGACACACACACACACGCACGCACGCACACACACACACCCACCCCCACCCCCCACACTAAGACTCCATCTCTCTCTCTCTCTCATACACACACACAAACACACACACACACACACACATGCACACCCACCCACACACACACACATACACACACA
>NC_041385.1:219551471-219583648 GCF_002162155.2 Triticum dicoccoides
CACACACACACGCACACACAAACCCCACACACACACACACTAAGACTCCATCTCACACGCACATGCTCTAGGCCAAGCATTTGTTCCTACCACCCTTCATCCAACCTTACCGTATGATAAACAATCACCTTAATTTACTTCTATAACATGGACAAATTCCACTTTACTTTAGTAGTCAGCAAACTTATCATCTGTGACCTTATAAAAAAACGAGTTGGCGATGATGGTGTGCCTGCCATCTTGTAATATAGACCGTTTGATCTATATCTGATGGATAGAAAGCAAACTATGATAATTTTACAAAAGATACCCGCACCTCTCTCCACATCCTTATCTCCCACAACCTCATTGCTCAGCAATTAAAAAAGGAAGTCTCTAGAACAATCTAGCATGGTGGCCACTGCCGCCTGCCGGCGCCGTCCATCCCCATGCCTCCGCCCATTCCGACCACCAGTCACCACCATGCTCCACTCCTCCTCACCTTATCTCTCATCTTTCATTTTTTTGATGACATTCTCGAGATACCAGTTTTCCAATAAAATTCTCGAGATATCATTAGTTTTTACACATGGGATTACTCCTACATGGGTCAATCACAACAGGTCTTTTGTAAAAAAAATGCATATTGATGTTCCGTGCAATGCATGAGCATCTTGCTTGTAATTATATAACGCAAATCACGAGCAGGAATGACATTTTTTTACATAACCACGTTAACATGGCCACGTAAATCACTAGCTAAAGTAAATACCATTATACTTATATCCCGATGCAAAAGGTTGAGTACATGTCCAAAGAGTAGAGTCGCACACACGCACACTGTCTCTCAAAATCTCTCACACACACGCACCAGTTACATGACGCCCACTTAAGCAGACACGTGTGTTACAATTTGTGCACCCGCGGGTACATGTGATGCTGCGCATTTATTTAAGCCGGAAGGCGAACCCAAACAGTAGCTGCATTCATTCCCCTCCCGCCGCCTCTTCTCTGGTCGCTGTCGCCCGGTAGCCATGGCCCGGCCAAAGGTAACAACATACGCCATACTCCCGCCGGAGCGGCGCTTTAATATGGAAATTTTAGTGGTCATGCATGCATCTTTTTGTGCTAGCACTCCTATATAAGGGTTGACCGGTCACTTCCCGCGGACGTGTGCGGGCGGTGGAAGAGGAAGGAGAAGGGAAGCAGGATGTGGAGTAACGTTTTTTACCACAATTTATTAGGAAACTGAGTGCAATAATTGAGTAGTTTTGCAAACTACCAGTACTACACCTGAAACGGTTCAAAACCTATACTCGCTTGCCAGTGCGCTTCCCGCATGAAACGGTCAGAGTCGCCCTGGAGCGTCAGTGCCACATTAATGCCCGGCCAGAGCGGAGGCGACCTCTCACTGGCGGTGGCTTTGAAGTGGCGCGACGGCCGAGAGAGCGCCGCTTCCCGGTGCACGCGACTGCTCCGCGTCGAGACTGGCCATAGGCCCTGTTTGGATCCATGGGTTAGAGTTAGTTTGAGCCTCACCATCGATGATACCCTCAATCTTGTGGAAGCCGGAAGTCAGCATCGCCTTCCTGTCGGTCCAGGAGGAGCGCTCGCTCTCGAACTCGGCCAGGAGAGCAGCCTCCTTCTTCTCGGCCTCGTCCTGCGCCTTCTTGAGCAGCTCCTTCTGCTCGGCCAACTGCGTAGTAAGCAGATCGCGCTCCGCAGCGAGTTTGCTGCACTCCTCCCCCTTGACGCGCAAGGCGGTGTTAACTTCACCCAGCTGCCCCTGAAGAGTAGCATTGGCCCCTGAAGAATGAAAGAAAGAGACAAATAAGTCATCTGCAAAGAAGGTCGCCGGGAAGATCCGGCCCGACTGCTCAGCAGTCGGCCCGAATCTCGGGGACTACAGCCCGTGGGTGCGCCAGCGCACCCCCGTGAAGAAAGAAGAACAAGAAAGGGAATGTTGAAGTCATCAGCAAAGAAGATCACCGTAAATATCCGGCCCGACTGCTCAGCAGTCGGCCCGAATCTCGGGGACTACAGCCCGCGGGTGCGCCAGCGCGCCCCCGCGAAGTGGAGAGGGAAAAAACTTACTTCGGCTTTCCGTCAAGTCGGCAGTCCGCTTGCTCAACTCCTCAACATTGCGGTTGAAGCCAGTGGCGCGGAGGTTGTGATACTCCTGCAAACAAAGATTTCAGACAAAATAAGTTCTTGGAACTCGCCAGAGGAAGTTCCGAGTCGCCCGCTTAGCAGCCGGCCCGGAACTCAGGGACTACACCCAGTGGGTGCGCTGGCGCGCCCCCATAGAGAAAAACAAGAATCAAAAAGAAGAAGGAAACATACTCGGACGGCCGTCCGCGCTGCCAGATGCGCCCTGGTGCAAGTTTGAAGGGCATCGCCTTCAGCGCGCAGCTTCGCCTGAACGTCCAGAAGCGCTTGATTTAGCGGCCCAGTGCCGCCTCCGCGCAACCACCCGATGGGCGCGACGCTTGTTGCCTCAGCGTCTAGGGTTGCCGAGCTGGCGGCGCCGGTCTCCCGAGGTCGGGGCGCCGAGGTCGCCCTCTCAATACGGCAGCACACCGGCGAGGCGACTTGGAGAAGCAGCCTCGCCTCGGACTCGTCCGCGGTCGGCGGCTCCGGCGAACCCGCCGGCTGTTTGCCGTGCGCTCTCCCAGACGGCGGTGGAGGCGGCGGTGGCGGCACGAGAGTGTCCGACATGGAGGCCTCGCTGCTCTCCTTCTCCATGACGGGGTTCTCGGTGCCGGCCTCTCCGGTCTGTCCCGTGAACTCTGGAGGCGGCGGTGCAGAGGACAGTGGGGGGACGAGCATCGCCGATTGGCGACGTGTGGCCTCCTAGGCTCGCCGTCTCGCCGCAAGGGCGCTTCGGCATCCTCTAGCTTCTTCTGGGCGGAGGCGACCGCCTTCTCGGCCTCCGCCTTCTCCAGACGGTCGGCCTCCTCCTCGTCGCGCTTCTCCCGCGCGTTTCGCTCCGTCGTCTCCCAGAGGTCGGCGGCGGGGTCGACCCGCCGAGTATTGGCGGACGTCTCTGCCGACCCCATGACGGAGGGGACGGCGACTCTCTCAAGGGAAAGGGGGGCCCTGAAGAAGAATGGGAGGAGTATAAAAGAAGACTCGGACAAGATTCACCGAAGGAAAATAAAAAAGCATAAAAACTTACACAGAGACTAGCGGCGGCCTTCTCACTTCCCTACGAAAGCGGTTGGCCTTCGCGGCCGCCTCCTCCCGTTTGGTCGCGGCGGCCGCCCCCTTGAACTTCTTCAACTTGCCGCCGGGCGCACTCAGCCCGGCGTGACGCCTCTTCGCGCCGCCTTGGCCAGCCAGGACGACGGAGGAGCCTGTACCCGAGGGGCCGACCCTTAGCGGATGGCGCGCGGCGACTTCCCCTTCGGCGTCGTCATCAGGCCAGTCGGCGAAAGTGGCCGAGAGCCTAAGGCCGCTTCCCGCTCCTCCTCCTCCGCCTTCGGCGTCGGCTTCCATCGCCGCCGCCCCCAAGTCGGGGTCGTCGACGTCGCTCTCCGCACGATCGGGGACAAACTCGCGGGGCTATCTCGTGGCGCCGGCCGCAGGCTGCATGAGGGGGTTCTAGCTCAGAAGAAACCAACGAGAATCAGAAACCGGATTCGGCCGCAAAGAAGACAAAGCAATAAAGAGATGTGACTTACCACTTGTGGGGGGTTGTCGCGCGAGTACGGCTCCTTGCCAAACTGTCAGTCCTCCCCGAACTCGCAGTTCGCGATATGGTTCACCATGTTTACCACCTCCGCGCGGGGAATCTCCTTGGTGCTCATCCGATTTGGGTCTCGGAGGCCGCTCATCTGACAGATCAGGTGAGGCCGACCTTGGAGCTGGAGAACTCGGCGCGCCACGAAGGCGGCCAGCAAGTCGGCCCCGACGAGGCCCTCCGATTGCGTCAATACTCGAAGTCGCGCTAGGGCGGCGGCTCCGGCGGGAGTCAGCGTCTTGACCCGATGAGACCAGCTGGGGAGCCTCCCAGCTGGGGGGCCGGCTTCGTAAGCCGGCAGATTAACCCAGTCGCCGTCGGAGGCGAGGTTCTTCACGTAGAAGTATGATCGCTGCCACATCCTCACCGACTTGATCAGCGAGATGGAAGGGAAGGGGTTGTCGGCCGTCGAGCGCCGCATCATGATGTAGGCACCGCACTGAGCCGGCACGCCGGTGACGTGCGTGCCGAGCTTAGAAGAGAAGAATTCTCCCCACAGCTCGATGGTGGGGAGAACACCGAGGAAACCTTCGCACAGAGTGGCGAAGGCGGAGAGCAGCTCCACCGTATTCGGGGTGAGGTGGTGCGGTTGGAGGCCGTGAAACTCCAAGAAGGAGCAGAAGAAGCCACTCGCCGGCAGCCCCAGGCCGCGCATGAGGTGCGAGCGGAAGATGACCTGCTCGCCCTCCTCCGGCGCCGGCGATATCTCCTTCGCCGGCGCGGTGCGGGCTCGCACGAGGTGTGCGCCAGGGAGGCGGCGCGTCTTGCGGAGGAATTCAATGAGGTCGTCGTCGACCTCCGAGCCGTCCCACGCGCCGGAACGCACGGCCGGAGCCGCGGCGACGGAGGAGGAGCTCATCGCTGGCTGGTGCGGTGTGGTTCTGCTCGCCGGCGGCAAGAAGGAGAGAGGAAGCAAGAGGAAGTGGGGGTCGGGACAGATGGCCGCGCATGCTATGCCGCTCCACTCCCCCCTACTTATAGCCTTGGAGGTTGAGAAGCCGAGGGGGCGGGCGTGGGATTAACTGCACCCAGAGCCCCACGCCGCCCCATGATTTACCCCACGAAGTTACTGCGCGCAGTAACAGCGTGAGAAGCCTAACCATTCGCGCGGCCGCAGCGGATCCGTTCGCGTGCCGAGGCATGGTAGTGGCGGGCCCCGCCTGACAGCCCGTACCATCGTGTGCGTGGGCCGGCAGACTGTCCCTGCCGCGTGGAGCCACGCGATAGGGCCGTGGTGGGCGGCAGCAGGGAAGCGTATCAGGCACGCCGCCTGGTCTTTTGCCACGACTTTCGAGCTCTCCACAGAGCAGGACGGCCCTCTACGAATCCGACTACGGATAGTCGGCCCAGAGGAAGACGATAAACGAAGCCCAGATTCGACCACCGGAAGAATGAAACTGTTGAGGCCCCCCAGCGAGTCACTCTTGGAGCCTCATCAGCTTCGGGGACTACTGTCGGAGTAATGGGCCACGGGTAGGCTGACCCGAGCCCCAGAACCTTTCAAGACATCGGGGCAGGCCGCGCCCCTCAAAGCCGAGTCTCAGATGACGACTCCCAGATGAGCCGAGTCTCAGATGACGACTCCCAGATGAGCCGAGTCTCAGATGACGACTCCCAGATGGGCCGACTCATGGCCGGCGACTTCCGGAGGAGCCGGCTATAGAGAGTCGGCCCACGACTCTACACTCATTGCGATAGGCGGGGCGGGTACGACCACGGCGTGGCCGTCACCTCCTGCTTGCGAGGAGCCGACGTGGCTACAGTGTGCCGTACCGCCGGAGATCTCCGGCGTGGCCCGGCATTGTAGCCATGCCAGACCTGACCTCAGCTACAGTGCGCGGCGCCCTGTGGCCATGATGGCCTACCTATACGGCTCAGAGACGGCGGACCCGCCAGTCAGTGAGAGCATAGAAGACGGCGGATAAGCTCCGAAGGCGGCCCCGTGAGAGTCGGCTCCCCGGAGTCGGCCAGCCTCTCCCACGGGTCCCACGCGCCATTAACCAGACAAGATGGGGACTAACGACAGTGATCGCCCGATAGACGGCAGCACTGTTGCCACGACCCAATGACCAGGCCTGCGTCATCAGAAGCACGGCTACAGTGCCGGACTCGCCGGCGGGTCCCGCGAGTCGGCGGGCCCCATCAGTCGGCGGAGAATACGGCGCCCTGTGAGACAGATGGCTAGGACCCGCGCCCAGCCGGATTACCATTGTACCCCCGGGGGGTAGGCCTATATAAACCCCCCGGGGCACCCATGCAAAGGGTTCGCACCCATAAGCCTTAGACCAGGTCATATAGGAAGAAGAAGGCTAGCCTTGCCTCCTTCCACCTCCAGAATACAGCTCTAGGAGCAACCTTGTAGTCACTACGCCTTAGTGATCATGCGGAGACCCCGCAGAGCAGCAGTAGGGGTGTTATCTCCCCGGAGAGCCCCGAAGCTGGGTAAGATTCGCCGGCGTGCATGCCTTCGCCTAATCCCGTTTCCTGGCACCAGCGACGTTCTACTCGCTCCCACCATGATAAGCCATCCTTTGGCATATGTCGCACCCAACCCCCGACATTGGTGGTAAGAAGTATGACTATTATCGCCCACAACTCTTTGTGTTCTACTCGTGCATATATCATCTATGCATAGACCTGGCTCTGATGCCACTGTTGGGGAACGTAGTAATTAAAAAATATTCCTACGATCACACAAGATCTATCTAGGAGATGCATAGCAACAAGACGGAGAGTGTGTCCATGTATCCTCATAGACCGAAAGCGGAAGCGTTTAGTAACGCAGTTGATGTAGTCGAACATCTTCACGATCCAACCAATCTAAGTACCGAACGTATGGCACCTCCGTGTTCAGCACACGTTCAGCACGATGACGTCCCTCGAGCTCTTGATCCAGTAGAGGGTCGAGGGAGAGTGTCGTCAACATGACGGCAATGCGATTGTGTTGATGATGTTACTCACGCTGGCCTTCGCCTAAGCACTACGATGATATGACCGAGGTATTACACTATGGAGGGGAACCGCAGACGGCTAAGAGATTGTCTGTTGTGCTTTGGGGTGCCCCCTTGCCCCCGTATATAAAGGAGGGAGGCAGGAGGCCGGCGGCCAGGAGGGGCGCGCGCCATAGGGGGAGTCCAACTAGGATTCCCAATCCTAGTTGGAGTCCCCTTCCTTTTTCCAAGAGGGGGAGAGAGGGAAGGAGGAGGAGAGGGAGAAGGAAAGATGGGGGCACCGCCCCCTCCCTATTCCAATTCGGACATTCCATGGGGGGGAGGGCACCCCGTGACCCTCCTCTCCTTTCCACAAAGGCCCATGAAGGCACATTACTTCCCCCGGGGGGGGGGGGGTTCCGGTAACCTTCCGGTACTCCAAAAAATGTCCGAACCAATCCGAAACCTTTCTGGTGTCCGAACATAAACTTCCAATATATCAATCTTTATGTCTCGACCATTTCAAGACTCCTCGTCATGTCCGTGATCTCATCTGTGACTCTGAAAAAATTTAGGTCATCAAAAACACATAACTCTTAATACAAATCGTCATCGAACGTTAAGCATGCGGATCCTACGGGTTCGAGAACTATGTAGATATGATAGAGACACATCTTCAATTAATAACCCTGGATGCCCATATTGGCTCCTACATGTTATACAAAGTTCTTTATCGGTCAAGCCGCACAACAACATATGTTGTTCCCTTTGTCATCGGTATGTTACTTGCCCGAGGTTCGATTGTCGGTATCATCATACCTAGTTCAATCTCGTCAGCAGCAAGTCTCTTCACTCGTTCCATAATGCTTCATCCCGCAACTAAATCATTAGTCACATTGCTTGCAAGGCTTATAGTGGTGAGCATTACCGAGAGGGCCCAGAGATACCTCTTCGATAGACGGAGTGACAAATCCTAATCTTGATCTATGCTAACCCAACAAACACCTTTGGAGACACCTGTAGAGCATCTTTATAATCACCCAGTTACGTTGTGATGTTTGATAACACACAGGGTGTTCCTCCAGTATTTGGGAGTTGCATAATCTCATAGTCTAAGGAACATGTATAAGTCATGAAGAAAGCAGTAGCAATGAAATTGTAACGATCATAGTGCTAAGCTAACGGATGGGTCTTGTCCATCACATCATTCTCCTAATGATGTGATCCCGTTCATCAAATGACAACACATGTATATGGTTAGGAAACATAACCATCTTTGATTAACGAGCTAGTCCAGTAGAGTAACACTAGGGACACTATGGTTTGTCTATGTATTTACACATGTACTAAGTTTCCGGTTAATACAATGCTAGCATGAATAATAAACATTTATCATGATATAAGGAAATATAAATAACAACTTTATTATTGCCTCTATGGCATATTTCCTTCAAGAAGGTCACGGGCCGACATAACAAGTCATATCTACGACCCACTATGTAAAATAATTACTCCCACCTAATGTCATCTCATAGCATTTCCTTTCCTAAAAGGTCAGCCATATGTTGCATGAAATTCTCATGCACTACTTTACATTCAGTAAATTAAGTAGGATGAAAATGTTATGGCTAAACATAATCATGGTCATGGTGATTCGTAGTGACCCATAGGGTAAGCCTTCCACAAGAAGATAATCGCCGCTATGTGTTGTAGATCTTCAAATTAAATGTAGTCACCTCGGAAAGGATAAACCTTTAATTCCCATAAAACACATAGAGGTAATCAACCACCCAATGGCGCCTCACCCTTATGGACGGTTTCAATCGATCATAGCGTCCACAACCTTGTGTTATTAAAACACATGAAGGTAATTACCACAAAGTGGAATAAACCTCTCAGTTGTGCATGAATTAATTTGTTGCTCTGATTACATATCATAAGTTGTGTACTCATGGAAGGTAATCACTAAAATATGCAAGTATTTTCATAATTCTCTTCATAGCACAATATGTAGCATAGTCTCCACTAATGCCTTGGATTCCTCCCTTGATGGAGTGTGTCACACTATAGTCACAACCAATGACAAATGCTATGAAATTGACAAGTATTTGAAAAAACATCCTAAAGGTAGGCACAAACGGTGTAGGCCTCATAATGGCTATGTCATAAGTTTTGTGCCTTCATTTTTGCTTTCAAAACATGGAGATAATCACTACTAACTGGTGTAGACCTCACTCTTATGAAGCTTCTCACAACCTTATGTTAATTAAAACACACATCGAGGGTAATCACCAAATGATGGTGTTGACCTCGCAGGTGCAAACAAAATTAATTCGTTACCATAATGCAATCCATAAGTTGTGTGCAAAACTAAAGGTAGTCATTATGTCGGCATGACATAATATATACCTCACAATAACATTGGATAATCTACAATTAAGCAGTACCATTTGTCGACTCCTTGTGACAAATGTAAATTTGACATAGTCAGGCAGTGTCATACACTTCACTACCTTATGTTTCCCAAATTTGCAAGAAAGTTCCATATTCTATGTGAAAAATCAACATATCACTGTGCAACTGTATTACTCATGTAATACAAATAAAATGCAAAAGTATAAGCATGCTTGTGCAACATATATGCGGACTTGGGACTCAATAAAATGATGCATAATCAATTATTATGCAATTCAACAAGACTTAGAGGTCCATCATGTATATTTTCTCTAAACCCTAAGGAATAAAATGCAAAATAACAATAATATTATGGTTAAAGTGCTAAAAACAGCAAGCCCGACGGCTAAACTGCAAAGTACAATTGGCATGATTGTGGCACCCCGGCTCAGAGGAACCAGAACACCCCGTATTCCAGTCCAGAGATCAAGTCTTCTGGAATACGACACTGCTTGACATAGAATAAATCAGCTCTTATTACAAGGAATAAGGGTACAAGGGTCTGATGTTACAAAGGATCACATCAGCACGGCGACACTACGCCTGCTAAGGTAGCTCTATGTTAGCAGCGGAACAACCCATAGCAGCGGATAACTTCTAGCAACGGAACAATGATGACTGTGGTGAACTCCGGTCCGCAGGGACTCTGGCTGGGACACAATTTAGCTCGCACGAACGGAAACCTCGACAAACAATCAATCACGACAGCACCTGCAATCTGGCATGACACGCCAGGTCATGTTCGGCCCAAATTGAAGCATAGAAGTAGATTTGATGCCTAAATCATGTTTGCGACCTGTATAATCGATGCGTAAATAGAATGCGAGCATGGTTATCAATGCCATTGGGGATAGAGGGATTACCACCATTGACGAACTTCTGCCTGGGTGTGATGAAGTCGGTGCTCGCCGTCCAGATCTTGGCTCCTGTGCTCGCCGTTTAGATCTTCTGTTTGCCGTCGCCGGTGAGAGTGGAGAGAGGGGAGAATGAGCGGTGATATAAAGGGTGAGGGAATTTATGATGCTGCTTTGAGAAACAATGCGTCGCCTCCCGTGTTTCCACACGCATGCAATCGCCTCCACCCACGTGCCTCAAGTTGCATCACACGGGGTTGGCTATGAAAAAATGGGTTTGAATTTAGAAAAAAATTATGGGTTTGATTTTTTTCGTGTATCTAAAAGGCTCACGAGAACGGAAAAGCAAAATAAATAAAACAAAAATTAAAAAAGAAAAATTGGATAGAAAACCAGAAAAGAAATGGCGAGAAGCTTCTTAAAAGTTTCCAAAACCGATCAGAAGCTTCATAGAAACAGTCGGGAACAATCGAAAAAAGAGGAACCAGCTACATGGGCCATCCCAGTACGTACAAGAGGTGTGCGCCTTTTACCGATTGCCAGGGGCGTTATAAGCGCCAAATGGGAATCGGGGGATTCGAAGCATTGGCGTTTTGTTTTGTTTTTTTCTCAGGGAAATTCAAGCTTTGTCCTCTATTAGAAGGATCCAGTGGCAGTGATGTATTTCCATCTCTAGTTATATTTGTGGATGCCACTGGCAGACATGGACGCACGAGGAAGAAGAAAGGATATGGATAGGAGAAACGTCGGCAGCCCGATGCCAACTGCAATAACCAACCCACCGGTGATTTTTTTCAATTTCGATGAACTTTTGTTAAAAGTCGGTGAACTTTTTTCAAATCCGATGAACGTTTTTCAAAATCAATGATTTTCTTCAAATCGAATGAACTTTTTTCAGAATTGGTGAACTTTTTTCAAATTCGATGAACGTTTCTTTCAAAATTGGTGAACTTTTCTTCAAAATCGATGAACCTTTACAAATCCGTTGAACTTTTTTCAAATTCGATGATCTTTTTTCAGAACTTGATGAAGTTTTTTTTCAAAATTGATGATTTTTTTGAAATTCATGATTTTTTTTAATTTAACAAACTGTTTTTCATTTAAGAAAATAGACATTTTCCAAATTATTTTCCAGGTGGTATAGTAAATGGTTGAGTAATAAATAGCATGGCTGCATTAGTCCTAATACAGTCCGCATTGCTTTTGTTAACTAGCGTTCTGGTGGTCTAGTGGTTAAGCTAAGCAGTGAGAGGTTGGTATGGCGTGAGATCGATTCCTAATGTTAAAAAGCCCACAGAGGGCGGCGCGCTGTAGGCGCCATTTGTATGTTCAGGCGCCTACAACGTCTAATAGGACCTTCCTTCTATATAGGTGGGAGAGTAACAGAATACTATTTTGTTTCTAGTAATAGAATAGCCCTGTCATATATACTAGCAAAAGGGCCCGTGCGTTGCAACGGGAGAGAAAATCATCCCATTTGAATTGATTTATTCTGACACAAAATCAATTATTTTGTCCCTTAGAATTCAACTTCTAACCATGGCTCTCGGTGTACACTTCTAATCTTAGGTTTTCAATAATAAAAAAATTCAACCATGACATATATGAACACTATTAGTTGCGGAAAATTTTGTTGGTACTAAATTCTTCAAAATACATTACAAATAAGTATACTTATACAGCTTCTACATTCTCAAAAGAAGAACAAGTTGGTTGTTTCAAATAGAAGATCTCTGGAAACTTATGGACAAAAGTAAAAAATGAATACAGTAAATAAACATACACAAATTAGATTATGCTAGGTAGACCTTATTTTCATGATACATCACCTTGTTTATCGTGCTTCTTTAGAGTAACTTATCAAGTGACACTATTTCTATATGTATGTGAAACTGGCCTATAAAGTTTCACAAGACACAGATTGCAAAATGAAAAAAAAACTTATCAAGTGATCGCCATGTGCTTCTCCATCTTGTTTTTCTATAACTAATCAAAGAATGCACAACAGAACCCAATAGAAACAGGATGCAGAGGAGGCTTCTCTGGATTGCGCCAGTGTATAACATTAAAAGCTGCAAGAAGAAAACCATGGATAAATAATTAAGCATTAAACTATTTAAGGGAATTAACCTTACGTAACAAATACTAATACTACATACTCTAGCAGTATTGAAGTGGAGTCCAAAATTCAAAAACATGGTCAAGCAACAAGATCATGATGAAGCAGTAAGAGAACAATGTATTCATAGTCATAACCATGAAAATCAGGTGGGGATAGCATGCATCTTGCTTGTGTAGAGAGTGTTCAATAATATACTGAATAAAATGCTGAACATTGATAGAATGATTACAAAACTCTTCCTGCTATGGAGGTCAAGCTAGATACAAACTCCTTTTCTGCAGTATCTAATGGATTTTATCCATGGATGGTACTCAAAGAGTGGACAACAGGACACCAGGCTCTCTAATTTTTTTGTAACAAAGCAGATATGGGTAACCAAACTAAAGCATGGCCACAACATGATACACAATGAACTTCTCTATTTGACAGATAACATGCAAGCATGATTTCTACGCTAAGGCGGAGCAAATGATTGTGAGAGCTTTGCATCGGGATGTCAACAACTTGGTGACCACATGAGGCAGAGGCTAGCGGGAGAGCAAGCGGCATGTGGCTAGAGGAAGAAGTTGTTGCAACACATGGGAGTAGGCGGAGGTGGCTCTAGTAGAGACGTTACGAGCAGGGGCCGGCGGTCGTGAGAGACGATGTTTGCATAATTCAACAAGATGTCACCACAACTTCTTCCATGTGGTGCAAAATTCAAAACAATGAGATCAATCTTTTTATAGAGGACAAAGCCAAAGCTAGGTGCATCACAGATTAGAGAGAGGGAACAACAAATTATGAAGGTGGTTATGTAGTAATATGATAAAATATGACAGTTTCAGCCTCTGGGCAGTTGTTGTATTTTTTTTGCTGGCTACTTCTTTTTCGCCACTTATTGATGTGATGGTTATCTCAGCTTACTCATAAATAACAGGGGTGTAATTTGGTACAAAAAGGTGTTGGTAGGATGACGATCTCTTTGGAATATTTTGTTCAACTAATGTTTTTGTGTTCTTCTCACTCAGGATAAAGCGATTGGACGAGGCGTGCCTTGAGAGGCATCAACAATATAATAGAACGTACATCCAATCATGGATTCTTCAGGGTTAGTCTTCCCACACATTATTTGTGCATTTGAATATTTATAAAAACCTACATACTTCTGTAAATTAATTGGCTATTTCACATTTTTATAACCTCTAGTTCAAGAAACAAACTCAGACCATGCCAAATAAGCCGAATCGTATGGCACACTATTAGCTTTTCATTCTGAACTGAATCAAGAACAACAAGAATGGCTACTCTTGCTCATATATAATATATTGATGAATCTGTATTAGCACGCTAATAGAGAAGGTGTACTTTCGAAACAAAGGTAGATTTTTTTACTTGTGTGTGCACCCGTTTTAATGGCATGTCACAATATCACTGGTGCATAGGATAGGAGGCATGTGTGTTGTTCATGTTGAATGGCCATGGTGCATCTGAAACACGGTCTTCTCAATGTCCGGCATGTGCATAAATACATGACTATACCCGGTGCCATTAAACTCATCAAGGAACTCATCCACCATAGAGATCAGGATTTTGTCCTTGACACAAATACCATGAATAATTCTTGCTTCTTGACAACATGGACCCAGGGGACTTCCAATTGCAATGGTGTTTGATGCCGCATATAGCATGTTGTCGCACTGAAGTTGAATCTCATCCTTCTATACAGTTAACAGTGTGGTTATTTATAGAGTTTTAACAAAAAAAATATCTTATCTTTGGCTTAAGGCCCAGGCTAAGGGATATTTTGTCTCTAACTGACAACTAACTAACTTGAATGATAGATTTCTAACTTTAAGATAACAGAGATTGCATCCCTTAATTGGAGCCAACTAAGGCTTCCTTATTCCCTGTGCTAGTGAGAACTACACCTTATAGTTGGAACAGAGGGGGTATTAAGCATTGTTGTCTAGTTGTCTGTCTTCAGCATGTCTACATTGCTAGTGCCTAATATGTTAAGATAGGCTTTGTGGAATTGGTTGGGAAAAACTTTGAATTTGCGGCACTTAAAATTCCCTACTGCAGCAGATTTTGTATACTTATACATGGTTCTCATGCTACTTCCATGGTTCTCATGCTACTACCACATTTGATGTGTCCAAGCAATTTCTGGATTATTTAGACACTTACCCTTTCACATGTGACCTTCTAACCTTATATATTTTGCATGTACAACCATATATGTAAATTAGCCTGCATTATTCAACCTCTTGTATGTTATAGGTAAGGTCCATGTGAATGGCAGAGTTGTGAACAAAGCTGGAACGCAAGTATCTGACAAGTCAGTCATATAAATCAAGGTTGAAATCCCAAAATATGTATGTTCGTGATGCTCTAAATGATTAGCTATATTTAGGTCCATTATCCTATTTGAAAGTAATAGTAACATCAGGTTATCAAAGTTCACAATTTTATCATTTGTTCTGACCAAATTCAGGGCTGGTCATAAGCTTGAGGCAGCTATCAAAGAATTTGGAGTTGACCGTGATGGAAAGATAGCCCGTGATTTAGTGCTGTCTACAGCCGGTTTTAACTACTGTCTACTTCAACATGAGGAAATTCAGAAAACCATTCAATTCATGAACTCCAAAGGATAAATGTACCCAAAAGTTTCAGGACATGGTTTCCAATTCGAAAGATCAAACACATCAAACTGGTTGTTTAGCCCAACACTAAAAATTAAACCCATCTCTATCGAATCTCAGGCTAGCGCACTCCTTAGCCTTGCCTGGCGAGCCCGCCGACCGGTCACCGGAGCCTCCACCGCCAGTGAATCCCTCCCTCGCCCTGTGCAAGATGCCGCCACCACCGGAGCAAGCAGGCGCACCAGCTGCCAGATCCGTCAATGCTGCGCCCGGATTCGCCCGTCCTCCTCACGCAGCCGCTGGACCTCGCGTCTCCCACCGGCCGCCTGCCCGTTCCAGCGAAGTCCAGCGACGCCAGCCTTTTTCCCTACATCAAGGAGTTGCTCGAAGTGTTGCCATCTGCGTGTTCCCTGCATGGTTGACAGGCAGCTGCGGCTGGGTGTCGCGTGAGATGCGGTGGATCTTGCCGATCTCGTTCGGATTTGGCGACCGCAAGGATCGAGGATAGGCACCTAAGAGTAGAGGGACATCGGCGATGAAGGGATGAGGGCGCGGTGGCGAGGGAGTGATGGGGGCACGGCGGCGGCGGAAACCCTCGGATTCTCGTGCGGGGCAGCAATTGAAAGAAGTCCACGTAAACCCCTGAGATTTCACGGAACGACTACATAACCCCTTAACTTTAAAACTGGATATTCCACGCCCTAAACTTTACAAAACCATTCAAAACACCCCCTATGAGCTTTGAAGGTGGTTTTGAAAGGGTTTTGTCCACGTGGCCTACGACCAGCATGGTTCTTCGGTGCCGGCCGAGGACGATGCGTACTGGGCCGAGAAAGTCATGCTTGCTCGATGTTAGCTTCCCTGCGTCCGTAACTGACATCTCCATCTCATATGCTGCAACTCCTACTCGCTCCTCCCATCTGCGTCTGTCGCGTACAACTAGTCAGCCCACAGCCACGCACCCAAGAGCATAGGGCGTGTTTGGTTGCAATTTGCCATAGTAGCCGCATTGCATACACATCTCCAGCCAGCCTGGTTCTTCATATGCAGCAGATGCAACCTGTTTGGTTGTATGCATCGCATGAAGGGGCACTTACCCCCCTGCTGTTTGGTTGATGTTTTTGTGCTTAGGGTGTGAGCAGATGCAAACTTCAGCTATTTGGTTGCAAACATCGTTTGTGTTCTGCTCGCCCCATTCAAATGTGGTGGCCTTACCACCACATGATCAGCACAACAACAAGCACATATGAGATCAAACAAAGCAAGCAACCAAATGAGATCAAACAAAGCAAGCAAGGAAATGACAGCAAACTACTTAGATTAACAGCAGGGGCATCCTCCTTGCCTGCTCCACGCCAGGGTGCTGCTCCTAGCCAAAATATTAACAAGTTCCCAGCACAAGTACCATAAGTCTAGCCACACACCATAAAAGTTCAACACTAACACCTTAGTTAACTACATTGCATGCTCAATGTCACCAACGCAGTTGTGCATGCTGCAACGAAACCTACACATGACCGAGGAGTCGTGGTTGTAGATTTGGACCTTCAGACTGAGTCCTGAGATGCGCACAATGACGAGGTCGCCGGAGACGTTCCGGTGGCGGCGGCAGTAGTAGTTCCAGCCCTGGCCAAGCACCATGTGCCCCTTGAAGTTCTGGAACTGCACCCAGAACATGCACCGCTTGTTCGCCAACAGCCTGACCACGCGCGGGAGCCGCTTGATGACCAACCACTCGTTCATCACCTGCACGAACTTGCAAGGGATGATGGGCATGGCGAGGTCCTCATTGTCCTTAATCTGCTGGTAGAAGCGCAGTGGCTCCCGCCTCCCCTCCTCGTGGCTAGTCCTCGGAGATTGTCCCCTTGAACGAGGCAGGCTCATGAAGGCAATCCTGCTAGACAGGTCCACCGTCTTGAGCCACCTGTTCGTGGGGATGAGATCCTCGGTGCCCTCAACTTTGGCCACCACCTGAGCTCCTCCACCAGCCACATTCTAGTAACTCTTCAATATCTTGTCAGGTAAGATGACAAGTATTAGTGTACAAACTCTTTGCCAAATGCCACTTATCAAATGCCACTAATCAGTTGCACTAGCACTACAACAAATGGCACTGATCAGAGGCATTTTCCCAAGAGCAAATGCCAGTGATCAGTGCACAAACTCTTTGCCAAATGCCACTTATCAATGGCACTTGCTCTTGGGCAAATGCCACTGATCACGGGACTTTCCCAACAACAAGTGCCACTGATTAGTGGTACTTGCCCATGAGCAAATTCCACTGATCAGTGGCATCTGGTTTTTCTGCAATTGCTACTCATCAGTGCACTATCCTAAGCATGGAAACATCTAAAAAGAGCAACAACAAGTGCCACTCATCAATAGCACCCATGTGCACCCATACATATTTGGTAGCATCCTAAAATGGTCGTACTACATGCACATATAACAATCTTGAGCATGCAACACAAACCCTAGCTTGAACATGTATAACAATCTAGAGCATGCAACATGAACAACCACATGAACATGATCCTTGCTTGAACATGAACATGCCATTTGCATGAACACAGATCCTAGGAAATAGCAGAAGAACATTATCCTAGGACACACATTGTAGCAAACAAGAACAGATCGATCGGATTCGATTCGATTGGGATCGCATCCAATTGGATTTACTTGAATCCTATCTAATCCTGTCGAATCCACTAAGTACTAGCACATGCCTAAGAAATAAACCCCTAATCTACATCTATGATCAAGCATTGGGGATTCTTTGACTCATCGGAGCTTGCGCAGTCGCAGTGAACCGAGGCCGGGGTGAAAACCCGGCGGGCTGTTTTATATGCATTAATATGTCATTTTATATTATTATTGGGACTAACCTATTAACCTAGAGCCCAATGCAAGTTCCTGTTTTTTTCCTTGTTTTAGAGTTTCGCAGGAAATGAATACCAAACGGAATAAAACTTTTGCGATGATCTTTCTTGGATCAGAAGGAAACCAGGAGACTTGGAGATGAAGTCGGAGCCACGAGGCGACCACATAGACGGAGAGCGCGCCCCCACCCTTGTGGGCCCCTCGTGCACTCTGTGACCTAATTCTTTTGCCTATATATATACTCTTATATGCCAAAACCATCAGAGGCATCCACGAAAATACTTTTCCACCACCGCAACCTTTTATACCCGTGAGATCCCATCTAGGGGCCTTTTCCGGCATCCTGCCGGAGAGGGATTCGATCATGGAGGGCTTCTACATCAACACCATTGCCCTTTCGATGAAGCGTGAGTAGTTTACCACAGACCTACGGGTCCATAGCTAGTGGCTAGATGGCTTCTTCTCTCTCTTTGATTCTCAATACCATGTACTCCTCGATGTTCTTGGAGATCTATTTGATGTAATACTTTTTACGGTGTGTTTGCCGAGATCCAATGAATTGTGGATTTACGATTAGCTTATCTACGAATATTATTCAAATCTTCTCTGAATTCTTATATGCATGATTTGATATCTTTGCAAGTCTCTTAAAACTATTGATTTGGTTTGGCCAACTAGATTGGTTTTTCTTGCAATGGGAGAAGTGCTTAGCTTTGGGTTCAATCTTGCGATGTCCTTTCCAAGTGACAGTAGGGGCAGCAAGGCACATCCAGTATTGTTGCCATCAAGGATAAAAAGATGGGGTTTACATCATATTGCTTGAGTTTATTCCTCTACATCATGTCATCTTACTTAATGCGTTACTCTGTTCTTCACGAACTTAATACTCTAGACGCAGGCAGGAGTCGGTCGATGTGTGGAGTAATAATAGCAGATGCAGGCAGGAGTCGGTCTACTTGACACGGACGTGATGCCTATATTCATGATCATTGCCTTAGATATCGTCATAACTTTGCGCTTTTCTATCAATTGCTTGGCAGTATTTTGTTCACCCACCGTAATATTTTCTATCTTGAGAGAAGCCTCTAGTGAAACCTTTGGCCCCCGGGTCTACTTTCCATTATATAAGTTTCTGATATACAATTTTAGTTTCATATTTACTTCCTTTATAATCTTTTACTTTCCGTTCCATAAACCAAAAATACTAAAAATATTACTTTACCATTTACCTAACTCTATCAGATCTCACTTTGCAAATAACCGTGAAGGGATTAGCAACCCCTTTATCGTGTTGGGTGCAAGTTGGTGTTTGTTTGTGCAGGTATTCGATGACTTGAGCGTTGTCTCCTACTGGATTGGTACCTTGGTTCTCAAGACCGAGGCAAATAATTAATCTACTTTACTGCATCACCCTTTCCTCTTCAAGGGAAAACCAACGCAAGCTCAAGAAGTAGCAGGAAGAATTTGTGGCGCTGTTGCTGGGGAGATCTACGCCAAGTCAAGACATACCAAGTACCCATCATAAACTCTCATCTCTGGCATTACATTATTCGCCATTCGCCTCTCGTCTTCCTCTCCCCCACTTCTAAAACGATTTTCGAAAAGAGTTGCCTTTTCTTCGCCCTTATTTCGTTCGTCTTTTCGTTTGCCTTTATGTCTTACTTGGTTTGTTTGCTTGTTTGGTTGCAATAATTGTGTATTTATTGAAAATCAGAAACCAAAAGAGTTTATGGATCCTCATCCACTTGCTAATCTTTTTAAGAGATCCAATTATGATGAACCAATTGCTAGTGAGTTATGTGCACTAGATTATCTTTATGAAGTTTTGCTTGAAATCCATGAATCTAAAAATTGTGATGAAGTACTTTATGATGTGATTCACGATAGGTCTTTGAATGAAAAGCATGATTGCAATGATGTTATTATAAATTCTATTAATGCCAGTTGTGCTAATGATATGCAAAACCCCAAGCTTAGGGATGCTAAGTTTGCTATGTGTACTACTTGTTGAAGTGATCATGATTGGGGTGATTCTTCTTATGATCTTGAAAGTTTATTTAAGCCCCATGATGAATATGAGATTGATAATAATGTTTGCAATAATATTGAAAGTGGGTTTGGAAGAGTGTCAAATTTAGATCCCACATATTTGGAGAATGTTCAATCTTATGAAATTTTTGATAAAAGTGGGTTTGGAGAGGTCATGACTTTAGTTAATGTTAATCCCACTATCTTGGAAGAGTGCCAACTTTGCATGCATGTGTATCATCTAGAGAATATACTATGTGATAAATATATTGTTGAATTTGATTATGATCCTACATGTAATTATTATGAGATAGGAAAATATGGATGTAGAAATTTTCATATTACTAATTTACCTCTCGTTATGTTGAGATTGCTATTGTTTCTTTCTTCTTCCTTGCATATGCTAGTTTTGCTTGTCTTGATAACTTGTTTGCCTATAAGATGCATATGCATAGGAAGTATGTTAGACTTAGATGTGTTTTTCACATGCTACGTGATGCTCTCTTCGTGTTTCAATTGCTATCTTTCATGTGAGCATCATTAAAATTATCAACGCCTAGCTAGAAGGCTTTAAAGAAAAGCACTTGTTGGGAGACAACCCAATCCCTGTTTTGCAATAAATAATTCATCTAGCCTCTGGTTAGATGTGGTTTTATGTTTTAATTAGTGTTTCTGCCAAGTAAGACCTTTGGGATAGCTTACGGTGATAGTTGATTTGATCTTGCTGAAAAATAGAAACTTTTGCGCCCAGTCCCAGAATTGTTAAAAATCACAGGAGCGTGATAAAATACTGATTATTTTTGCAGAATGTTAATAAGAAAAATTCTTAGGTTGTCCTAATTGTTAGGAATTTTTGGAGTTACAGAAGTATTCAAAATATCCAGATTGCTAAGGATTGTTCTGTTTTTGACACATTCTGTTTCTATGTGTTGTTTGCTTATTTTGATGAATCTATGGCTAGTATCGGGGGGGGGGGGTATGAACCATGTAAAATATGGAATACGGTAGACATTATACCAATATAAATAAAAAATGAGTTCACAACAGTACCAAAAGTGGTGATTTATTTTCTTATACTAACGGAGCTCATGAGATTTTCTGTTGAGTTTTGTGTTGTGAAGTTTTCAAGTTTTGGGTAACAATTTGATGGACTATGGAATAATGAGTGGCAAGAGCCTAAGCTTGGGGATGCCCAAGGCACCCAAGGTAATATTCAAGGACAACCAAGAGCCTAAGCTTGGGGATGCCCCAGAAGGCATCCCCTCTTTAGTCTTCGTCTATCGGTAACTTTACTTGAGGCTATATATTTATTCACCACATGGTATGTGTTTTGCTTGGAGCGTCTTGTATGATTTGAGTCTTTGCCTTTTAGTTTTCCATGATCATCCTTGCCGTACACACTTTTTGAGAGAGACACACATGAATCATGATTTATTAGAATACTCTATGTGCTTCACTTATATCTTTTGAGCTAGGCAATTTTGCTCTAGTGCTTCACTTATATCTTGTTAGAGCACGGCGGTGGTTTTTATTTTATAGAAATTGATGAACTCTCATGCTTCACTTATATTATTTTGAGAGTCTTTTAAAACAACGTGGTAATTTGCTTTCATTATAAATTTAGTCCTAATATGATAGGCATCCAAGAGGGATATAATAAAAACTTTCATATAAAGTGCATTGAATACTATGAGAAGTTTGATTCCTTATGATTGTTTTGAGATACGAAGATGGTGAGATTAGAGTCATGCTAGTGGTAGTTGTGAATTTTAGAAATACTTGTGTTAAGGTTTGTGGGTTCTGTAGCATGCACATATGGTGAACTGTTATGTAATGATGTTCGAGCATGAGATATTTTCCAATTGTCTTCCTTATGAGTGGTGGTCAGGGACGAGCGGTGGTCTTTTCCTACCAATCTATCCCCCTAGGAGCATGCGCGTAGTACTTTGTTTTGATGACTAATAGATTTTTGCAATAAGTATGTGAGTTCTTTATGACTAATGTTGAGTCCATGGATTATACGCACTCTCACCCTTCCACCATTGCTAGCCTCTCTAGTACCGCCTAACTTTCGCCGGTACCATAAACCCACCATACACCTTCCTCGAAACAACCACCATACCTACCTATTATGGCATTTCCATAGCCATTCCGAGATATATTGCCATGTAACTTTCCACCATTCCGTTTATTATGACACACATCATCATTGTCATATTGCTTTGCATGATCATGTAGTTGACATCATATTTGTGGCAAAGCCACCTTCCATCGTTATACATGTTACTCTTGATTCATTGCACATCCCGGTACACTGCCGAAGGCATTCATATAGAGTCATATTTTGTTCTAAGTATTGAGTTGTAATTTTGAGTTGTAAGTAAATAGAGGTATGATGATCTTCCTTATTAGAGCATTGTCCCATGTGAGGAAATAAAAGAAAAGGAAAGGAAAGAAATAAAAACAGATAAAAAGAAAAAAAGAGAGAAAGAAAAAAAAGAAAAAAGGAAAAAAGAGAAAGAAAAAAATGAGAGAAAAAGAGAGAAGGGGCAATGTTACTATCCTTTCCCATACTTGTGCTTGAAAGTAGCACCATGATTTTCATGATAGAGAGTCTCCTATGTTGTCACTTTCATATACTAGTGGGAATTTTCCTTATAGAACTTGGCTTGTATATTCCAACGATGGGCTTCATGAGCAAGCAAGTTGGATGCACACCCACTTAGTTTTCTTTTTGAGTTTTCATAAACTCATAGCTCTGGTGCATTCATTGCATGGCAGTCCCTACTCACTCGCATTGATATCTATTGATGGGCATCTCCATAGCCCATTAATACGCCTAGTTGATGTGAGACTATCTCCCTCTTTTTGTCTTCTCCACAACCACCTTCTATTACCCCTATAGTGCTATGTCCATGGCTCATGCTCATGTATTGCATGAAAGTTGAAAAGGTTTGAGAACGTCAAAAGTATGAACAATTGCTCGGCTTGTCATCGGGCTTGTGCATGATTTGAATATTTTTTCCTGTGAAGATGGAGCATAGCCAGACTATATGATTTTGTAGGGATAATCTTTCTTTGGCCATGTTATTTTGAGAAGACATAATTATCTTGTTAGTATGCTTGAAGTATTATTGTTTTTGTGTCAATATTAAACTTTTGTTTTGAATCATACGGATCTGAACATTCATGCCACAATAAAGACATTACATGGATAAATATGTTAGGTAGCATTCCACATAAAAAATTCTGTTTTTATCATTTACCTACTCGAGGACGAGCAGGAATTAAGCTTGGGGATGCTTGATATGTCTCCAACGTATCTATAATTTTTGATTGTTCCATGCTATTATGTTAGGTAGCATTCCACATAAAAGTGTTCTCCCCAAGTCTGCACAGTTGCCACAATTCGTCGTGTGGAGACACCACATGATGATCGGGTGTGATAGACTCTACGTTCACATACAACGGGTGCAAGACAGTTTTGCACATAAGGTATACTTGGGTTAAACTTGAAAAGCCTAGCAAGTACAGACATGGCCTCGGAACACTTGAGACCGAAAGGTCAAACGTGAATCATATAGTAGATATGATCAACATCGAGATGTTCATGATTGATGACTACCGCATATCACATGATAATCAAACATGGGTTATTTGATTTTGATCACGTATCATTTGGATGACTTGAGGGATGTCTTTCTAAGTAGGAGTTCTTAAGTAATTTGATTAATTGAACTTAATTTATCTTGAACATAGTCCTGATAGTATTTGCATATCTATGTTGTAGATCAATGGCTCATGCTACCATTCCCCTGAATTTTAATGCGTTCCTAGGGAAAGCTAAGTTGAAAGATGATGGTAGCAACTACATGGAATGGGTCCGTAACTTGAGGATTATCCTCATTGTTGCACATAAGAATTATGTCTAGGTGAAAGGCTTGCTGCAGGAGCAGATGCTGATGTTTTGAATGTCTGGCATGCTCGATCTGATGACCACTCGATAGTTCAGTGTGCCATGCTTTACGACTTAGAATCGGGACTTCAAAGATGTTTTGAACGTCATGGAGCATATGAGATGTTACAGGAGTTGAAGTTAATATTTCAAGGAAATGCCCGAGTTGAGAGATATGAAGTCTCCAATAAGTTCTATAGCTGCAAGATGGAGGAGAACAGTTCTATCAGTGAACACATACTCAAAATGTATGGGTATCATAATCACCTGAATCAGCTGGGAGTTAATCTTCCAGATGACAGTGTTATCGACAGAGCTCTCCAATCACTGCCACCAAGATATAAAGGCTTCATGATGAACTATAATATGCAAGGGATGGAGAAGACAATTCCCGAGCTCTTCGCAATGCTCAAAGCCGCGGACGTAGAAATCAAGAAGGAACAATACCACTAGTTTCAAGAAAAAGGGCAAGGGAAAGAAGGGGAACTTCAAGAAGAATGGCAAGCAAGTTGCCACTCCCGGAAGAAGCCCAAAACTGGACCCAGTCCTGAAACTGAGTGCTTCTACTGCAAAGGGACTGGTCACTAGAAGCGGAACTGCTCCAAGTATTTGGCGGATAAGAAGGATGGCAAAGTGAACATAGCTATATTTGATATACATGTTATTGATGTGTACCTTACTAATGCTCGTAGTAGCGCCTGGGTATTTGATACTGGTTCGGTTGCTCAAATTGTAACTCGATACAGGAGCTACAGATTAAACAAAGATTGGTTAAGGACAAGGTGACGATGCCGTCGGGAATGGTTCCAAGGTCGACGTGATCGCCATCGGCACGCTACCTCTACATCTACCTCTGGGATTAGTTTTAGACCTGAATAATTATTATTTGGTGGTAGCGTTGAGCATGAACATTATATCTGGATGTTGTTTAGTGCAAGACGGTTATTCATTTAAATCAGAGAATAATGGTTGTTCTATTTATATGAGTAATATCTTTTATGGTCATGCTCCCTTGAAGAGTGGTATATTTTTGTTGAATATCGATTGTAGTGATACACATATTCATAATATTGATGCCAAAAGATGCAAAGTTGATAATGATGGTGCAACATATTTGTGGCACTGCCGTTTAGGTCATATTGGTGTAAAGCGCATGAAGAAACTCCATGCAGATGGGATTTTGGAATCACTTGATTATGAATCATTTGATACTTACGAACCATGCCTCATGTGTAAGATGACTAAAACTCCGTTCTCCAGAATAGTGGAGCGAGCCAATGACTTATTGGAAATAATACATACTGATATATGCGGTCCAATGAGTGTTGAGGCACAGGTGAGTATCATTATTTTCTTACCTTCACAGATGATTTGAGGAGATATTGGTATATCTGCTTAATGAAACACAAGTCTGAAACATTGAAAAGTTTAAAGAATTTCAGAGTGAAGTGGAGAATCATCGTAATAAGAAAATAAAGTTTCTACAATCAGATCGTGTAGGCGAATATTTGAGTTACGAGTTTGGCCTTCATTTGAAACAATGTGGAATAGTTTCACAACTCACGCCACGTGGAACACCACAGCGTAATGGTGTGTCCGAACGTCGTAACGTACTTTATTAAATATGGTGCGATCTATGATGTCTCCTACCGATTTACCACTATCGTTTTGGGGTTATGCATTAGAGACAGCTGCATTCACGTTAAATACGGCACTATCTGAATCCGATGGGACAACACCGCATGACACTACAAGAAAAGACACATCCATGATATTTTGGGCTGAACGAATTTTTTCTGTCATGCTTATGACACTTCTATGACGATAATTGTGACAAAACCCGATATCATCATAGATGTGGTGGGATCCTACTTCTATGACAAAAGATCATGATATAGAAAATGGGCTTTTCGTCCTGGGCGGGCCGGAGACACACCTACATGACATTCTTTGGGCCGTCCATGATGAAAAAAAATCATGGTAGAAGCGAGGGTGAGGAAAATATCGGGGAGTTCCCAGTTATGGTGGGTGGTCGGGGCCGAGCAATGGACGGAGATTTGCGCGTTTCTCTCATACACGTACGCACGTGCGTGCGAGGCGTTGCGCTCTAACTGAACCTGAGCGAGGCGTTGGGCTCTAAGTGAACCCGAGCGATTGCACTAGCTACGTTACTGAACCCCGATCGATCCCTTGCTGTTAATTGAAGCCGAGTGATTCCTTCGCTACTGCTGCTAATTGAAGCCAATCGAAGCCGCCTCTTGATGAACAGTTCCCGGTGGGGGTTGGATGAACATGATCCCATGGTAGTAGAGGCCGTTGCCGCTGGATGACCAGGATCCTAATCGAGGAGGCATGGGGGTGGATGAACAGTAGCCGGTGGAGGGACCCCGTACGTGGAGGGCTGGTTGAACATGACCCCGTGGAGGGGCTGGTTGAACAGGACCCTATGGAGGGCTGGTTGAACAGTAGTCGGTGGAGGCTGGATGAACAGCACCCCATGGAGGGCAGGATGAATAGTAGTCGTTGGAGGCTGGATGAACAGGCCCCCATGGATGAATAGTAGCTGGTGGAGGCTGGAGGAAGTCGACGGTGGATGAACAGTAGCAGGTGGAGGCTGGAGGAAGTTGAAGGTGGATGAACAGTAGCCTGTGGAGTCCTGTTTTGTGGTACCCACACCCTCCCAATCAACAGGACCCTGTTTTGACCGCAGGCGCTCCAACACTAGTCCGTTTCCTCCGTTTTGCGGTACGCCACACCCCTCCCAATCAATAGGACCCCATTATCGAACACAAGTCTGTTTCCTCCATTTTGTGGTACACTAGATCCTTCCCAATGAATAGGACCCCGTTTCGACCATATGCGGTCGAACAAAAGGCCCGTTTCCTCCGTTCTGCAGTATGCCAGACCTCGTTTCGGCTGTTTTGTCCAAGCCGGTTGGCTACCGTTGAACATGACGTATTCCGTTGCCTCCCGATGAACATGATGCATTTCGTTGCATCCCTATGAATATGCGTAGTTTCTCCGTTCCGACCCAGCCGGTTAGCCCTGATGAACATGATTAGTTGATGTATACGTTAGAGACCCCGCCGGTAAGTACATATGTAGCCGTATTTACTATCTTGCAGGATGGTCGTACGTACGTGTACACGATATAGACGGGACTGCGTGACATGCTACGTCAGCGCCTCTACTTCAACACGTGCTGCTCCTTACTCGGCCATGGTACATCGCTGAAGATACACCGATGGACCGTTATGTATGTACACGTTCGCGGACGGACAGATAACGCTACCTTCGCTTCAACCTGGTGGGTCCCAGCTGTTAGAGTGTAAGAAGGCAGTTCCTTCCGTGCCAAGATAAAGCCGGTGGGTCCCAGCTGTCAGGGGGGAACATTTTTTTCGCAAAATACAGAGGCCCTTCCGGTAGGTCCAAAGTGTCACATGGATTTTGCGTGTAATAAGGAGGCACTTCCTTATGTGCGGCCATGGACCCAGATGTTAGCCTCTCCACTTACAGTCCTCTTCTGATGGCTGTCATTCGTTGGCCGCGTTGACCACGGCATACCGCCTGAGACCACCAAGGTGGTGGACGATGGCGTGACCTAGGAACTGAACGACCTGGAGCCGAGGAATATGCAACAGTGGATGCCCACATGGAGGGGAGTAGGAGGGTTGACTGCTTTGGCTATGGTTATAGGCTGCCGTCTCCGGAGAATAATAGGGGGTGTGGGTGAGTAGAGGGAAGGCCTGTCCAGTAGTAGTATGGTCGGGCGGTGAGGCCTCGCAGCAGCACTTCTGACCACTGGAGGCTGGAGCAGGCGGTACGACGGGCGTAGGTTTGGGCGGCTGGAGGAACAAGACCAGAGGTTGAAGTGCAACTAGAATCGTTTATTGACTAAGTTGACAAAGCCCTGCGTACGCGTTAACTTAGTAGGCCCACAAGCCAGCCTCCAAATCTGGTGGGTCCCAGCTAGCAGGGGGAATCAATTTTGTTTTTCACGTAATATGGTGGCACTTCCTTGCGTGCGATGATGTTTTCTGGTTTTTTTTCTTCTTCTTTGAGTTAGAATAAAAACAAGACAATTTAGCATCTTCAGTACAATCTATATTTTCATGAAAAGGATCATAATAAAGCTGGTTGGTCCCAGCTGTCAGGGAGGGGAAACTTTTTATTTTCGCGTAATAAAGGAAGCACTTCCTTGCGTGCAGAAATTATTTGTTTTCGCATAATATGGGGGCACTTGCTGCATGCGGCCACGGGCCATGTGGGTCCCTATTGTCAGCCAATCCACGTACATGCCTCATCCGATGACTTTCGTTTGTTGACAAAGTTGACCACTCCGCGTCGAGAGAACCAACACATTGAACGATGGCAAGTATTATGAAGGGAACGACCCAGAGCCGGCGAAGACACAACAGTGGATGCCCACGCAGAGGGGAGTACGAGGGTTCACTGGCTCGACTGCGGTGTGAGGCTGCCGTCACCGGAGAAGAACATGAGGTGTTGGTGAGTAGAGGAATGGCCTGGACGACGTTCGGGAGTAGGGTGGGCCGGTGAAGCCTACGTGCCAGCACAACCGGCCACGAGATGTGGTAGCAGGCGGTACCACCGGCCGTGGTTTGGGCGACTGAAGCAAGAATATCCGAGATTGAAGAAGCACTACAGCTGTTGGATGGACATCCAACAGCCATTGCTGCTAGAGTCGTGTCTTGACTATAAGTTTACAAAGCCTTCCGTACACGTCACTAACTATAATTCTCAAAAAAATAGTAGGCCCACAAGTGAGCATCACATCTGTGGCAGAGAACATATAGCCCATTTGCGATATGTAATAATGTACAACCCATTTTTGAATTCTAATGGAATTTACTACAACCCATTTATAGTCTGTTAAAATTACAACCCATTTTCTAGCCAGGACAACGATTAATAATTTCAACCAACCTCACAAAACAGAATTCAACCAAAAATCCCACATTTGGATGGGGTCCAAAATATTTTTATCCCGAAATTTTGAGTCAGATTAAATATAATTTCAAAATGAATTTGTATTAGGTAAAAAACTAAAGAAATATTGTGCGCGCAATAAGTAATGAAATTAAAATTTGCAAATTCAAACAATAATATTTTTGAAACTAATTATCTGTTTGGTGCATTTTTTTATATTTACAGCCCAATTTTTATAATTACATCCGATTTATTATTTCTTAAAGCCCATTTTCTTGTTAGGCCTAATGCATCCCTCATACGAAAGATTTACAGCCTAGCGGGGCGGAGAATAACAAGCTGACCTGGATTGGGTATTATACAAAAAAAGTATAGCTGGGCTAGCCATTTTCACCTTGAAAAAATAATATCTAGGCTGGATATTTGGTTAACATAAAATAATAGCCTAGGGTAGACGGGCCACAGCCCGCCTAGTTGATACCCTACTCGTCTGAACAACAACAAAAACATCGCTCGAGAAAAACTCCGCTTACACCTAAAAAACAAATACTGCTCGAGCTACTGGGCGCCAACTGCTAGCCGCTCCTTGTGCAATTCTCTTGTTTATTGACTATATAGGTTGACGATGGTGTGGGACTGTGATATCAGGAAACCAGGAGGAAGAAAAAAAATTATAGTTGTATATAATGAGGAACTTGTATACATATGGCTATGGCCCTAGTGGGTCCCTACTATCATCCTCTCCAAATAAAGTCGTCTCCTGATTCCTCATGTTCGTTGACCATGTTGACAATACTCGGCGCCACGGCGAGCGCAAAAACTCGAAGGACGATGGAGAGGCCCTCGCGGCCCTTACAGATGGTCTAATACAGCGCCCGCTGCTCATTCAGGAAGCAAGGATCATCAGAAACTGAGACAACATGAAATGGTAAGGCCGTGCTTGGGAGCTCTGGATTTTTACACACCTATATTAAGATACAAGTGTAATTTACTTGTCATCGGAAACAACGCATAAAATACATGCGTAATAAAACTGAGGGCCCGAGGTCTGTAACGGAAACTGGCGAGTTACACGTGTAATTTGAGAGACCAGTGCATATTTTACTAGTCAAAATCGACCAACCAAGCGCTTCGCCCAATCATGACCTATGATGATGAGTTGGTCGGAAGATCATATGGTTTCACCTCTAACCTACCCGAGTTGTAGCATAGGCCATGAATGAAACATAAGACAATGAACTTCTTAAGCACAAAAACAATAAAAGAGGATGATCTTCTTAACATGCAAATCACAGGCATTAGATCAACATGCAAAACAATATGAAGCATTATTCTCAGGAGGCATGGTGAACAACTCGTGATGCCGCATACCACATCATTTCAAGCTCAACTTTGCAATCAAACTCACAAGGCCTGGCATTACATAGAAAACATTCAGAACAAACTCTTAAAATACCCTACATAAGTCAACATTCATGTGACTACGCATCTCAGCAAAGTAAATATTTACTTCTGAAATGAAGACAAGAATAGGAACAAACGATCGATGCTGCTCACAGCAAAGGGCGTCCCACTCAAAAATATCAAATGCATGTCTTCTGGCTAACATCAATGAGCAAAATTTGACAAGGTTTCGCAATTCCAATATATTAAACTAATGTCTTCTTGCTAACATGAATGATTAAACTTTGACAAGTTTTTCCCATTCAAAATATGTAATGCCTATGATTGTGGAACAGGCAGGGGTTGTCATCAGTTTGTCATCTGATAGTCCAGTGGCTCAAGGTGACGACGAATGATTAGAGAACCATTCAATGTATTGTGCATGATGAAGTATTATGGAGGACACGAACCATCTGAACATTTTTTGCAGTTCCACTAAAATTAAGCTGAGCATCCCTGTGGATTTCGTATTTATTTGCCGCAAGACAACAAAGACACATCAACACACACATGAATATTGGCCCCAGTGTCAACCCACCAATCAGTGGACTAACAAACTGAAAGTACGGTAACCAGATTACCATACCCAGATGCCCCTTCATTGTTGCTTAGAGTGACATTGATAGACTTGGAGTCCTGTCCTGGCTTCTTGTACTTGTTTGGGCACTTGTTTTCCCAATGTTCCTCTGAACCACAAGTAAAGCACCATCTCTATCTGCATAAATACAGAAAAAGTGTGATGAATATATTAGTGGTACTAGTTGATTAAACATACGCTTACAACTATAATCATTTTCATTATCTTAACAGGAAAAGATAGCAATACAATGGCTTGAATTAAACATTTATTCAAAACAATACAACAATATAATCATCACAACATAACTAAGCACGATCATGTGGATGAAGGCCGATATTGACCTCGTTTGTTACAGCTGCACCAACGACTGACTTGGTCATACCTTTCCTTGTGGAGTAAATTTTGCACCCCACATGTTGTTGTCATGGGAAACCACGGCCACCTATGGGACCAAGATGGCCCCTTGCTGGGTTGGCAGGGGGGAGTCACGTTGCACAAAGAGTAGACCAATGCAACACAGCGTGGCAGCGATCACACATGCAGTTTTACCTAGGTTCGGGCCGCTCCGAGGCTTAAAACCCTACTCATGCTTTGGTGGATTGATGGGAAAAGGTGGTGGTGGTGCATCATACACTTGCCTGACAGGGGTTGTTTCAGGGCAGCGGCGACTACACGCGTACGGGGGTGTGAATGATCTAAACTTCTAACCCCTTGAATCGTTGCCATGGGCCTCCTTTTATAGATCAAGGGGTTACCACAGTGGCAAATAAGTCATTAGACACGGATATGATAGCAAACAATGCTATCATACCTAACTCTGCAGGCTCACGGCATGCACTTAATGCACCGCTTAGTGTCACGTTGTTGGTCGCCCGACAAGGCTTGCCGGGCTAATTTGCCAGCTCCACGCCTGCTCGCTGGACACGTCATTGGACGGGTTTCATTTGTGGGTTCACTTGGTAGGAAGCGGCCGCCATGTGGCGAATGACTGCCACTTAATCATCATGCGTCTTGACACCGCACTGATCCATGACGTGGGTCGTGGTGGAGCAGTCGGTAGGGCGATCTGGCCTCCAGGAGCCCCGGCAGGCCCTGCTGGGGCACATGGGTCCTCTTCTTCTAGGGGGTGCACTACAAAAAAAAGACACATCCGTGACATTTTGGGCCGAACGAATTTTTTTCCTGTACTACATATGACACTTCTATGACGATAATTGTGACAAAACCCGGTATCATCATAGATGTGGTGGGCTCCTACTTCTATGACAAAAAATCATGACAGAAAATGCGCTTTTCGTCCTGGGCGGGCTGGAGACGCAGTTGCATGACTTTCTTTGGGCCGTCCATGATGGAAAAAACTGTGGTAGAAGCGAGGGGGAGGAAAATTTTGGGGAGTTGCCGGTTACGGTGGGAGTTCGGGGGCCAAGCGATGCGCGTTTCTCTCGTACACATGCGAGGCGTTGGCTCTAACTGAACCCAAGCGAGGCATTGGGCTCTAACTGAACCCAAGCGATTGCACTGCAGGCTACGCGTTACTGAACCCGAGCGATCGATCGATGGCTGTTAACTGAACCCGATCGAGCGATTTCTTCGCTACTGCTGCTAACTGAAGCCGATCGATTGGATGAATAGTGAGTGT
>NC_041385.1:219584109-219625681 GCF_002162155.2 Triticum dicoccoides
GGTGGTTGAACAGTAGCCGGTGGAGTAGAACGCGGTGGAGGCTGGATGAACAGGAGCCCGTGGAGGCTGGAGGAGGTCGACGGTGGAGATGAACAGTATCCCGTGGAGTCCTGTTTTGCGGTACGCCACAACCCTCCCAATGAATAGGACCACCGTTTCGATCGTAGCGCTCCAACACAAGTCTGTTTCGTCCGTTTTGCGGTACGCCACACCCCTCCCGATCAACAGGACCCCCGTTTCGACCGTAGGAGGTCCATTTCCTCCGTTTTGCGGTACGCCACACCCCTCCCGATCAACAGGACCCCCGTTTCGACCGTAGGAGGTCCGTTTCCTCCGTTTTGCGGTACGCCAGGCCCCTCCCAATCAACAGGATCCCGTTTCGAACATGGCCGGTCGAACACAAGGCTGTTTCCTCTGTTGTGCGGTACGCCAGGCCTCGTTTTCATCGCCTGTTCCATCCAAGCCCTCCCGATGAACATGACCATGTATTCCGTTCCGACCCAGCCGGTTGGCTCCCTATGAACACGACGACGACGCTGTTTCTCCGTTCCGACCCAGCCATGTACGTATGCGCGAGTAGGCGTTCAAGAACCTACCCGTATGTATGTACGTGGCCGTATTTTCTTTCTTGCACCCTCGCTGTTGTACGTACGTGTACATGCTACGTGCGCGCCTCTACTACGACACGTGCGCGCCTCTACATCGACCAGTATATATGTATGTACACGTTCGCGACCAGAATGACAACACTACGTACGCTTCGACCAGGTGGGTCCCGACTGTCAGGCACTTCCTTGCGTGCGAAGATGTAGTTGGTGGGTCACAGCAGTCAGGGGCGAATCATTTTTTTTGCCCGGACGCACTCCCTTGCGTGCGAAGATGTAGCTGGTGGGTCCCAGCAGTCAGGGAGGCAAATTGTTTTTTTTCGGACGCACTTCCTTGCATGCGAAGATGTAGCTGGTGGGTCCCAGCAGACAGGGGGAAATGTTTTTTTCGCGAAATACGGTGGCCCGTCCGGTGGGTCCCCGCTGTCAGGTGGAGGAATAGTTATTTTGCGCGTAATAAGGAGGCACTTCCTTGCTGCGGCCTTGGACCCAGCTGTCAGCCTCTCCACGTACAGTCCACGTCCAATGGAAGCCATTCCTTGACCACATTAACCACGCCACGCCGAGAGCACCAGGGCGGTGGACGACGGCGAGGCCTAGGAAGGGGACGACGCGGAGCCGGGGAAGACGTGACAGTGGATGCCCACGCGTAGAGGAGTATGAGGGTTCACTCGTTCGGCTGCGGTGTGAGGCTACCGTCGCCATAGAATAACAGGGGGTGTGGGTGCATAGAGGGATGGCCTGGCCAGCGGTGGGAGTAGTAGGGGGCGGTGAGGCCTCCGTGGCATCACAGCCGGCCATGATACGTCTCCGTCGTATCTACTTTTCCAAACACTTTTGCCCTTGTTTTGGACTCTAACTTGTATGATTTGAATGGAACTAACCCGGACTGACGCTGTTTTCAGCAGAATTGCCATGTTGTCGTTTTATGTGCAGAAAATAAACGTTCTCGGAATGACCTAAAACTCCACGGAACACCTTAGAAAAAACAATAAAAAATCCTCGCCAAAGATGAAGACCAGGGGCCCACACCCTGTCCACGAGGGTGGGGGACGCGCCTCCACTGGGCGCGCCCCCTACCTCATTGGCCCCCTGGTGGCCCTCCGACGCCAACTCCAACTCCATATATTGGCTTCCAGGGAGAAAAAAAATCAGAGAGAAGAAATCATCGCGTTTTACGATACGGAGCCGCCGCCAAGCCCTAATCTCTCTCGGGAGGGCTGATCTGGAGTCCGTTCGGGGCTCCGGAGAGGGGAATTCATCACCGTCGTCATCATCAACCATCCTCCATCACCAATTTCATGATGCTCACCGCCGTGCGTGAGTAATTCCATCATAGGCTTGCTGGACGGTGATGGGTTGGATGAGATTTATCATGTAATCGAGTTAGTTTTGTTAGGGTTTGATCCCTAGTATCCATTATGTTCTGAGATTGATGTTGCTATGACTTTGCTATGCTTAATGCTTGTCACTAGGGCCCGAGTGCCATGATTTCAGATCTGAACCTATTATGTTTTCATGAATATATGTGTGTTCTTGATCCTATCTTGCAAGTCTATAGTCACCTACTATGTGTTATGATCCGGCAACCCCGAAGTGACAATAATCGGGACCACTCCCGGTGATGACCATAGTTTGAGGAGTTCATGTATTCACTATGTGCTAATGCTTTGTTCCGGTTTTCTATTAAAAGGAGGCCTTAATATCCCTTAGTTTCCAATAGGACCCCGGTGCCATGGGAGGGTAGGACAAAAGATGTCATGCAAGTTCTTTTCCATAAGCACGTATGACTATATACGGAATACATGCCTACATTACGTTGATGAACTGGAGCTAGTTCTGTGTCACCCTATGTTATGACTGTTACATGACGAACCACATCCGGCATTATTATCCATCGCTAATCCGGTGCCTACGAGTTTTCCATATACTGGTTCTCACTTATTTACTTTTCTGTTGCTACTGTTACAATCACTACAAAATACCAAAAACATTATGTTTGCTGTCTTTACTTTTGTTACCGCTACCACCACTATCATATTACTTTGCTACTAAACACTTTGCTGCAGATACTAAGTTTCTAGGTGTGGTTGAATTGACAACTCAGCTGCTAATACTTGAGAATATTCTTTGGCTCCCCTTGGGTCGAATCAATAAATTTGGGTTGAATACTCTACTCTCGAAAACTGTTGCGATCCCCTATACTTGTGGGTTATCAAGACATTTTTCTGGCGCCGTTGCCGGGGAGCATAGCTCTATTCTTTGAGTCACTTGGGATTTATATCTGCTGGACACTATGAAGAACTTGAAAGATGATCGAACTACTATTTTGCCCTCAACTACGAGGGGAGGTAAGGAACTGCCATCTAGCCTTGCACTAGATTCTCCTTCTGTTATAAGTAAGCTTGCGACACCTAAACCTGCTACTGCTATGAATTCTGATATGTCGCATGTTATTGATGATGCCACTTTTGCTATGCATGATACTTATGATGAAACTACTTCTATGCTTGATACTACTGTGCCCCTTGGTGAATTTCTTGATGAGCAAATTGCTAGGTCTAGAGAAAGAGAAATTATTGAACCTGAATACGATGATGATAGTGATGATGAGAATATGCCTGCTATTCCTGAAGGTTATCTTTTTGATGCTGAATCTTCTGCAGCTATTTTTGCTTGCCAGGATAGATATGAACTAAAGAGGTTACTAGTTAAATGTAGTAAAGAATCTTTTAGAGATAAAATGAGACCCGACCCTGCTTTTGCGAATTCACCTATTTGTGTTCCCGATAAGGATTATTATGATTTTTCTGTTGATCCAGATATAATTACTTTTGTTGAATCTGATCCTTTTTATGGGTATGAATCTGAAACTGTTGTGGCACATCTTACTAAGTTAAATGATATAGCCGCCCTGTTTACTAATAATGAGAGATCGCGCTACCTTTATTTACTCAAAATATTTCCTTTCTCATTAAAGGGTGACCGATGCTAAGATATGGTTTAATTCTTTTGATCCTGGTTGTGTGCAAAGTCCCCAGGATATGATTTATTACTTCTCTGCTAAGTATTTCCCTGCTCATAAGAAACAAGCTGCTTTGAGGGAAATATACAACTTTGTGCAAATTGAAGAAGAGCGTCTCCCACAAGCTTGGGGGAGGCTTCTCAAGTTGCTTAATGCTTTGCCTGATCATCCTCTTAAGAAACCCGAAATACTTGATATCTTTTATAATGGACTAATTGATGCTTCCAGAGATTACCTGGATAGTTGTGCTAGTTCTCTTTTCAAGGAAAGAACACCGGATGAAGCTGAAATTCTATTGAATAATATGTTGACAAATGGAAATAATTGGGCACCTCCTAAGCCAACTCCTGAGCCAGTACCAGAGCCAATTACTGAGCCTATTCCTAAACCAACTCCGAAGAAGAGAGGTGTTCTATTTCTCAGTCCCGAAGATATGCAAGAGGCAAAGAAATCTATGAAAGAAAAAGGTATTAAAGCTGAAGATGTTAAGAATTTACCTCCTATTGAAGAAATACATGGTCTTAATTTACCGCCTGTTGAAGAAGTATATAATCTCAATTACTTATTTACTGAAGAACCTCCCGATATCCCGACACAGGTAGTAAAGGTAAATTCTCTCTATAGATATGATAAAGCTGAAGTCCCTCCTACTAAAATTGCTAGTCAGTGCTTGGATGAGTTTGATGACTTTATGTTTAAGCAAGATGACTTTAATGCTTATTTTGGTAGACAACTAAAACAGAATACCTTTATGATTAAACGCTTGGGTGATTATATGGCTGATATTAGAGGTGAACTTAAACTTGTTAGCAAACATGCCTCTATGGTTACCACTCAAGTAGAACAAGTACTTCAAGCTCAGAAAGAAGTGCTTGATGAAATAAATAGTAAGAAAAATGATTATGCTGTTAGAGTGGCTACTAGAACTGGTAGAATGACTCAGGAACCTTTGTATCCTGAAGGCCACCCTAATAGAATCGAGCAAGATTCTCAGAGAAATAATATTGATGTACCTAGTTCTTCTAAGAGGAAGAAAAAGAAAAATGATAGGACTTTGCAAACTTCTAGTGAACCTATTACTGAACCACTTAAGAATGCGAATGATATCTCTGTTTCTGATGCTGAAACACAATCAGGTGATGAACATGAACCCAGTGATAATGTTAATGATAATGTTCATGTTGACGCTCAACCTAGTAATGATAATGATGTAGAAGTTGAACTTGCTGTTGATCTTGATAACCCACAATCAAAGAATCAACGTTATGATAAAAGAGACTTCGTTGCTAGGAAACATGGTAAAGAAAGGGAACCATGGGTTCAGAAACCCATGCCTTTTCCTCTGAAACCATCCAAGAAAAAGGATGATGAGGATTTTGAGCGCTTTGCTGAAATGATTAGACCCATCTTTTTGCGTATGCGATTAACTGATGTGCTCAAAACAAATCCTTATGCTAAGTATATGAAGGATATCATTACTAATAAAAGAGAGATACCTGAAGCTGAAATTTCCACCATGCTTGCTAATTATACTTTTAAGGGTGGAATACCAAAGAAACTTGGAGATCCAGGAGTACCTACTATACCATGCTCCATTAAGAGAAATTATGTTAAAACTGCTTTATGTGATCTTGGAGCCGGTGTCAGTGTTATGCCTCTCTCTTTATATCGTAGACTTGACTTGAATAAGTTGACACCTACTAGAATATCTTTGCAAATGGCTGATAAATCAACTGCTATACCTGTCGGTATTTGTGAGGATGTGCCTGTTGTAGTTGCGAACATTACTATTTTAATGGAATTTGTTATTCTTGATATTCCCGAGGATGATAGTATGTCTATTATTCTTGGAAGACCTTTCCTTAATACTGCAGGGGATGTTATTGATTGAAACAAAGGCAATGTCGCTCTTCATGTTAATGGCAGTGAGCACACGGTACACTTTCCGAGAAAACAACCTCAAGTTTATAGTATCAATTCTATTAGAAAAATTCCATCGATTATATTTGGAGGTTTTGAATTTCCTCTCCCTACTGTCAAGAAAAAGTATGATATTCTTATTGTTGGGGATTTTCATATCCCCGTTGAGGTAACTTAGTGTTATTCAAAATTTCTCCGGTTCCGTGATTATTCGAAATGAGTTTGTTAACAAGACCCGATCAACCTTGTTAGTGGGTTCATTTTGATGATCACGAGATGGATGAAACTAGAAGCGCAACCTTCTGTACCCTCTTTATATTTTATGTTATTTAGTAGAAATAAAGTAAAATAGTATTTTTTTGTCTGTCTCCCGACTTATCCATGCAATATAAAAATATCCCGAAAATAAAAGCCCTCAGAATGCCATGCCAATTTAATATGATTTTTTCGGGAATATTTGAGAATTTACTGTGCAAAAATTACCACGGGGGGAGCTGCCACCTGGCCACCCCCTGGGTGCGTCCCCCTGCCTCGTGGGCCCACGGTGGCCCTCCTCCACTTATCCCTGCACCCATCTTCTTCCTCTGCCTCACACAAACATGAAAAACCAAGTCAAGCACGAGTTCCAGCCCCCGTTGCTGTGATTTTCGATCTCCTTGCTCAGAGCACCTCTCGCAAAACTGCTTGGGGAGATTGTTCCTTGGTATGTGACTCCTCCATTGGTCCAATTAGTTTTTGTTCTAGCGCTTTATTCATTGCAAATTTGTGCTGCATAGGTGACCATGTTCTTGAGCTTGCATGTCAAATTTATATGGTTCCAAGTAGTTCTAATGCTTTATATAGGCTCTAGGCACTTGTGGGAGTGGTTGCTATCAATTTTATTGAAGTTGGTTCACTTTTATTTGAAGTTACTAAAAATTTCAGAAATTTTTCAGAGGAAACAATATGTTCAGGAGGATGTTCCAAGGTGGTTCTTCAAGGAAGCAAGGTCCCAGACTTGAAATACGTGATGCTGACGAGGAACCACCAAGAGACGCTCCTATGAGGCCCTGTGAATGGCCTTCGGAAAATTTTATGAATCAAGTGGGAATCAAAGAAGAATTTAGCGCATATTTGCGTAACGCCGGTCTTGAGGACTTTGAAGCTGACAAATGCCCCCAGTATCATGATCTCACAAGTTCATTTGTGAGGAGGTTTGAGTTTTCATCTTCGCGTAATTCTCCTTCAGTCATGTTTGACCTTTATGACAAATCTTATACCATGGACTTAGAGGGTTTCACTTCTGCTTGCAAACTTCCATCTTGGGGTAATGTCAGGGATTCCCCTAAATCTGAATATAGAGACTTTCTTGCTAGAATAACTGTGGGGGAATCTAGAGATATAACACAATCCAGTATAGGGAGCGTTCACTTTCCTGCTATATATTATTTTGCTCTCTTCATAGGTAGATGCATGAATGCTAAGGATGAAGTATGTCACATGTGTGCCCCTGATCTCAGCATTCTCAGGAGTGCTGTGTTAGGAGACCAATCTTATCATATGGGAGCCATTGTAGCTCGCAGATTGCATCAGAATAGACATTACGAAGATTTCTTTGGAGGAATTTATGCAACCCGCTTAGCTAATTTTCTTGAGATAGACATTCGTGAGGGTGATATGGAGTTACCCCCTTATTATTTAGATTTTGATTCTATGGTTTCCCACCAGTTTGTTGAGAGGACTGAACCACCTCTCCAGTATCGACTAATCTTTAACAAACGTCATGTAGTCCATATTGCTCTTCCTGCTCCTGCCTTCTTTGATTTTCATACAAAAGGAAGATATATTATTACCAGAGAGGAGGCAGATGAGTATGAGAGGAGAGCAGAGGCTGCTCGACGCCACACTACAGCTCAGGCGGCGATAGCCTCTGCATCACAGTATGACCCCAGCTTCACCTACGGGTATCCGCCAGGCTATCCCTGGCAATAGACCAACTTAGGCCAAAAGCCTAAGCTTGGGGGAGTACGTATTTCCCACCGACATTACATTTATGTTCACAACACTCATTTCTAGATGTCGATGCTCATACTTTTTCACTGTAATATCCATGCTAGCTTATTTTCTTTTTCCTGCTTTCTTCTTGTGTGTTTGATAAACCTTAAGAAAAAACCAAAAAATTAGTAGTAGTTTATTTCTTTGTTGTAGTAATTAAAAAGAAAACCCAAAAATATTTCCCGTTCTTCTTTTGCTTGTTGGGAGCTTTCCCGTGTAAATATTTTTATTTTCTTTTCTTTCTTTTGGGGGTCGAGAAGACTATATTGAAAATTCTTAGTGGCTCTCATATGCATGATTGCTTATTTAACTTAGAGCCCATATTACTTGTCTTCTCTTTTTGAGTTGAATGCTTGCAGATTCCATCTTAGTCCAATGCGCGTGCACTCTTATTATTATACACATCGTTCGGTCGTGCAAGTGAAAGGCAATAATAATGATATATGATGGACTTATTGGGATGAGAAAAGCTGGTATGAACTCGACCTCTCTTGTTTTTGTAAATATGATGATTCATCGTTCCTGATTCAGCTATTAGGAAGTAACCATATTTGCAATGACATTTAGAGACTATAGTTGCTTGTGCCATGCTTGATTAGCTATGAGTTATAATGGTTTACCTTGCGTGCCAACATGCTATTAGAATGATTATGATGTGGTATGATGGGATGGTATCCTCCTTTAAATGAATTGAGTGACTCGACTTGGCACATGTTCACGCATGTAGTTGAATCAAATCAACATAGCCTTCATGATATTTATGTTCATGGTGAATTATATCCTTCTCATGCTTGTATTTGGTGTAAATTAATTTTAATGCATGTTTACGATTGTTGTCGCTCTCTCAGTTGGTCGCTCCCCAGTCTTTTGCTAGCCTTCACCTGTACTAAGCGGGAATACTGCTTGTGCATCCAAACACCTTAAACCCCAAAGTTGTTCCATATGAGTCCACTATACCTACCTATATGCGGTATTTACCTGCCGTTCCAAGTAAATTTGTATGTGCCAAACTCTAAACCTTCAAATAAACATTCTGTTTTGCATGCTCGATTGGCTCATATGTCAACTAGAGCTGCCCTTATCTTCCGTGTTAGGCCGGTTATTCTCAAGAGGAGTGGACTCCGCTCCTCATTCACGAGAAAATGGCTGGTAGCCGGGATGCCCAGTCCCATGCTTTATGCAAACTAAATCAAAATAACTGCAAACAAAACTCCCCTTGGGACCCGTTGAATGTTGGAGGCACTTGTTGTTTCGAGCAAGCCATGGATTGATGCTTGTGGAGGAGGGGGAGTATAAACTTTACCATTTTGTTTGGGAATAGCCTATAATCTATTTAGCATGGAAGATATCGTCGTCTTTTAGTTGTTATGTTGACAATGAGAGTATGCCGCTCAAAATATAATTTATCTCTATTTCAAAACCGAGCTCTGGCACCTCTACAAATCCCTGCTTCCCTCTGCGAAGGGCCTATCTATTTACTTTTATGTTGAGTCATCACCCTTCTTATTAAAAAGCACCCGCTGGAGAGCACACTGTCGTTTTCATTCATTATAATTGGTTTAGATTGGGTATGACTTGACTGGATCTCTTTTACCATGAATTACAATCTTTAGTTAGTCCTTGATCTTTAAAGGTGCTCTGCATTTATGTTTTGCGGTCTCAGAAAGGGCTAGCAAGATACCATTTTGTTATATCATGTTATGATTATTTTGAGAAAGTGTTGTCATCCGAGGTTTGTTATGGCTCGCTAGCTGATTATGTCATTGATATGAGTAATTGTGAGACCTACGTGTTATTGTGATTGTGGTTAGTTCATAATAATTGCTGAAACTTGAATGCTGGCTTTTCATGTTTACAACAACAAGAGCAAGCACAATTTGTAAAAGTTTTTCTTTTTCTCTTTCAGTTTGTCAACTGAATTGCTTGAGGACAAGCAAGGGTTTAAGCTTGGGGGAGTTGATACATCTCCGTCGTATCTAATTTTCCAAACACTTTTGCCCTTGTTTTGGACTCTAACTCGTATGATTTGAATGGAACTAACCCGGACTGACGCTGTTTTCAGCAGAATTGCCATGGTGTTGTTTTATGTGCAGAAAATAAAAGTTCTCGGAATGACCTGAAACTCCACAGAACACCTTAGAAAAAACAATAAAAAATCCTCGCCAAAGATGAAGACCAGGGGGCCCACACCCTGTCCACGAGGGTGGGGGCGCGCCCCCCTGGGCGTGCCCCCTACCTTGTGGGCCCCCTGGTGGCCCTCTAACGCCAACTCCAACTCCATATATTGGCTTTTGGGGAGAAAAAAATCAGAGAGAAGAAATCATCGCGTTTTACGATACAGAGCCGCCGCCAAGCACTAATCTCTCTCGGGAGGGCTGATCTGGAGTCCGTTCGGGGCTCCGGAGAGGGGAATTCGTCGCCGTCGTCATCATCAACCATCCTCCATCACCAATTTCATGATGCTCACCGCAGTGCGTGAGTAATTCCATTGTAGGCTTGCTGGACGGTGATGGGTTGGATGAGATTTATCATGTAATTGAGTTAGTTTTGTTAGGGTTTGATCCCTAGTATCCATTATGTTCTGAGATTGATGTTGCTATGACTTTGCTATGCTTAATGCTTGTCACTAGGGCCCGAGTGCCATGATTTCAGATCTGAACCTATTATGTTTTCATGAATATATGTGTGTTCTTGATCCTTTCTTGCAAGTCTATAGTCACCTACTATGTGTTATGATCCGGCAACCCCGAAGTGACAATAATCGGGACCACTCCCGGTGATGACCATAGTTTGAGGAGTTCATGTATTCACTATGTGCTAATGCTTTGTTCCGGTTCTCTATTAACAGGACGCCTTAATATCCCTTAGTTTCCAATAGGACCCCGCTGCCACGGGAGGGTAGGACAAAAGATGTCATGCAAGTTCTTTTCCATAAGCACGTATGACTATATACAGAATACATGCCTACATTACATTGATGAACTGGAGCTAGTTCTGTGTCACCCTATGTTATGACTGTTACATGACGAACCGCATCCGGCATAATTATCCATCGCTAATCCGGTGCCTACGAGTTTTCCATATACTGGTTCTCGCGTATTTACTTTTCCGTTGCTACTGTTACAATCACTACAAAATACCAAAAAACATTACCTTTGCTGTCTTTACTTTTGTTACCGCTACCACCACTATCATATTACTTTGCTACTAAACACTTTGCTGCAGATACTAAGTTTCCAGGTGTGGTTGAATTGACAACTCAGCTGCTAATACTTGAGAATATTCTTTGGCTCCCCTTGTGCCGAATCAATAAATTTGGGTTGAATACTCTACCCTCGAAAACTGTTGCGATCCCCTATACTTGTGGGTTATCAGGCCACGGGCGGGAGGAGCAGGCGGCACGACCGGCGCTGCTTTGGGCGGCTGGAGCAAGAAGACCAGAGGTTGAAGAAGCACTATGGCCGTTGGATGGACATCGTACGGTCACTGGAGCTAAAACCGTTCATATATTGACTAAAGTTGACAAAGGCCTCCGTCCCAGTCAACTTAGCATGCCCACAAGTCAGCCTCCCACCAAGGTTGGTCCCAGCTAGCCGGGGGGTATTCATTTTTTTGTGCATAATAAGGAGGCACTTCCGATGGGTCCGAGCTGGCAGTGGGGGAAACATTTTTTTCACGAAATACGATGGTCGGTCCTGTGAGTCCCAGCAGTCAGGGGGAAACGTTTTTTTTGCGAAATACTGGTGGCCCGTCCGGTGGGTCCCTGCTGTCAGGTGGAGGAATAATTATTTTCCGTGTAATAAGGAGGCACTTCCTTGCGGCTACCGTGGACCCAGCTGTCAGCCTCTCCACGTACAGTACTCTTCCGATGGAAGTCGGTCGTTGACCACATTGACCATGCCGCGCCGAGAGCACCACGGCGGTGGACAATGGCGAGGCCTAGGAAGGGGACGACGCGGAGTCAGGGAAGACGCGTCAGTGGAAGCCCGCGCAGAGAGGAGTACGAGGGTTCATCGGTTCGGCTGCGGTGTCACGCTACCGTCGCCGCAGAATAACAGGGGGTGTGGGTGAGTAGAGGGATGCCCTGGCCAGCGGTGGGAGTAGTAGGGGGCGCTGAGGCCTGCGCGGCAGCACAGCCGGCCACGGGAGGCGGGAGTAGGCAGTCCCGCCGGCGCTGCTTTGGCGGCTGGAGCGAGAAGATCAGAGATTGAAGAAACACGACGGCCGTTGGATTGACATCCAACGGTTACGTCTGCTAGAATCGTTTGTTAACGTAGTATATAATAACTAAAAAAATCTTGCATACACGTCAACTAAACAGGCCCACAAGTTAGACCACTCCCTCTTTTTTTTAATAATTTATATATAGCTCATGGCAACTTCTTATGCAATTTATTGCAGTCATTTTTTTTGGTTGGCCAGGGCCAATTTCGCATATTTCTGTGGGTTCCAAACTATTTTTAATACCAAAATGTCGAGCTAGATTTAAAGTACTTTGAAGATATATTTAAATTAGGTTAATGCCCGGTGAAATAGGAATCTGAAAATGTGAAAAAAAATCAGAAATTATAAAGTAATTGCCAATTTGTCATCTGTTTTTATATTTACAACCCATTTCATATTACTTTCAAGATTTGCAGGCGTCTTGAAAGAGTTGCAGCCCATCAGGGCGAAGAAGAATAAGTAGGCCTGGATTGGGTATTCTTCAGAAAAAATAAACTGGGCTCATTTTCACAAAGAAAGAATAGCTGGGCTGGTCACATGGTGAACATAAAATATAAGCCTAGGCAAGACGGGCCACAGCCCAGTTCAAACCCTGCTCCGTCTCAAAAATACCAAACAAAAAAAATATAGTAGCTACGTCCCATGTGTCAGCCGATCTTGTGTTGTTCTCTTGTCTATTGACTATATACACTCACGATGTCGTGGGTCCCAGATGTCAAGAAAACACTAGGAGGAAGCATTTTATTTTTCCATACGCTGACGTGGTGGGTCCCTACTATCATCCTCTCCACGTACTTCTGCCGATTCCTGTTGTTTGTTGACCATGTTGACAACGCGAGAGGGCGGCGCCGCGGTGAGTGCACAAAAGCGCGCGGAGGACGTCAGCGTTAACGATTTAGGAGACGGTGGGGCGGCGATGCGTGCGCTGAGGCGTAGCCAGCCATGGGAGGCGGAAGCAGGCGGCCCCGCCGACGCTGGTTTCGTTTTGGCGGCTGGAGGAAGATAGGACTGAAGAAGCACGATAGACTGTAAAAGTAGCAGGAGTACTTAACAAACTTAACTGAAACCAGTAGGGGCACTTAACAACCAAAGCTGAAAGCAGTATGAGTACTTATACATGTTCAACCGTACAAAGCACGCCTCGAACAGTGCTACTTTGCCTACAGTTAACCAAGGGTGAGGCCGCCAAGCCCCAAGATAAGGCCCAAGCGGCACCCCGCGCATCCACAACCTTCTGAAAGCGGCTTCATCTCGCAACGTGGTCAATAAACAGGATATTCGCTTTAGAGCCATGGAAAAGCATGAACATAATCTTCTGTCCTATTCTCCAAGATGGACGGGCCTTCATTATTTGAGACCACCCATGAATAAGTATCTTTTCACCTCCAAGGGGAATTGAGTAGGTCGACATAAACATCATGTTGTGACCAAGCACAAGTCTGAACCAACCATGGTCAGGCATCTGTATAGGAACAACAGAACTCGGTAGTTCCTCTATCAAGAAGATCACAGCTGTAAAACTGTATATAAGCAATAGTTTATGAACAACATATATAACAGAAAACAGCTCGTACCATAAGTTTCTCGACACAGTTGGACATGTTCAACGAGTGCAGCAGTGGCACACATATCCCACGTGGCCTTCCAACATTGAAACGCCCCACAAGGACCTCAAGACGATCAATAAAGTGTAGGAACTTGTGGATGTCGATCCAGTCAACTTCAGTGCCATTAGTAACAACCGAGTTATTACACAGTAACAAACGAGTAGACTGCTTAACTCTGAAAAAACCTACACGTGCCACCAATTATAAGAAAATATTAGTTAGAAGTAGCATCTTCGTGAGAGATTCGTTGCTACTTCTAAAGTTAAATTGTGATTAATTAGACAGAATAGGTGGATTAAGAAGTAATCGAGGCAACAAGGAAGAACCAGATACAAAACTAACATGGATGAACAATTGGAACGACGTCAGGGTGGAAGATCGTAGTGAATATGAGACCAGGTTCTGCTATTTCCATCAACATTCGTGCGCCAACTTTCAGTCCGTAACACTTGAGAAAGTTTATCCAAGTTCGGCCATAAAAAAGCAGCAATCTTCTTGGTTCATGAACCCAACTCGGAAGTAATATCCATGGCTTGTCTTCACTGTGACCATTAAACTAGTGTATTCAGTTATGGCAAGGCCGAGCATCTTGAGTACATGTGTTCTGGCAGAGCAAATAATGTACTGCAGGAAAAATAATATGAGAACACAGCATGTTCAAAAAAAACCCACCCTCCCGGATAGAGAAGAGGATTCTAGGAACATACTGTGCGCGTTTCAAAATGCTGTGTTAGGATGAGAAGGAACAAGTGTGGCGTCTCGCCGAGGGCGCAGAAATCTATAGGGTACTCGCACTTTGGGCACTGCAACTGAAATACACTAGATTCAGTATGAAGAAAAATGCAGCAACGGCGGCGGCTGCCATCCTAGGATTACCTTGCCGAGTAATATACTCCCTCTGCAATGCACGGGCATTATGGGGGTTCATCTTTTTTATGGGGGTTCAGCTGAGAATATATAATACTCAGATAGGCTCACGGTTCTAGACTTTGGGCCGTAGGCAGACCCTGCATGTTTGGGGGCCCATGTGTTCTACCTCAGCGCTTTTCATATTGCAAGCGATCGGTACTGCGCTGGTTTTAGATGCTGTCACAAGGCGAATACACCAAATTGAATAAAGCACGACATCTGTTGGAATGAAATCGAACGACAGTTCCTAACCAGCAATCAGAGTTGCAATTCTATCAACGATATACCATGTGATAAATAATACTGTCGTACTACTTATACACACAGGACACTTGTTTCACCATGCCAGATTATTACATCAAAATCTCTCGGAGGATAGATCAGTTCGGCAGTTGCGTGCTTGTCGAGGGGATGAACCCCGGGCAGGCAATGGAACTCGGATCTGTTTCAAAAATAGTGGGGCCCACATCACCTCGCAAACCGGCGTGCGCCAGGCCGGGTCGCTCGACACGGCAAGGCGCGCAACCCGGCCAAGACCCTCGACTTGGCAAGGTACGTCAACCCGGCCGTAGCAGTTGGTGCAAGGCAACTCAACCCGGCGCAGCCTCGGCTACCCCAGTAAGCCAACCCACCCGTGGCGTCCACAGCAACCCAGCCACGGGTCAGGTCCCGTCCCATCCAGGTCGTACGATGGGACGAGACCTCAGTCAGTGATGACCAAGACTATAGTGCCCCCGCCCATGCCCGTGGTCAGCAAAAGCGTGGCAACAGTGCCCCTTACCAACCCGCTGACCTGGGCTGGCATGGCAACAGTGTTCCCGCCCTTACCGCTGACGACAGCAAGCGGAGGCCTGACAGAGAACACTGTGCGCGACTCGACCCGGCCACGCCATGACGATTGACAAGATGGCGCACAACCCCCCTAGGCATGCGGGGCCCACACCTAGGGGGACCCGGCGAACCACAAGCCCCCAAGCGGGACGCAGCCCTGTGATGACCCACAAGTATAGGGGATCTATTGTAGTCCTTTCGATAAGTAAGAGTGTCGAACCCAACGAGGAGCAGAAGGAAATGATAAGCGGTTTTCAGCAAGGTATTCTCTGCAAGTACTGAAATAAGTGGTAACAGATAGTTTTGTGATAAGGTAAATTGTAACGAGCAACAAGTAACAAAAGTAAATAAAGTGCAGCAAGGTGGCCCAATCCTTTTTGTAGCAAAGGACAAGCCTGGACAAACTCTTATAATAGGAAAAGCGCTCCTGAGGACACATGGGAATATCGTCAAGCTAGTTTTCATCACGCTCATATGATTCGCGTTCGGTACTTTGATAATTTGATATGTGGGTGGACCGGTGCTTGGGTGTTGTTCTTACTTGAACAACCATCCCACTTATGATTAACCTCTATTGCAAGCATCCGCTACTACCACAAAAGTATTAAGGTAAACCTAACCATAGCATGAAGCATATGGATCCAAATCAGCCCCTTACGAAGCAACGCATAAACTAGGGTTTAAGCTTCTGTCACTCTAGCAACCCATCATCTACTTATTACTTCCCAATGCCTTCCTCTAGGCCCAAATAATGGTGAAGTGTTATGTAGTCGACGTTCACATAACACCACTAGAGGTTAGACAACATACATCTTATCAAAATATCGAACGAATACCAAATTCACATGACTACTAATGGCAAGACTTCTCCCTTGTCCTCAAGAACAAACATAACTACTCACAAAGCATATTCATGTTCAGAATCAGATGGGTAATAATGTGCATAAAGGATCTGAACATATGATCTTCCACCAAATAAACCAACTAGCATCAACTACAAGGAGTAATCAACACTACTAGCAACCTACTAGCACCAATCCCGGACTTGGAGAGAAGAATTGGATACAAAAGGTGAACTAGGGTTTGGAGGTGAGATGGTGCTGATGAAGATGTTGATGGAGATTTCCCTCTCCCGATGAGAGGAGCGTTGGTAATGACGATGGTGATGATTCCCCCTCCCAGAGGGAAGTGTCCCCGGCAGAACAGCTCTGCCGGAGCCCTAGATTGGTTCCGCAAGGTTCCGCCTCGTGGCGGCGGAGTCTCGTCCCGAAAGGTTGCATTCTATTTTTTTCTCATCGAAAGACTTCATATAGGAGAAGATGGGCGCCGGAGAGCCACCAAGGGGCCCACGAGGTAGGGGGGCGCGCCCAAGGGGGGGCGCCCTCACCCTCGTGAGCAGGGTGTGGGCCCCCTGGCCTTCATCTTTGGTGACGATTTTTCTCTATTTATTTTAAGGTATTCCATGGAGTTTCAGGACTTTTGGAGTTGTGCAGAATAGGCCTTCAATATTTGCTCCTTTTCCAGCCTAGAATTCGATCTACCGGCATTCTCCGTCTTCATGTAAACCTTGTAAATTAAGAGAGAATAGCCATAAGTACTGTGACATAACGTGAAATAACAGCCCATTATGCAATAAATATTGTCATAAAAGCATGATGCAAAATGGACGTATCAACTCCCCCAAGCTTAGACCTTGCTTGTCCTCAAGCGAAAAGCCGATAACAATAAATATGTCCTCATGTTTAGAGGTAGAGGCGTCGATAAAAATAAAATACGGACATGAAGGCATCATGATTATTTCCATAACAGAAACATAAATAGACTTTGTCATATGATTACTCATGTTCAAGTGATGATCTTTTCACAAAGCCAAAGTATGAATCAGAAACCTTATTGAGCACCAACAAATTATAACCTTAGTCATTGAAGCAATTGCAATTTATCATAACATCGGAAAGAGTCTATGTCAGAGCTTAAAAGCAAGTCCACATACTCAACTATCACTTAGTCCTTCATAATTGCTAACACTCACACAATACTTGTGGTTACGGAGTTTTAGTCGGACACGGAGAAATATAGGGGCTTATAGTTTTGCCCCACAACCTTTTACCTCAAGGGTAATGTCAGCAATAATAATTCATGCTCCCCCACATCCAATTAGATATATATATCATGTTCTTTCCAACAGGCTGAGCTTGCCAAAGTATAAAATGAAAAAGGAAAGGTGAAGATCACTGCGACACTTGCATAAGGTAGGGAATAATAATAAAAGATAGGCCCTTCGCAGAGGGAAGCAGAGGTTGTCATGCGCATTTAGGGTTGATGCACAAAATCTTAATGCAAAAGAACGTCACTTTATATTGCCCCATGTATGTGAACCTTTATTATGCAGTCCGTCGCTTTTATTGCGTCCACAACAAGTTCGTACAAAGCTTATTTCTCCGCACTAATAAGTCATGCATATTTAGAGAGCAATTTTTATTGCTTGCACCGATGAACAACTTACTTGAAAGATCTTACTCAATCCATATGTATATATGGTGGACTCTCATGGCAAAAATGGTTTAAGGGTATTTGGAAGCACAAGTAGTATTTCTACTTGGTGCTGAGAATTTGGCTAGCATGAGGGGGAAAGGCAAACTCAACACGTTAGAGGATCCATGACAACATACTTTATCTCAGATGTAAGAAAACATAACTCATTATGTTGTCTTCCTTGTCCAACATCAACTCTTTAGCATGTCATATTTTAATGAGTGCTCCCAATCATAAAATATGTCAATGATAATATATCTATATGTGAAACCTCTCTTTCCTTATTACTTCCTATTAATTGCAACGATGACCAAAGCTATATTTGCCAACTCCCAACAACTTTTAATCATCATACTCTTTCTATGTGAAGTCATTACTTTCACTAAGATCAATATGAACTCTTTGATTCTTTTTATTCTTTTTCTTCTAATCACCCAAGATCATGGCAAAATACTCAAGCCCTTGACTCAACACTAATCTTTATTATATAGCTCATGGACTCGATTACAAAGAAGGATCATAAAGCAAAACTCAAAACTAGATCATGCCATGACTTTATTCTACTAAATCAAGATACTACTAAAAGGATCGAACTAAGAAAAACGGTAAAGATAGGAGTTGTGATGGTGATACGATACCAGGGCACCTCCCCCAAGCTTGGCAGTTGCCAAGGGGAGTGCCCATACCCGTGTGATTATTTCTCCTTCTTTGTTGGTGGAGTAATATTCGTGGTGATGATTCCCCTCAGGATACGGTTCTTCTCCTCGAGCTTATTGACTTGCTGCTTGAGGTCCATTATTTCCTTGCGAAGCTTTCCTGTAACGGCTAAAGCTCCTTGCACCCAAGGGTGTTGCATAGCTGCGGGAGAACAAGAGACACTCCTCCTCATATTTTCATAGGAAAGAAATTTAACATTGGTAGGGATAACCGAGTTTGGAATAGCTGAGCTCTGTAGTTCCCCCATCGTAAACCCAGCTCGGAGGCGAGAGGTGACTTCTTGATCTTCCATGGCATCTACCCTCATCAGGTCATCCTCCATCTCTTCCTCCGTTGCTGGCCCAAAGTGGTCAGCATCACTGTTTGCCCTTGGTTCCGGTGCCGGGTTAGATATCCGGCTCTCCCCGACTGACTCTTGAGAAGACATCTTGCTCTAATCTGCAGCAGCAACAGCTCGAAACAAAAACAGAGGATATTTGCGTGATACGAGAGTCAAAACCTTCGGGAGTATATATAATGAATTTTTACCGACCAAAATACATATCGTGCAAGGAAACGGAGTCCGGAGGGCACACGAGGTGCATACGAGGTAGGGGGGCGCGCCCAGGGGGTAGGGCACGCCCTCCACCCTCATGGAGGCCTCATGTCCTCCCCGGACTGCTACTTATTTTTCTATTTTTCTAAATATTCCAAAACAGAGAAATATTGCCTTAAAAATTGTTTTGGAGTCGGTTTACTTACCGTACCACATACCTATTCCTTTTCGGAGTCTGGAACATTCTGGAAAGTGTCCTTTATGTATTCCTCCGGGGTTACGGTTTCAATAATATTGGTTTCAACATTTATAGGATTACCTGAGATATAGTGTTTGATCCTTTGACCGTTTACCACTTTTGGATTTGTGTCTGCGAAGTTGTTGGTTTTTATGGCACCGGAATGATAGACCTCCTCGATAACGTAGGGACCTTCCCATTTAGAGAGAAGTTTTCCTGCAAAAAATCTTAAACGAGAGTTGTATAGCAATATGTAATCACCAACATTAAACTCACGCTTTTGTATCCTTTTGTCATGCCATCTTTTAACCTTTTCTTTAAACAACTTGGCATTTTCATAAGCTTGGGTTCTCCATTCATCAAGTGAGCTAATATCAAATAACCTTTTCTCACCGGCAAGTTTGAAATCATAGTTGAGTTCTTTAATAGCCCAATGTTCCTTATGTTCTTGTTCGAGAGGTAAATGACAAGCTTTTCCATAAAACATTTTATACGGAGACATACCCATAGGATTTTTATATGCAGTTCTATAGGCCCATAATGCATCATTCAGTTTCTTGGACCATATCTTTCTAGACCTATTGACAGTCTTTTGCAAAATTAATTTGAGCTCTCTATTGCTCAATTCTACCTGACCACTAGACTGCAGGTGATATGGAGATGCAATTCTATGATTAACGTCATATTTAGCAAGCATATTAGGAAAGCACCATGGATAAAGTGTGAACCACCATCAGTCATTAAATATCTAGGGACTCCAAACCTCGGAAAAGTAACTTCCTTAAGCATTTTAATAGAAGTGTTATGATCAGCACTACTAGTCGGAATAGCTTCTACCCACTTAGTAACGTAATCAACAGCAACTAAGATATGTGTATATCCATTAGAGGCAGGAAAAGGTCCCATATAATCAAAGCCCCAAACATCAAATGGTTCAATAACAAGTGAATAATTCATAGGCATTTCTTGACGTCTACTAATATTACCAATTCTTTGACATTCATCGCAAGACAAAACAAACTTACGGGCATCCTTGAAGAGAGTAGGCCAATAAAAACCGGATTGCAATACCTTATGTGCAATTCTATCTCCAGCGTGGTGTCCTCCATAAGCTTCGGAGTGACACTTGCGTAGGATCTGTTCCTATTCATGCTCAGGTACACAACGTCTAATAACACCATCTACTACTTCTTTATAAAGATGTGGGTCATCCCAAAAGTAATGTCGCAAGTCATAGAAAAACTTTTTCTTTTGTTGGTATGTGAAGCTAGGTGGTATAAATTTAGCAACAATATAATTAGCATAATCAGCATACCATGGAGTTCTACGAGAAGTGCTTATGACATTTAATTGTTCATCAGGAAAGCTATCATCAATAGGTAGTGGGTCATCAAGAACAATCTCTAACCTAGACAAGTTGTCTGCAATGGGGTTCTCAGCTCCTTTTCTATCAACAATATGTAAATCAAATTCTTGCAGCAGGACAACCCATCGAATAAGTCTAGGTTTTGCATCTTTCTTTTCCATAAGATATTTAATAGCAGCATGATCTGTGTGAATAGTTACTTTAGAATCAACAATATAGGGTCTGAATTTATCACAAGCAAATACAACTGCTAAAAGTTCCTTTTCGGTAGTAGCATAATTTCTTTGAGCATTGTCTAGAGTCTTACTAGCATAATGGATAACATTTAATTTCTTATCAACTCTTTGCCCTAGAACAACACCTACATCATAATCACTAGCATCACACATAATTTCAAAGGGTAAATTCCAATCAGGTGGCTGAACAACAGGTGCAGAGACTAATGCTTTCTTAAGTATTTCAAATGCTTCTACACAATCATCATCAAAGAAAAATGGTACATCTTTTTGTAATAAATTAGTGAGAGGCCAAGAGATTTTTGGGAAGTACTTAATGAACCTCCTATAAAATCCGGCGTGACCAAGGAAACTTCTTATACCTTTGATGTCCTTGGGACATGGCATCTTTTCAATAGCATCAACCTTGGCTTTATCAACTTCAATACCTCTTTCAGAAACTTTGTGCCCTAAGACAATACCTTCATTAACCATAAAGTGGCACTTTTCCCAATTCAAGACAAGATTAGTTTCGTCACATCTCTGCAAAACTCGAGCAAGATTGCTCAAGCAATCATCAAAAGAGGAACCATAGCGGAAAAGTCGTCCATGAAAACCTCACAAATTTTCTCGCAAAAGTCAGAGAATATAGCCATCATGCATCTTTGAAAGGTAGCAGGTGCATTACATAAACCGAAAGGCATACGTCTATAAGCAAAAGTACCAAAAGGGCATGTAAAAGTAGTCTTTGATTGATCTTTAGCCGACACAGGTATTTGAGAAAAACCGGAATAACCATCTAGAAAGCAATAATGTGTATGTTTGCATAATCTTTCTAGCATTTGATCAATAAAAGGTAAGGGGTAATGATCTTTCTTAGTAGCCTTATTTAATTTACGGAAATCAATTACCATCCTATAACCTGTGATAATTCTTTGCGGAATCAATTCATCTTTATCATTAGGGACAACAGTAGTACCTCCCTTCTTAGGGACACAATGGACAGGACTTACCCACTGACTATCAGCAACGGGATAAATTATACCTGCCTCCAGAAGCTTGAGTATTTCCTTTCTTACCACTTCTTTCATTTTAGGATTCAAACACCGTTGAGGATCACAAACTGGTTTGGCATCAGCTTCCAAATTTATTTTATGTTGACATAGAGTGGGACTGATGCCCTTAAGATCGTCCAGAGTATATCCAATAGCGGCACGATGCTTCTTTAGAGTTTTCAATAATCTTTCTTCTTCATGCTCTGAAAGGTTAGCGCTAATAATGACAGGATATATTTTCTTTTCATCAAGATAAGCATATTTAAGATTATCAGGCAACGCTTTAAGCTCAAACACGGGATCACCCTTGGGTGGAGGAGGATCCCCTAGGATTTCAACAGGCAGATTGTGTTGCAGAATTGGTTCCTGTTTAAAGAATACTTCATCTATTTCCCTTCTTTCATTCATGAACATATCATTTTCATGGTCTAGCAAATAGTGTTCTAAAGGATCACTAGGAGGTACGGCAATAGAAGCAAGACCAATTATTTCATCCTTACTAGGCAATTCTTCCTCACGATGTTGTTTACTAAATTTAGAGAAATTAAACTCATGAACCATATCATCCAAGCCAATAGTAACACCATTCTTTTCACAGTCTATCTTTGCATTAACAGTATTCAAGAAGGGTCTACCAAATATAATGGGACAGAAGCTATCTTGTGGAGAACCAAGAACAAGAAAATCAGCGGGATATTTGGTTTTTCCACACAAGACTTCAACATCTCTAACAATTCCCACTGGTGAAATAGTATCTCTATTAGCAATCTTAATTGTGACATCAATTTCTTCTAACTCAATAGGTGCAATATCATGCATAATTTCTTTGTATAAGTCAATGGGTATTACACTAGCACTAGCACCCATATCACATAAGCCATGATAACAATGATCTCCTATTTTAATAGAAATAACAGGCACGCCTACCACAGGTCTATGTTTATCTCTATCACAAGGTTTAGCAATTCTGGCAGTTTCACCCTGGAATTGGATAACATGCCCATCAATATTATCAGACAAGAGATCTTTAACAATAGCAATATTGGGTTCTACTTTGACTTGCTCAAGAGGTGTATAAGTCCTAGTATTGCTTTTACAAACAACAGTTGAAGCTTTAGCATGATCCTTCATTCTAACAGGGAAGGGTGGTTTCTCAACATAAGAAGTGGGAACAATAGGATCATTATAAGTGACAATCTTTTCTTCAACTTTAATAGGTGCAGCTACTTTTACTTCTATGGGAGGATGATATTTAAACCACTTCTCCTTGCGGAGATCAACATAAGTAGCAAAAGATTCACAGAAAGAAGCTACTATCTTAGAGTCAAGTCCATATTTAGTGCTAAACTTACGAAAAATATCGGTATCCATAAAGATTTAACACAATCAAACTTAGGTGTCGTACCTGACTCCTTACCTTCGTCGAGGTCCCAATCTTCAGAGTTGCGTTTAATTCTATCCAATAAATTCCATCTAAATTCAATAGTCTTCATCATAAAAGAGCCAGCACAAGAAGTATCGAGCATGGTGCGATTGTTATCAGAAAGCCGAGCATAAAAACTTTGCATAATCACTTCTCTTGTGAGCTCATGATTGGGGCATGAATATAACATTGATTTAAGCCTCCCCCAAGCTTGAGCGATGCTTTCTCCTTCGCGAGGCCAAAAATTATATATATAATTGCGATCACGATGAACAAGATGCATAGGGTAATACTTTTGATGAAATTCCAATTTCAATCTTTTATAGTTCCATGATCTCATATCATCACATAGCCTATACCATGTCAATGCGTCTCCCTTCAAAGATAAAGGGAAAGCGTTCTTCTTAACAACATCATCGGGTATACCAAATTCCACCTACCAAAGGTGCTTCACTCCCCGGCAATGGCGCCAGAAAAGAGTCTTGATGACTGTCGGTGTCAAAACCGGCGGATCTCGGGTAGGGGGTCCCGAACTGTGCATCTAGGCGGATGGTAATAGGAGACAAGGGACACGATGTTTTTACCCAGGTTCGGGCCCTCTCGATGGAGGTAAAACCCTACTCCTGCTTGATTAATATTGATGATACGGGTAGTACAAGAGTAGATCTACCATGAGATCGGAGTGGCTAAACCCTAGAATCTAGCCTATGGTATGATTGTTGTTCGTCCTACGGACTAAAACTCTCCGGTTTATATAGACACCGGAGAGGGCTAGGGTTACACAGAGTCGGTTACAATGGGAGGAGATCTTCATATCGTATCACCAAGCTTGCCTTCCACGCCAAGGAATGTCCCATCCGGACACGGGACGGAGTCTTCAATCTTGTATCTTCATAGTCCGGGAGTCCGGCCGAAAGTCATAGTCCGGCCAGCCGGACACCCCCTAATCCAGGACTCCCTCAGTAGCCCCTGAACCAGGCTTCAATGACGACGAGTCCGGCGTGCAAGTTGTCTTCGGCATTGCAAGGCGGGTTCCTCCTCCGAATGTTTCATAGAAGATGTTGAACACCAGGATAGTGTCTGGCTCTGTAAAATAAGTTCCACATTCCACCGTAGAGAGAATAATATTTGCGTTAATCAGATCTGCTGACGTCTTCCGCGGCGTGACATCATGCCACGGCCAGGATATTTATTTGATTGTTCCACCCCAGCGCGTTTAGCGAGGCGGTTTCCTTGGCACGTCTTTTCAAAGTAGAGATCGTGTCCCCTTATTTCGGGATTCTCATCAATACGGGTGTGGGTAACCCAACCGCGCCATTAACCACGGCTCTTGGGAGATAAGCAAGTTTTACCAGGCCGTTGGGGATGTATGGTTCTGTCCGCCCATATATAAGGGGATAAGGATCCACCTTTTTACCCATGCCTTCTTCCTCCTTTGCTTATCCATCTCCACGCACTCGAGCTCCAGCGCCCAAGTCCGCACATCTCACCTCAACCCTCTCCAACTATGTCCGGAGCGGGAGGCAAGTGGATGGCCTACTCCGTTACGGAGGGGCAAATCCAAAACCTGAGGGAGGCCGGATATCTGTCTAACGACATCGCGCACCAGCTTCCAGATGCGGGGCAACTCATCCCCGCCCCCAGGCCCCATGAGAGGGTTGTTTTTCTTCCCCATTTCCTCCACGGACTGGGTTTTCCTCTTCACCCATTCGTCCGGGGGCTCATGTTCTACTACGGCCTGGACTTCCATGATCTGGCCCCGAACTTCATCCTCAATATCTCGGCGTTTATCATCGTGTGCGAGGCCTTCCTCTGCCTCCAGCCCCACTTCGGCTTGTGGCTCAAGATCTTTAATGTCAAGCCGAAGGTTGTGAAGGGCAGCCAAGCGGAGTGCGGAGGCGCCATGGCGGGCAAGATGCCCAACGTCACATGGCTCGAAGGCGCCTTCGTGGAAACCATCAAAGGGTGGCAATCGGGGTGGTTCTATATCACCGAACCGCGTGACCCTGAATGGGCAGCGGCCCCCGAATTCAGATCAGGCATCCCCACACGGCTCACCTCCTGGAAAGATAAGGGCCTGACATGGGGTGATTCGGAAGAGCTGACCGGACTCCAAGCCTGCGTCCAAAAGCTAGTGAACAAGAAGCTTAAGCTTGTCAACGTAGTCCAGGTCATGCTCATCCGCCGGATTCTCCCGTGCCAACAACGGGCTTTCAATTTGTGGGAGTTCGATCCGGCGCAGCACCAGACCTTGAACAGGCTCTTCGATACTACGTACGAATAGGCCTGGAAGGTGCTGTTCAAGGGTGCCGAGGCCCGCGCATCCGCTACTGAAGATCACGGATTCAGCTCGTAGCATCCAGCTGACGAGGTAAGCCCTATTATCCTTTATGGGACACTTGCTTTTCATAATTTGACACTATGTGGGATCTAAACTCCCTCTCCTTTGACAAGACTAGTTGAAGAAGGCCGGGCAGACTATTTGTCCGACTCCTTTGCCAGAAGACCCAGCGGACGCCCGCTTAACGGGCTGCTGGTTCCGGCACCTCACGTGGTGCCGGATAAGAAGGCCAAGAAGAAGGCCACAGGAACTCGAAAGAGTTCCCGGTGTCCGGGGGCGTCGGACTTGCCCGACAACCCCAACGCTCCCTCCGCCTCCGAAGATGAGGAGGAGGAAGAAGAAGGAGAAGCCTCTCCCTCTCCAACGGGGGGAGGCACGAAAAGAAAGGCCGCCCAACTGGGGAGGCCGGAGGGTCCAAGAAGGGGAAGGCCCTTCTGCCGGACTATGCCCCCGACGCCGAAGACGGCAGGGAGGAATGGCCATCCAGGGTCAAGCCCCTGGCAAAATCGTAAGTGTCTGGCTACCCGAACTACTTATGGCGCTCCTCTAGTATTTAATAGCTGCTCATGCTGAATTTTAATGATGTAGCCCGCCCGGAGCTCAGCTCGGTGATTCAACGAGCGGCTCCTTGGATTCGTTGGATGTGAATAGTGCTTCACTTCCGACGGCCTCCTCCCCTCTCCCTACAGATGACGCCGAGGTGGAGTCCCAAAGGGGACTAAACCAGGAGGAGGTGGTTCTGGAGGCACCGCAAGGCAACCTCCCGGACTCCAGGCCCAAAGGGGACAAAGCCCCGGAGGGATCCAAGTCCGGCCCGGGGCCGGACACTGCTCCGGAACCTTCGACGGTTCCGGAGTCCAACAGGCGGCGCCTTCACAAGAAGGGCAAGCCTACGATGCCGGAGACGTCCGTCCATCCGGAGGCGTCGGACAATTTGCTGGAGGCGCTCGGCGGCGCCTCCATCAAAGAGGAACACCGCACAGTTATGAGTGCGGTGATTCAAAAGGTTCAGTCCGCCAAGAGCGGGCTGACGGAATCCTGCACAAGCCTGTTAACGGGCTTTGAGGTATGTGTTCAAAAACATATATAAAAAATGTTACCGCATAGACAGTAGCCCCTGATGCTTAGTTCGGTGTTCGGAAAGAAAAGCTGAACTGAGGATCTTAAAAGATATACGCAGGAGTCTAAACAATATGTCCATATGGGAATGCAGGCAGCGCTGCTGACCTCTGCCGCACTGACGGTGGAGGTCAATGCCTTGAAGGAAAACCTCGAGCAGTCCGACAGTGAGCTCGGCCGTGCCAAGAAGCAGCTCGAGGATAAAGAGGGTACGTAGCACCTCCTGTAAATGTATATAGAAATACTTGGTTGCAAAATAATAACAGGACCAATGTTAATGTTGCAGGAGCCGTGACCGAGGTGGCGACCCTGAAAGAGGCGGTCTCCAAGGCCGAAGAGAGTGCGGCCCTGGAGCGCTCCGAGCGAGAGAAGCAGGAGGCGCGGGTGGCGGAGGTGCGGCAAGAGCTCTAGGCTCTCGTGGAAAAACACGAGAGTTTGGAGCATGACTCGAAGACTCGAGAGTCCGAGCTTGCCTTGGCTCTTGAGAGTGCCAAGACCGCTAAGGCCGAAGCCCAGAAGGCCCTTCAGGAGATCGAGGCGATGAAAAAGATAGCGGCTGGTAAGGCATTCTTTATGCAAAGGAAAAATATAAAAGTTAATTATTTACTACTTACCAGAATCCGGAGCTCTCCAGGAGCGTTCGCCGATCTGCCCCGTAGTGTGTCTGATGCCACCGCATACTACCGAGCCGAAGAGGGGAGCTCGACGGAAAAAGTGTTCTGGTCTCAGTATGCTGAGGCCGAACGTCCGGTGCCCCTGAGCGACCAGTTGAAGCAACTCGTCGAGCTCCACAAGGTGGCCGAACAGGCCATGAAGGGCCTCATAGCCCGGCTGTGGCCTGGAGAAGTCCGGCCTGGGAGCTACTTCAGTCTGGTGCGGCGGCTGGTGGACGCATGTCCGCGGATTGAGGTCATCAAGCGCTCCATTTGCATCGAAGGTGCCCGTCGGGCCCTAGCCCGTGCTAAGGTGCACTGGGGCAAGCTAGACGCGGAGAAGCTGGTGACAGACGCGCCACCGCCGGGCAAGGAGTATCGTACGCCCGAGATGTATTATAATGGTGTTCTGAAGGGTGCCCGCCGTATAGCGGATGAGTGCTCCAAAGATGTAATATTTGAGTAAACTCGCATTTGTTATCCTGTATGCTGAAGCTTTGTTCATATGCGTTAAGCAACGCTTTGTTAATTTAAAATATTACCTTCTGTGTGACCGTTTATCAAATCTGAGAGATGCAAGTCGTCGGCTTCGACCCCCATGCCACGAGTGCTGGGGTGTTCGGGATAAACCTGAGCGCTCTTGTTCCCATTCTTGGGTCCATCTAGGGAGGCGGCCAGCACAACGAACCAGGCCGTCTGACTTATAATGCTTTATCACTCTCACTTAGCCATAGAATTCTATAATTTGAAATTTTGGTGAAGCCCCTAGTATTCGGAAGACCGAGTTCGGGGCGCTATCCACGCCTAGGCCGGATAAGTCCGGTTCCTTGCTGGAAGCGGCGTAAGTCTTTAAGGACTCGAAAAAACCTCGCGAATAGCGACTGGTCTCTCGCACTATCATGACGGTCAGTTTTAGCTTTCTCTACTGAGGTGTTAACCCAGCTCAACTGGGGCACAATCGCAGTAGTTCTCCTAGCGCTACCTTAGCCAACAATGCGGAACATAAGGTACCAAAACATGGGAGCCAGGCAAACCCAACTATTGACCAAAGACATTATTCGGAGCCGATGCATATAGTGCTATAAGTTCGGGGTGCCGCACTCGTGAGAGTGTTCAGTCTTCTCACACCATGTTATGGGGTGTTGTAAGCCCCTGGTGTATTGTCCGGACCAAAGTGTACGGCTGCAGAATGTCATGACTGAACATATTTGTATATAAAAATAGATAAATACAATAAGAGGTAAGAGCTATATATTGTTTATAAAAAGAAAGGGCTGCTGCGAAAGCAGAACGATCCAAGAAGTGCGGTAAGCAAGAGATGGGAGTATTTGACATATTCCCCTCCAGGGGGCAGGCTGCGGGATTATAAGTAAAACAGCGTATTGCCGGACAGGCCTTACGAATAGTTGGGTCCTGAAAGTGTGTAAAAAGAGAAATGGCGAAATAGGGAGCCCCTTGGTGCGGTTTAGCCGCCTTCTGGGCGTGCCGTTGTTGTGCCCCTCCCCTATGCCCATGGTATTTCTAAGGCGTAATTATGTGCGCGTGGTACCAGTATCGCTGTTTGGCGGGGGCTGGGGGTGGGGCCGCACTGCTATGCTTGCTCGGAATGTGCCAACCGGATTTGTTGGAGGTTACTTCGGGTGCGCTTGACGTTGTCCGGACGTTTGACGCCTGGATTGGAGAACTGCCTTGAGAGGCTACTCTGTACTTCCGCTGCCAGGGCCGCCGTGTGCTCCTCTGTTCGGAGAGAGCATTCGGTGTTTCCGTTTACCGTGATGACTCCACAAGGTCCGGGCATCTTGAGCTTGAGATATGCGTAGTGCGGCACCGCATTGAATTTTGCGAATGTGGTTCGTCCAAGCAGGGCATGATAGCCACTGCGGAATGGGACTATGTCGAAGATTAACTCCTCGCTCTGGAAGTTATCCGAGGATCCGAAGACCACTTCGAGTGTAACCGAGCCTGTACAGCTGGCCTCTACACCTGGTATGACACCTTTGAAGGTTGTCTTTGTGGGTTTAATCCTTGAGGGGCGCACTGTGTCCTGGTAAAGCAGGTTCAGGCTACTGCCGCCGTCCATTAGGACTTTGGTAAGGTGAAATCCGTCGATGATTGGGTCTAGGACCAGTGCGGCGAATCCGCCGTGATGAATGCTGGTGGGATGGTCCCTTCGATCGAAGGTGATCGGGTAGGAGGACCATGGGTTGAACTTTGGGGCGACTGGCTCCAACGCATAGACGTCCTTGAGAGCACGCTTCCGCTCCCTTTTGGGGATGTGGGTTGCATATATCATGTTCACCGTCCAAACTTGCGGGGGAAATCCCTTCTGTCCTTTGTTGTTCGGCGACCGGGGCCCCTCCTCGTCATCGCTGTGTAGCCCCTTGTCTCTGGTCTCGGCACTTAACTTGCCTGCCTGCTTGAACACCCAACAATCCCTGTTGGTGTGATTGGATGGCTGTTCGGGGGTGCCGTGTATCTGGCACGAGCGATTGAGTATCTGGTCTAAGTTGGATGGGTCTTGAGGGTTTCTTTTGAATGGCTTCTTCCGCTGACCCGGTTTAGAGCCTCTGAATCCGGCATTGACTGCCGTATCTTCAGTATTGTCACTGTTAATGCGGCGCTTATGCTTGTTGCGGCGTGACCTGCCGTTGTTATCCTTGTTATCCGAATTGCCGGGGCTCTTGCTTATGTTATTGCTACGAGCCAGCCAGCTGTCTTCTCCTGCGCAGAAGCGGGTCATGAGTGTCGTGAGGGCTGCCATAGATTTCGGCTTTTCCTGTCCTAGGTGCCGGGCAAGCCATTCGTCCCGGATGTTATGCCTGAAGGCTGCGAGGGCCTCGGCGTCCGGACAATCAACAATTTGGTTTTTCTTGGTCAGGAACCGTGTCCAGAATTGTCTGGCCGATTCCTCTGGTTGCTGGATTATGTGGCTTAGGTCATCGGCGTCTGGTGGTCGCATGTACGTGCCCTGGAAGTTGTCAAGGAATGCGGATTCCAGGTCCTCCCAACAGCTGATCGACTCTGCTGGCAGGCTATTAAGCCAATGTCGAGCTGGTCCTTTAAGCTTGAGCGGGAGGTATTTGATGGCGTGTAGATCATCACCACGGGCCATGTGGATATGAAGGAGATAGTCCTCGATCCATACCGCAGGATCTGTTGTGCCATCGTATGATTCGATGTTTACGGGTTTGAAGCCCTCGGGGATTTGATGATCCATTACTTCGTCTGTGAAGCATAGTGGGTGTGCGGCGCCCCTGTACTGGGCTATATCGCGACGCAGCTCGCACGAGCTTGGTCTTCTGTATTTGGCCGGGCCATACTTATTATGCCTGGCGTGACGGCTGGCGTCACGTGAAGCGGGGCGCCCATGCGATCCGTAGATCGATCTTGTTTGCCTTGCTTATTCTCCAAGATGTTTCGCAGGTCTGTTGCATCTCCCCGTACTCTGGTATGTTTTGAGCGGTGTCGGGGTGCGGCTTGGGTCGAGGGCCTGAAGGCCTCTCTATCGTGGCCACGGGGTGGCCGATCGGGCGCATCGTACGCTGGTGATGTAGGTTTAGTTGCTTCCTCCTCAAGTTGGGGAAGCAACCTGCGCTTTGGGTAGCTCTTGGATGGGCGTTCTAGTTTATATTCTTCGGCCGCCAGGACTTCGGTCCATCTATCGGCTAGCAAGTCTTGGTCAGCTCTAAGCTGCTGCTGTTTCTTCTTGAGGCTGCTTGCCGTGGCTTCGAGCCTGTGTTTGAAACGCTTTTGTTCGACGGGATCCTCTGGCACGACGAATTCGTCGTCATCGAGGCTTGCCTCGTCTTAGGAGGGAGGCATGTAATTGTCGTCCTCATACTCTTTGTCGGCCGCTCTCTCATGAGGGTCGGCTCCGTCATCCTCCTGCACTGAATCCTGCTGGACTGGGGTTGTCTTCGGCACTGTCCGGCGTGTTGTTATCTTCGGTGCCGGAATTGCCGTTTTTTGCTTTGGCGGGACTTAGAGCGGCGCCGCTGACGTCGGCGCTTGGGCTGCTTCTTGGAGGGGTCATCCTTCGTCTTCTTTTCGCCATCCCCCGCTTTAGGGGTGTCCACCATGTATATGTCATATGACGAGGTGGCTTTCCAGTTCCCTATAGGTGCTGGTTCTTGATCATCTCCTTCATCGGCGTCCATACCGTCGATGTCTTCGGAGTCAAAGTCGAGCATGTCGGTTAAATCGTCGACAGTAGCTACGAAGTGGGTGGTGGGTGGGCTTCAAATTTCTTCATCGTCCGCATCCCAACCGTGTTGGCCATAGTTCGGCCAGGTCTCTCCTGACAGAGAGAGAGACTTTAATGAATTCAGGATATTGCCGAAAGGCGAGTGCTGAAAGACGTCCGCGGCGGTGAACTCCATGACCGGAGCCCAATCGGGCTTAATCAGGAGAGGTGCGGGATTTACGGAGTCCGGATCGGAGTCTGGCACCTCGGAGTCACGGCCCTGCGAGGGACTAGGCTGGTATCCGGCTCTATCACCGTAGAGGTTGCAGTTTTCGGGGCGGCGTCCAAACGTCCGTCCCCGACTGACGTAGTGAGCTCCGAGCTAATCGTCGGAGCGGACACCTGAGCGACGCTCTGGGCGTTGTCCGATGACAGAGCTAAAACATGCCCATCGTGACAGTGCGGCGTGCCCGGTCGTGGCTCGAATCCGTCGAAGATCAAGTCCCCGCGGATGTCGTCCGTGTAGTTCAAGCTTCCAAACCTGACCTGATGGCCAGGGGCGTAGCTTTCGATCTGCTCCAGTTGGCCGAACAAGTCGGCCCGCAGTGCGAAGCCGCCGAATACGAAGATCTGTCTGGGGAGAAAAGTCTCATCCCGGACCGCATCACGATTAACGAGCGAAGAAGCCATCGGGCCTAAAAGGCGACGACACAGAGGAACTCTCAATGAAAGCACCAATGTCGGTGTCAAAACCGGCGGATCTCGGGTAGGGGGTCCTGAACTGTGCGTCTAGGCGGATGGTAACAGGAGACAAGGGACACGATGATTTTACCCAGGTTCGGGCCCTCTCGATGGAGGTAAAACCCTAATCCTGCTTGATTAATATTGATGATACGGGTAGTACAAGAGTAGATCTACCACGAGATCGGAGTGGCTAAACCCTAGAATCTAGCCTATGGTATGATTGTTCTTCGTCCTACGGACTAAAACTCTCCGGTTTATATAGGCACCGGAGAGCGCTAGGGTTACACAGAGTCGGTTACAATGGGAGGAGATCTTCATAACGTATCACCAATCTTGCCTTCCATGCCAAGGAATGTCCCATCCGGACACGGGACGGAGTCTTCAATCTTGTATCTTCATAGTCCGGGAGTCCGGCCAAAAGTCATAGTCCGGCCAGCCGGACACCCCCTAATCCAGGACTCCCTCAATGACCCACAAGTATAGGGGATCTATCGTAGTCCTTTCGATAAGTAAGAGTGTCAAACCCAACAAGGAGCAGAAGGAAATGATAAGCGGTTTTCAACAAGGTATTCTCTGCAAGTACTGAAATAAGTGGTAACAGATAGTTATGTGATAAGGTAAATTGTAACGAGCAACAAGTAACAAAAGTAAATAAAGTGCAGCAAGGTGGCCCAATTATTTTTGTTGCAAAGGACAAGCCTAGACAAACTCTTATAATAGGAAAAGTGCTCCCGAGGACACATGGGAATATCGTCAAGCTAGTTTTCATCACGCTCATATGATTCGCGTTCGGTACGTTGATAATTTGATATGTGGGTGGACCGGTGCTTGGGTGCTGTTCTTACTTGAACAAGCATCCCACTTATGATTAACCTCTATTGCAAGCATCTGCAACTACAACAAAAGTATTAAGGTAAACCTAACCATAGCATGAAGCATATGGATCCAAATCAGCCCCTTACGAAGCAACGCATAAACTAGGGTTTAAGCTTCTGTCACTCTAGCAACCCATCATCTACTTATTACTTCCCAATGCCTTCCTCTAGGCCCAAATAATGGTGAAGTGTTATGTAGTCGACGTTCACATAACACCACTAGAGGTTAGACAACATACATCTTATCAAAATATCGAACAAATACCAAATTCACATGACTACTAATAGCAAGACTTCTCCCTTGTCCTCAGGAACAAACGTAACTACTCACAAACATATTCATGTTCATAATAAGAGGGGTAATAATGTGCATAAACTATCTGAACATATGATCTTCCACCAAATAAACCAACTAGCATCAACTACGAGTAATCAACACTACTAGCAACCTACTAGCACCAATCCAGGACTTGGAGACAAGAATTGGATACAAAAGATGAACTAGGGTTTGGAGATGAGATGGTGCTTATGAAGATGTTGATGGAGATTGCCCTCTCCCGATGAGAGGAGCGTTGGTAATGACGATGGTGATGATTTGCCCCTCCCGGCGGGAAGTGTCCCCGGCAGAACAACTCTGCCGGAGCCCTAGATTGGTTCCGCCAAGGTTCCGCCTCGTGGTGGCGGAGTCTCGTCCCGAAAGGTTGCCTTCTATTTTTTTCTCATCGAAAGACTTCATATAGGAGAAGATGGGCGTCGGAGAGCCACCAGGGGGCCCACGAGGTAGGGGGCACGCCCGGGGGGGGGGGGCTCCCACCCTCGTGAGCAGGGTGTGGGCCCATTGGCCTTCATCTTTGGCGACGATTTTTCTTTATTTATTTTAAGGTATTCCGTGGAGTTTCAGGACTTTTGGAGTTGCGCAAAATAGGCCTTCAATATTTGCTCCTTTTCCAGCCCAGAATTCTAGCTGCCGGCATTCTCCCTCTTCATGTAAACCTTGTAAATTAAGAGAGAATAGCCATAAGTATTGTGACATAAGGTGAAATAACAACCCATAATGCAATAAATATTGTCATAAAAGCATGATGCAAAATGGACGTATCACCCGGCACCCCGGACACCGACAATACGGACCCACCGACTCGGCATATTACCATTGTAACCCTGGGTGGGTTGGTCTATAAAACCCCCCAGGAGTCCACGCCAACAGGGAAGAGAGGACACACGATATTCAACAGAGACATACGACACACACGACATGCAAAGCCACACGAGATAGAGCAAGCCAGATAGGACTAGCCACCACATAGCGACACCAAGGAGAAGGAGCAGCCGGAGCCTTGGCCAGCCTCCTTCCTCCTCCAAACAGCTCCAGGAGCAACATTGTACTATCAACCATCCAACTAAATTCGGCAGGACTAGGGGTGTTATCTCTCCGGAGAGCCCCGAACCTGGGTATGTCCGGCGTCCCGCGCCCGCGCATATCAACCTCGCCCCCGAAGCCCACCAGCGCCCTCGAGCCTCCTCCTCTCTTTAGCCATCCCTTGGCATCTGCCGTGCGCCCACCACGACAGTTGGCGCCCACCGTGGGGCAGTTCGAGGAACTGGCCGGAAGCATGCTTCGGACGGGGCCCCTCTCCTACTCTCACAAGTCCGTCGCCCTGGCGGACGACATCATCGGCACGCTCGCCGCCTCTTTCACCGTGCTGCACATCTCCGACGCGCTTGTGGCCGACGAGTACCACAACGGGGTGCTCAGCTACTCTGATTCCCCACTTTCTCTTAGCGGCGGATTCACTGCCGGGGCGATGGACGCCCACGTAGAGGTCTTCGTCACCGGCGATGGCACCTCTTCCTCATCGAGCAAGGCGAGAAGAGCTGCCGAAGCCGCGGCCGCTACGGCTCGGACGGAGCCGATTGACCCGCTGCGAGCCACGATGCAGAGCCTCCGCATCCCCATCGGCACCGACGTCGACGCCACCAACGTTGCTGAAGCCCGAACCCAGCTCGAGGCCAGGCGCCAGCAAATGCTGGACCTGTCCGAGACGCTGGCCGCCACTAGACGCCGCCTGGAAGCTGCTCAGATGGAGCACGACGTCGCCCACGGATTCATGCCCACCGCGGCCGAGCCAAGCCAGGCCGCTGATACTCGTGCCCGGGAAGGAGTGATCAGCCGAGCCTTTGGCACCAGCCGGACCGTCTACGAGACCCCAGTCAAGAACATGCGCACTGCGGAGGCAGCCGCGGTCGGCCTCAACCAACTCGCGGGCGAGGAGCTCAGGGAGCGCATCGGGCGGACGCGCGAGCTCCTCCACGCCGCCAACACCCAGCAAGATCGCCTCAACCAGCTCGCCAAGCCGGCGGGGTCCGGCTCCGCCCGCCTTGGCGGACCCGGCGAACTCCTGCCCACGGCCTTTTCGCCGCCCGGCGAGGCGCACTCCGGCCAGGGCCGAAGCCGGCGCAACCCGGCCGGCACTGCCACCGACACTCTGGGCAACGAGCCCGCCCCAGAGACCCAGCACGGACCCGGCCAGCCTGGTCGGCGTCCAGCTCCAGTCGACCCGGCCCCTTGGGGCCTGGCCGCCAGTCGACTCGGCCTACGCGCCATCGACGACGCCGACGTGCGCCACCACCTCGATGAGCTTGCTCGCTCCATGGAGGTGGAGGAGAGAGGCGCTATCGGGCCGGTGTGTTTCGGCCCACGCATCCGGGAGGAGCCCTTCCCCAAGGGATTTGTTCTTCCCCGCGACACCCCCAAGTACAATGGGACCGTGAAGCCAGAAGACTGGCTCACCGACTACACCACGGCCATTGGTATCACCGATGCCAATCGTCGTCTCGCCGTGCGCTACACACCACTCATGATCCAAGGATCGGCTCGCACATGGTTGAACAGCCTGCCGATGGGCAGCATCAATGCATGGGTCGATTTCGAGGAAGCGTTTGTCCGCAACTTGACGGGGACGTACAAGTGACCCGGTCGCCCCAGTCAGCTCGCCATGTGCATGCAGGGGCTGACGAAGACCGGCCGCGAGTACCTCGCACGCTGGACCAAGCTCCGGAACAACTGTGAGGGCGTCCATGAAGTCCAGGCGATCCAATACTTCGTCAGCGGGTGCCGAGACGGCACCCTCCTCAAGCACAAGCTTCTACGCTCCGAGCCGGCCACCATGGCCGCGCTCATGGTGATGGCGGACAAGTACGCCAACGCCGATTCCGCCATGAAGATCCAAGTGGCGTTGGACGAGGCCGGCAAGGCGAAGCCGGTCCCTCCATAGAAGCCGGCCGGCGAAGGCAGCCGGAAGCAGCACCACCAGAACAACAAGCGCAAGGCCGAGCAGCCGGCGCTACGTCACGACAACCGGCTCGTCGCGGCCGCCGAGCCCGCGGCGGACCCGGCAACGAAGCGCCGGCAGACCGGCAAGATGGCATGGCAACCCGCCATGAGCTTTGAAGAGATGGTCGACGCCCCATGCAAGCACCACAGCGGCGCAAGACCCTCCACGCACACGCTTCGACAGTGCGCCATCACCAAGCGCATCATGAGGGGCGACGTCCCGCCTCCTCCAGCTCCGGCTCCGGCTCCGGGCATGGGACAACCGCCTCCGCCTCCACTGCCGCCTTCCGTCGGCGGCGCGATGCGGAACGACGCCTACCCGGACCAGAACGCGACCTACGTCGTCTTCACCAGCCTCGACGACGACAAGCGCAGCGAGCGCCTCCTCCGGCAAGAGGTGAACACCGTCGTCCCGGCCAAGACAGATTTCATGCATTGGTCGGAGCGCCCGATCACCTGGACCTGGGAGGATCACCCAGTAGTCATGCTGAGTCTGGGTGGATACGCCCTCATCCTCAACCCTACAATCGTCGCGCGGCGCACCTGCAAGTTCTCCCGAGTCCTCATCGACGGCGGCAGCAGCATCAACATCCTCTACCGCGACACGATGACCAAGCTCGGCCTCAAGGCCGAAGACCTGGAGCCAACCCGGACCGTCTTCCACGGCATCGTACCTGGCCTCTCCTGTTCGATCATTGGCCGGGTCCGGCTCGACGTCCTATTTGGCGACAGCAGCCACTTCCGATGCGAACCAATCTGGTTCGAGGTACTGGACCTATCCAGCGCGTACCACGCGCTGCTGGGCCGGCCCGCACTCGCCAAGTTCATGGCGGTTCCCCACTACGCGTACCTGAAGATGAAGATGTTGGGTCCCAAGGGCCTCATTACTCTCACCGGCGACTACCGCAAGTCTCTGGAGCGTGCCCCAGATGGTGCCAAGCTGGCTGAGTCACTGGTCATTGCCGAGGAGCGGTGCCAGCTCGACCGGATCATCGTCTTGGCCGGCGAGGCCTCCGACGCGTCGATCCCGACCCTGAACCCGGCCGATGAGGCCGCCTTCAAGCCCTCCAAGGAAACCAAGAAAGTGAAGCTGAACCCGGAAGCCCCCGGCTGCAGCAAGTATGTTGTCGTAGGCGCCCGCCTCGACAGCAAATAGGAAGGCGAGCTCGTCGACTTCCTCTGTGAGAATCGGGATATCTTCACATGAACCCCCAAAGACATGCCGGGTATCCCGAGGAAGTACGCCGAGCACAAACTCCATGTCCGCAAGGACGCCAAGCCTGTACGTCAACCCCTCCATCCATTTTTCGAAGAGAAGAGAAGAACCATTGGTGAAGAGGTCGCCAAGCTCTTGGCGGCCGGCTTCATAATGGAAGTGTTTCACCCGAGTGGCTGGCCAATCCAATCCTCGTCCTGAAGAAGAACAAGACCTGGCGCATGTGTATCGACTACACCAGCCTCGACAAGGCCTGTCCCAAGGATCCGTTCGCCCTCCCGCGGATCGACCAAGTCATTGACTCAACCGCCGGGTGCAAACTGTTGTCCTTTCTGGACGCCTACTCCGGCTATCACCAGATCAAGCTGGACCCGGCCGATGCCATGAACACGTCCTTCATCACGCCCTTTGGAGCGTACTGCTACGTCACCATGTCGTTCGGGTTGAAGAACATCGGTGCCACCTTCCAACGCTGCATGCAGAAGTGCCTGCTACCGCAACTCGGCAAGAACATCCACGTGTACGTGGACGATATCGTGGTGAAGACCAAGCAACACCTCACGCTCCTCGATGATCTGAAGGAAACATTCACCAACCTTCGCAAATACAAGGTCAAGCGCAACCCGGAAAAGTGCATCTTTGGCGTCCCAGCCGGAAAGCTGCTCGGTTTCCTCGTCTCGGAACGCGGCATCGAGGCGAACCCGAAGAAGATCAAGGCCATCGAGCTCATGCGCAAGCCAACCCGGCTGCGCGATGTCTAGAAGTTCACAGGCTGCCTGGCCTCGGTCAGCCCGTTTCTAAGCCGGTTGGGCGAGAAGGCACTGCCCCTGTACCAGCTAATGAAGAAAACAAGCCCGTTCGAATTGAACGGCAAGGCGGACGAAGCTTTCCAAGACCTCAAGCTCATGCTCTCCACCGCACCCGTCCTGGCCGCGCCAATCGACAAGGATCCGCTGTTGCTCTACATAGCCGCAACTTCGCGGGCGGTCATCATAGTGCTGGTGGTCGAGCGACCGGAGAAGGGCAAGATCCAAGCCGTCCAGCGTCCGGTCTACTACCTGAGCGAAGTGCTCTCCACCTCCAAGAAGAACTACCCGCACTACCAGAAGATGTGTTACAGCGTGTACCTCACCGCCAAGAAGCTGAAGCAGTACTTTGAAGAACATGTCGTCACCGTCGTCAGCACGGCGCCTATCGGAGAAATCATCGGGTGCTGGGACGCCTCCAGCCGGGTCGCCAAGTGGGCGATCCAGCTAGCCGGCCACACAATCCTCTACAAGCCCCGTACCACGATCAAGTCGCAGGCCCTGGCCGATTCCTCGTCGACTGGACCGAGACCTAGTACCTGCCGCCATCTCCCGACTCGACACACTGGCGCATGCACTTCGACGGGTCCAAGATGCGACTCGGCTTAGGGGCCGGCATCGTACTGTCATCCCCGAAGGGTGACCGACTCCGCTACGCACTCTAGGTCCACTTTGCCGCCTCCAACAACGTCGCCGAATACGAAGCCCTTGTGCACGGCCTCCGGCTTGCCAAGGAACTCGGCATCAGGCGCATCCTGTGCTACGGTGACTCGAACTTGGTGGTACAGTAGTGCTCCGGCGAGTGGGACGCCCGCGACTCCAACATGGCAAGCTATCGCTTCCTCATCCAGTAGCTGTCCGGATCCTTCGATGGCTGAGAGTTCCTCCACGTCCCGCGTGCGGAGAACGAGGCAGCCGACACGCTCGCCAAGATCGCCTCGTCACGTCAAGCCATCTCGTCCGGCGTCTCCCTCGAGCACCTGCGCAAGCCATCTGTCAAGCCGTCGCCGGACTCCGAGTCCATCTACGTCCCAGAAGACCCGGCCGCGCCGCAAGACGGCCCGGGGACTGCTCAACCTAGCACGTGGACTGCTGAACCCGGCCCGGGGGCTGCTCAACCCAGCCCGGGGGCTGCTCAGCTCAACCCAGCCACCATCACCCCGGACCCGGCCGTCGCCGCCACCAACCCGGGGGCTGCTCAACCTGGCCCAGGAGCCGCCGACTTGGAACCCACCCAAGTGGCCGTCTTCACCACCATCACGGCCCCAGCTTGGGCCCTGCCGATATTAGAATGGCTGGAGAACGGGGTTCTCCCCATGGACGAGACCGAGGCTCGGCAAGTTCAGCGCCGGGCATCCGCCTACACCATAATCAACAACGAGCTCGTCAAACACAGCTTTATCGACGTGTTCCAGTGCTGCGTCGAGCAGGACCGCGGCATTGACATCCTCCTCGACATTCACCAGGGCGAGTGCGGGCACCATGCTGCATCTCGGTCCATCGTGGCCAAGGCGTTCCGCCACAGCTTCTACTGGCCAACGGCCCTCGAAGACGCCGAGTCGCTCGTCCTCAAGTGCGAAGGATGCCAGCGCTTCAGCAAACGCAGCCACCAGCCGGCATCAGCACTCCGCACCATACCGATCGCCTGGCCCTTCGCGATCTGGGGAATTGACATGGTGGGACCCTTCAAAGCCGCTTGAGGCGGCATGATGCACCTGCTGGTGGCAGTGGACAAGTTCACCAAATGGATCAAGGCAAGACCAATCAAGAAACTGGGCGGGCCAACAGCCGTCCGGTTCATTAAGGACATAGCGGTGCGCTACGGCATGCCGAACAACATCATCACCGACAACGGCACCAACTTCGCCAAGGGCGCGCTCGAGCAATACTGCTCCGTCTCTGGCATCCACCTCGACCTGGCCTCCGTGGCACATCCGCAGTCCAACGGGCAGGTCGAGCGGGCCAACGGACTCATCCTGTCCGGCATCAAGCCGCGACTCGTCGAGCCACTTATCCTCTCACCCGGCAGTTGGCTCGACGAGTTGCCCGCGGTTCTCTGGAGTCTGCGCATGACACCAAAATGGTCGACCGGGTTCACCCCGCGCTTCCTCATCTACGGATCCGAAGCCATCATCCCGACCGACGTCGAGTTTGACTCGCCGCGCATCATGATGTACACTGAAGAAGAGGCAAGAGAAGCATGCGAAGACGGCGTCGACCTGCTCGAAGAGGTGCGCCTTCTGGCACTTAGCCGCTTGGCGATCTACCAGCAAGGCTTGATGCACTACCACAGCAAGAAGATCAAGCCTCTTGCATTCCACGAAGGCGACCTCGTCCTCCGACTCGTCCAAGAGCAGGCAGGCCAGCACAAGTTGTCCTCTCCATAGGAAGGCCCGTTTATCATGAGCAGGGCTTTGCACGACCGCAATGCCTACTACCTCATCAACGCACGCAAATCAAAGAAGCGCAAGAGGGACACCGCCGGCGAAGAAACGACCCGGCTGTGGAACGCGGAACTCCTCCGTTCGTTTTATAGTTAGCCGAACAATTGTATGTATCAACGCCTTTTGTAAGCATATGAAACTATGGGGGTCCCCGAACGAGACTCGGGGGCTGCCTTTTGCCGACCAATTTATCGCATCCATATTTCACACCACCTTACTACCGAACCCGGCCGGTGGCTCGACAAGCTTGACCCGGGGGCTCGGGGCTGGCCGGCTTGATCATCACCCCGCCGCTTCACTTAGTGATTCCTGATAAGTTAGGATGCCGCCCCCCCACTTCGCCCTAAAACCGCAGATCCAGCTCTGGCTGACGGCGGGCAAGCACAACGGGCTAAAGCTCCCCTACGATTCATACACTAAGTCAAAGCCGCCGGGTCGACCAACCCGGCCCGACGCTCGTCAACTAAGTTAGCCGCACGACCGGCTGCTCACCAACCGGCCAAGCCGGATTGCCGCCAGCCGGCCTAGTGGGTGTTTTGCTCGCGCTCAACGTTTTTAAGGACCCAACTCCTGCAGCCGCCTCTCGAAGAGCCGAACCCCTTGTCATGGACCAGAGCC
>NC_041385.1:219625949-219642824 GCF_002162155.2 Triticum dicoccoides
AGCAACGCATGAAATAAGTTCGAAAAAAGCAGAAGGCAAAAAGCAAATAAACACTCACAACATTTACACATAAATGTTTCAAGCAAAGGCCATCGGCCCGAGTTCATTACACCCTGAAAACCCCCAGTGGGTGGGTGGACCTGCTACTTGACAGAATTTCCTACAAAAGATTCTCAGGCACTCCCAGCGCCACGCCGCGATGTTGACGGCTCCCCCCGGCCAGCCTCCGGGTCCAGCGAAGCACCGGTGTCCTCTTCGACCTCCGCGCCGCCGTAGACGCCCGTCTCCTCCGAGCTGCCCTCCGGGTCGCGAAGAAGCAAGCCGTAGTCGTCGCCAGCCACGACCGTGCCATCTTCCGTCCGTTCCAGATGGAACTCGTCGTGGAAAGCAAACTCGGCGATGTAGCTGGCCCGGGAGGCGATCCGGCCGGCCCGCTCCTGCAGCAACTGAAGATCCGGATGCCAAGACAGCGCGATCCGGAGCGCCATCTCAGCACCGGCCCGGGCGGCAGAAACGCGCCATTCGCTAAGGCGATCCGGGCCCATCTCCAACCAGCGCGCCAGACGCGAGAAGCCGCGCGGATGGACGGAACCCGACCACATGGCCGCTGTCGTCACGGTACCGGCTCGGGACAGCTACTCCATCTGCGTTCCCAAGGGCCACAGCCGGGCCTCAGCAGCGGCAACGATCTTCGGGAAGGTCCAAGCCGTCAGCGGATCCGTCCCGGACCCAACAACGCCGGTCGGGTCGCGCTGATAGTGGACGGCTTCCTCCGCCAGCCGCTGCGTCTCTGGAAAGGCCCCTGCAGCCAAAGACGAAGCAAGTCAGAAGGGCAACAAGGAAGAAAGGGCCGGGTCCCGACCCAGCAAACAACAAAGAAGCAACACTTACTGGAGAAGGACTCTTCCAGGTGTTGCGCCTCGAGCAACGTACCACATCGCTCCCGCTCCAAGACATGGTCCCGCTCCCCGAGCGCCCTCTCCAGGTCGGCCGCCTTAGCAAGGGCCGCCTTCAGCTCGGCGTCCCTGTCTTCTGTCGCCTTCTCGTCCGCCTCACGGCGGCGAGCCTCGGCCTGGCGGGCCTGGTCCACCGTAGTGGTTTGCTCCCGCAGGCGCTCTACCTCGGCCTGGAGCCGGCCCTTGTCGTCGGCCAGCTGGCCGCGCTGCTGGTCCGCCTCGACCAAGGCCTGCTGCGCCTCCACCGCCTTGGCGGCCTCCGCCTTAAGAAGCTTCACCTCGGCCTCGAGGCGGCTCTTGTGACCCGCCAGCTGCTCATGCAGCTGGCTGGCCTCGTCAAGAGACCGCCGGGCCGTAGCCGCCTCCGCCCTCACCTGCGCCGCCTCGACGCCAAGACGGCTGGAATTAGCAACGAGCCGGTCATAGCGATGACCGGCCCGGAACAGCCGGGTCCGCCAAGACAGCACCTCGGCTGCGAAGAATAAGAACTCAGCAGGAAGAAAAAATAAGACAAGGACTAAGATTTGGCCCAACTGTTACACAGTTGGCCCGAATCTCGGGGGCTAGACCCAGTGGGTGCGCTAGCGCACCCCCACTAGAAGAGAAGAGCTCAGCAAAATACCTACTGCGGCGCTAAGCTCCTCCTCCTTGGCAGCAAGCTGCTCCTTGAGCCCCCGATGCTTGCCCAGGAGCCGGTTGTAGGCGGCAACCCAGAAGGCGTCAAGGTGCTGAAAAGAAGACCAAAGTCAACACAAGGCCTAAGATTTGGCCCAAGTGTTACACAATTGGCCCGAATCTCGGGGGCTACACCCAGTGGGTGCGCTGGCGCGCCCCCACAGAGATAAATTCACAAGAAAACAAGGAGAAGAAGGACTTACCAGGACGGCACGCTCCAGGTCGCGTGTCCGCTCCGTCTCGGCCTGGGCAAAGGCCTCAAGACGCTCTGTCCGGCCTCGCAGACGGCGGCTGACGGCATCCAGCGCCGCCTCCTCCTGGGTTTGGGGCCCGAAGACGACCGCGCCCCCGCTCCGCGCGGGCTGCGGCATGGTAGATCGTCGCCCGCCCTGCTGGGGCACCAAGGCGTGCCCCCCGCTGGCCGCTTGCGACACGGCCAACACCTCCTCCGACGCCCCTTCCGGTGCCGACGGCGATCCAGACACTGGGGCGCCTTGCGTCGCCACCTCAGGCACCATCGCCTGCGGTGCCTCCTCCATAGCCGACGGCGCCTCCCGCGCCGCCGCCTGCGACGCCCCCTCCGGGACGCCGCCTCCACCACCATCAGCCCCCGCGCGCTCGACAATGTCGGCTCGCAGCGGGGTATCGCCCCCCACCTCCACGACCTCCTGGTCGAGGAGCACCACCTCGGACCGGCCCCCACGGCCGCGCTCCCTCACCGACGATGGTTCAAAAAACACCGCCTCCACCACCATGCCCTCCGGCATCTCACGCCAGGCCGGCTCCGCGCCACCTCACGTCCATGCCGCCGCTATGTCGGTCCAAGCCCGGACCGACGCCGCCTCCAGCTCCGCCTCGCCCCGGTTCCTGTCACGCCAGGCCAAGGCCTCGGCGTCGTCCGGGTCCAGGCCGAGGTCCGAGTCGCCTTGTCCCTCCTCCCCGGCCAGACCGACGAGGTCGGACTGGCTCCTATGGAACGCGGTCCCCTTGGTGGCGACGGAGGACCTCGCCAACGCGATCAGCAACCTGAAGAAGAAGGCAAAATAAGCAAAAAAGAGAGGAAATCCAGGCGCAAGTGGCGAACAAAACTTACCCCGTCAAGATCGGGACGGGGGTCGGCTTCGCGCGTTTCTTCTTGGCCGGGCTTCCGGGCTCGGGCGGGTCCGCTGCGCGCTTCAATCCGCGGGGTCGCGGCGCGACGCTATCCTTGCCATGCGGGCGGCTCGGCGCCGCCCCATGCGAGGACCCGGCTCCGCCCGCATCGCCGCCTCCCCCACCCAATGCCGCTACACCAAGCAACAGGCGTCATCATCGCCTTCACCGCGACACGGGCAACAAATCAAGACAAAATGAAGAAGGGAAAGACTCGAAGCTTACCGGCTTGGCGCATAGCACAGGCGTTGGACTCGGCCACCTCCTTGCCGCCTTGCGCCGCGGGCTCCTCTGGTGCCACCGGCGCCACCTGTAGCGGAGCCCGGGCGTAAGGATGTCGGCTCGCATTCAGAAGAACCTCCCACGACGCATCGGGATGAACAAGAAGATGTGCGGCGGCAAAGTAAGGAGACCAGATGCTCACCTGCGGCGCCGGGTTCGCCTGGCTATACGGCGCCTTGCCGAATCGCCAATCCTCTCCAAGATTGGCCCTAGAGATGGCGTTGACGGCGCGCGCGGCCTGCTCCCCAGACAGCCGCGTCGACCCCATTCGGTTGGGGTCCTGCAGGCCGATCATCTCGCCGATGAGGCAGGAGTGCCTCTGAAGCGGGAGGATCTGGCGGGTGATGAACACGGCGAGAAGATCCATGCCGGTGAGCCCCTGCTGCGTCGTCATCACCGTTACCCGCTCACAGAGGTTGACGATCTCCTGCAACAGGTGCCGGGGCGAGTAGCCCTAGTTCGTCTTTGCCCGTGGCGGCGCCATGGCGAAAGGGGGGAGATTTATGTGGCCCATGCCAAGATTGCGGACGTATAAGAAGGAATTCTGCCACTTCTTGGCAGAATCCTCGAGCGGAATCTTGGGGAAATCTGCCCCCGACCGCATGGAGATGACGGCGGTGCCGCAGTCGGCGAACTCCCCGACCGACGGGCCCTGCTGCTTCAAGGAGAAGAAGCGCGCCCAGAGGTCGATCGTCGGCTCGACCCCCAGGTACCCCTCGCACAGGGTCACGAAGCCGGAGAGTTGGATGATGGCGCCGACGCAGAGATGGTGCGGCTGAAGCCCTAAGAACTCCAGAAAGGCGCGAAGAAGTTGCTCGCCGGCAGCCCGAGCCCGCGCTCGAAGCGGGTAAGGAAGACGACGTGCTCCTGCCCCTCGGGCCGGGGCCTTTGCTCACCGCGCGACAGGCGGACACCAACGTCCGTCTCCCGCGGAAAGCGCTGCGAAGCTTGAAGCTGCGTGATGTCGTTGTTGGTGACGTTGGAACCCATCCAAGAGCCCGACGACAGCGCCATGGATGGAAGCGGAAGGAAGAAGGACGATGGAGAAGAGCTCTGCTCGGGGTTGCGGGCGCAGCTGTGCGTCAGTAGGAAGGAGCAGGGTGAGAGCAGGGGGACAGGAGGGCGCGAGCAAGAATAATGCCCGTCGCCCCTTGCCCCCCTAAATTAATAAGCCCCAGTTCAAACGTGGGGAAGTGGGATCGTCTGTACGCGCCCGTTCCACTACCCCGCAATAAGTGTGCACGTACACAAGCACTAACTGCGTGGGGAAGTGCAACCGGCCCCCAGACGCCGCAATAAATCCGCACGCGTGGCCAAGGGCGCGCGGCGGCGGGCCCCCGGCCTGTCGCCCGGTCCCGTCACGCGCGTGGCCTGTCAGGCCCCTCCTGCATCCGGGCACCACGTAGCGCCAGCACCAAGCCCGAGGGATCGCCTCAAGATTCGACGGACTCCTCGGTTCCCTCCACGACCGGGATGCCGCAATCTGGTTTCCGAAAAAAACCGGCACATAGTGGGTGTTGCCAGACCCGGCGTTCGCAGATTCCGCCTTGCTCAAGAGGGAAGTTGCGAGGGCTCACTCATCCGAAGACGGCGGACCTTCACAGCTTCAGGGACTACTGTCGGGGGGGTGAACCCTGGGCAGGCAACCGAACCCGGATCTGTTTCAAAAACAGTGGGGCCCACATCGCCTCGCAAACTGGCGTGCGCCAGGCCGGGTCGCTCGACCCGGCAAGGCGCGTAACCCGGCCAAGACCCTTGACTCGGCAAGCTACGTCAACCCGGCCGCAGCGGTTGGCGCAAGGCAACTCAACCCGGGGCAGCCTCGGCTTCCCCAGTAAGCCAACCCACCCGTGGCGTCCACGGCAACCCAGCCACGGGTCAGGTCCCGTCCCATCCAGGTCGTACGATGGGACGAGACCTCAGTCACTGATGACCAAGACTACAGTGCTCCCGCCCATGCCCGTGGTCAGCTATAGCGTGGAAACAGTGCCCCTTACCTACCCGCTGACCAGGGCTGGCATGGCAACAGTGTTCCCGCCCTTACCGCTGACGACAGCAAGCGGAGGCCTGACGGAGAACACTATGCGTGACTCGACCCGGCCACGCCATGACGATCGACAAGACGGTGCACAGTCCCCCTAGGCACGCGGGGCCCGCACCTAGGGGGAACCGGCAAACCACAAGCCCCCAAGCGGGACCCAGCCCGGCACCCCGGACACCGACAATACGGACCCACCGACTCGGCATATTACCATTGTAACCCTGGGCGGGTTGGTCTATAAAACCCCCCAGGAGTCCACGCCAACAGGGAAGAGAGGACACAAGATATTCAACAGAGATATACGACACACACGGCATGCAAAGCCACACGAGATAGAGCAAGCCAGATAGGACTAGCCACCACATAGCGACACCAAGGAGAAGGAGCAGCCGGAGCCTTGGCCAGCCTCCTTCCTCCTCCAAACATCTCCAGGAGCAACATTGTACTATCAACCATCCAACTAAACTCGGTAGGACTAGGGGTGTTATCTCTCCGGAGAGCCCCGAACTTGGGTATGTCCGGCGTCCCGCGCCCGCGCATATCAACCTCGCCTCCGAAGCCCACCAACGCCCTCGAGCCTCCTCCTCTCTTTAGCCATTCCTTGGCATCTGCCGTGCGCCCACCACGATAGTGCCGCTACTGAAGAATTTCAAAGTTGATTTGGACCAGCTGTCCTTGCCGAGAAAGTTCTATTTTGACATCATCCCCTATCGCAAGATATGATTTATATTTGAACCTTGACCATCTGTTAGCATAAATCATCATGCGACCATCCTTTGGACTTACGGTATATTGAGCAGGTTCATTCACACCAAGGCTGCGCGTGGTAAGGGAAACTTGGCCGCAATCGCCCGGGTTGTTGAACGACTCCCTCGTTGCTCTAGGAATTCTCTGTTTCCAAACAAGAAGACATACCGAAACAGTTAGATCAACACAGTGAATCATGTGAAACAACATGGAAAGAAAAAAGAACGAAGCACTTGGGCGGCCAATGCTTATAAAGAAGGTGGACATGTCGGTTTTTGTAAGGACTTTGGTATATGAAGTGCGAACTGCAGCCCAGTCTGTTGCCAGTGCAACTGCATGGGCCGGACCAGATGCAAGTGAAAGTGTTGGTGCAGTTGCCGAAGCCGCTGCTGCTGCTGCCGGAGATGGTGCTCCTTGTAGAGCTGGTGCCGGTGTTGATGCCCGATCCTCTGGTATATCAGACTGATCCGCTGACGCGGTCGGTGCCCAATCCTCAGCTGGATCAGACTGAGCTGGTGCCGCTGTCAGTGCTAGAGCAACTGCCGGTGCTCGATCTGTGGGAGACAGCGGCGATCGTGTCTGGTCTGCTATGATCAGTTTTCTAACTTGACTAGGATCCGTGACCGTGATCCAGTTTTTTTCTTCATTTCTTTTAAACGCGAGAAGGACTAATTGTGGCGCTTTTGTTAAACCGAACTGCAGTTCATCATAGTGATTCACCTTGTACTCAGACAACAGACAGATCCAATTTTTTCCAGTAATATAAGTGATGGACAGTGATTTCGTTACTGACACGACATAAGAACTGAAACCTGCAAAAATAGCCATCGTAAAGCAAACCAAACGGTTTATTCTGTGATGAATGTCACATGGCAAAACCTGCATCATAAAATTGCAGGAAAATAAAGAAAACATGACATTAAATCAATAGGATTTAGACAGTAAATCAATAAGATTTACTTGATGTGACACGAGTGAATCCTTACCAGGAAATCACTATGTTGAAGTACTAAACAGAAGATTGATCGTCCAACTACGCGTGGCATGTAGGGGCCCCACCTACTCCCACAAGCAGGATAGTCCAAAGGTCGTGACAAATCATATGGACCGAACATCCATGGGACTGGAAATCCTGGTGGGTGCGATAAACCCTGCAATGCATACAGATATTGGAGTGTAACCATAATTGATAAACCGTCCTCACAAAAAATATGATCTGGATAATTCAAAATGTACAGACTGAATTGAGTGGACAGACATTAACATAGACCGTTCTCAGGACTGACAACACACCAAAAGCGGCAGTACTAATAAACAATACAGGGTTCACAAAGACAAATCAAGTACTGAACAATAGTACTTACTACAGACAAGCAAAGTTGCACTAACTAAACTCTGCAGACTATTTCTTGCCATCGACCTACGGGATGAACCCCGCATAACTGACTAGGCCATGGACTTCGTGTGAGATGTCTACATGCACCATCACCATCTTGTCAACCTTGGAGAACCTAACAGAGTGGTCTTTCCACTCATAAATCTGATGATGAAGACATGCCGCATTAGATTTGTTGGGAAGCTTTACAAGAACCACACCCTTCGTAATCGATGGCATAACCAGGAAATTGTGGTGGTCAAGTACATCCTCGAGAACACGCCTGGCAACAATGCTACAGGAAAACACTAGTTCAGGACACGTGGCGACAAGGACACAGCAGCTGGATAGTTCAGTAGTAGAACTCATCATCAGGTCTTCCAGTTCACACGGCATGACTTTGGGAACTTCATCTCCACCACGGACCTGGTTCTAATTCAAACAGAAACCATATTTTATTACTACCTCCGTTCAGAAATATAAGATGATTTTCGATATTATGCTCCATATATGACCACATATACGCACAGAAATGAGTGAACACAGACACTAGAACATGTCTTCAAAGGCATGAGAGCAGAGGGATTACATGGAATATCCATAACACAAGTTACTGAGGCGAATATACCCTCTTAAAAGGTAGCATTGATGTTCATAAAGTACTCCCTACGTCCCAAAATTCTTGTCTTAGATTTGTCTAGATACGGATGTATCAAGTCACATTTTAGTATTAGATACATCCGTATCTAGACAAATCTAAGACAAGAAATTTGGGACAGAGGGAGTAGTTGAAAGTAATCTATAAGAAATCACTGTCAACCTCTCGCATGTTTTGGTCAAAATAGGAATTTAGAACCGTCATTTGGCACACTAAAATCACATGCAAGATCACCCAAAAAGTTGTACTACTAGTACTAGTACTGCGTGTTAGATGAAAAAACACGATCAAGATCGAGAAAAAGATCGTCAACAAGAGACATTACCTGGACTTGCTTAATGAGGGATCCCGGAGAGGGGGGCTTGGACAGGGCGATGGCTTTGAGCTTGTCTGCGGTAGTCTCGGCGGGGTGCTTGCGCTTCTTCATACCATGAGCCTCGACGGTTTTGGCCAGAGCCATAGACATCACGTCGGCCGGTGCTCCAGCGTCCATCCAAGAGAGGAAGCTGAGAGAGAAGAGTGAAAGGAGGATTGAGTTGAGGGAGAAGCGAAGCGAGTGGGGGTTTTCTTCAAGAGAGGAAGCTGAGAGAGAAGAGTGAAATGATGGTTGCTTCGTCCATCCAACTTACTGCTGGAAAGGAGGGGGTTTTGTGATTTGACGGCTCATTGGGCATTAGTGCGGCGGTTCGATCGAGGTAGTCTACCGTCACTCTACTACGGAGTAATTTAGTGCATGGCTGGTGGACCCAGGTGCTGGCTGTCCCACACGTCGGCAAAAGTGAGTAATTTAGTGCATGGCTGGAGGAGGATCCTCACGGTAGAGCGTGTCCACTGTTTTTCATTCTGAAGAAAAAAATGATTACATCAAGCATTTCTACTCTTACGGCGGAGGAGCGCGAAACATAGCAGCTACTTGAACATACACAGTGCTCCTACTACTAGGCATGTGCAGTGGTTCATACGTCAGCACTACACAATCTTGTTGCTAGTGTAGTAAGATATGACGGTAACAAATGATGTTGTGCGCATGTCAACTACTCCTATATGTATCATAGTACCGCTTTTTTGACTGTCCGGTCGAGAATGAATGGTGAGATCAATGTTAACAGAACTAGGTACAAAGTGCACGGAGAGTACGGTGCTATAGTACTCCATGAAACATGAACCATATGAAGCACATCCAATAGTGTTAGACAGGGTGTATGAAGGGTGCACGGGATGGGAGCAAAAGTTCCCTTCTTGACCCACTTTTGGGTGTTTGGCAGAGTGCATGAAGAGTGCATGAGTCCACACTAGTAGGTTGACAAAAATACACGAAGAGGAAACAACTATATTGAGATGAGAATGCAACCAAACACACCCACACGCTTTGTGCTACAGTGACTGATCTGCACCGTCTGAGTTTGATCCAACGGTCATGTTGCGCCGAGACATGGACATGCCCATGCAGAGGGCACCTAAACACCACTGAAGTCCCTCTGCTTCTCGAGGTGCACGACGTTGGTGCTGCAGGGTGCAACCGCCCGAAGAGCCTGCTCTGGTCGACGAGAGCCAGCTCATCAAAGACGGTGTCCAATGGCACAAATGGATTCCGGTGACAGAGCCCTGAAAGGATTCGTCCGGCAATGGCGACGGCAGCACGCAACCCCTCCTTGTACAGCTCATCGCCCACCATTGCGCAGAGACGGCTCACCTCCTCGGAGAAATAGGTGAAGAAGGAGACCAGGTCAGGAAGCCGCAGATCGTTGAAGTCGACCAGGTGGTCGAATGGGTTTAGCCCGATGGCCGGCATCGTCGCGCTGGCATGACAGTAGGCATCGCGCAGCCGCAACACATGCGTGGCAACTTGGTTCACCAAGTGGCTAAGGCGATCCTGGACCTCGTCACGAGCGGCCCGCTCGTGCTCCAGCCGACTCCCCTGACGGCCTATCGTATCTCCTGCTTTCTGCAGCAACGCTGCCGACACCTCGAGCATCTTTGTGGTGGACGCCTAGCGCTTTTGAAGCTTCGTGAACTCCCGCACATAACGGAGGAGCATGGCACTCCTCTCCTCCTTGAGCTCACGGAGCTCCACGTCCTTGGCCCTGAGCTCCGCATCCTTGGCATGGAGATCCTGTGTCAGGCACCTCACCTCGGACTCCGTGATCTGCTGCGCCGCCATGGCACCAGGTAGAAGCAATGGGGAGAGGAAGCAAAGGGGGCGAAACGGCTGAAAGGCAATGCAATCTATGGGAAGGCGGAGGGAGCCAGCCGAGGAGCGGGGAATCTTTTGGTTTTCACCATAGTAAAACACCAATCGACGACTTCTCACATCAGGTAGCAGTGGGTTTTTATAGGCGGAGTCATCGTGACTAATTGCTGCCGCGCCTGCTCCCGTCAATCAAAAAATTAAAAATCCTTCCGCGCCTGCTCCCGTCAATCAAAAAATTAAAAATCCTGCCGCACACAAACTCCAGAGCAACACCGCGGTGGATATTTAAATTTACCTGCCGGCAAGTAGATAAAAAAAGGGGAGAAAAAACAAATGTGGCGGTGGCCTAGCTAATCGATCGAACTAGCCCAACTAGCTAGCCACCGTGCTTCACTGATGTACTTGGCGGGAAAGGTGGTCTTTCGTGATTTGACGACCCATTTACTTGCTTCGGCGCTACGATCGAGGAGGACCCAGAAAACGCGCGGTAGGGCATCCCACGTCAGGAAGAATATATGCGTGCACCACCCGGGAGGACCCCGAAACCGCGCGGTAGGGTGTGCCACGTCTCGGCAGGGAGGAAAAATGTGCGTGTAAAAATACACTGTATCAGACATAGTACCTATGGTTCGACCTCAGGACCTAGCCAGTCGGTCGAAAACAACCCACTAGCCACACAGCTTCATCATGCAAACGTGGCACGGTTAGCTCCGTCTCGACCAGCCACAATGTCTCTTGTTCTAGGCGATTCTTCTATTTTCCAAGATTTTTTTTAGTTGTAATAAGACCACGGCAAGCTAGCGCCACTCTTCGTGTGTGCCCGTGCAAAGGTTAGACGATGGAGAGAAGAGAGATTGAGATCGCAGACCTGCGACCCACCAGTAAGTGAGACAACGGTCATGCACATGTTGACGAGGCACTCCCTCTACTCTACTGAACGCAAGTACTATATAAAATCAAGTTATGGGACAAAGCCAACAACCGTTCGTTTTTTCAGGCTATCGACTTACGCTTTGTAGTCCAGGTTGCCAGTTCGAATCTCGTCTTTCAGATTTGTTAGTCTTAGATCCAAATTTGATTAATGCCAAGTGGGACCCCCGTGTGTTGTTCCGATATTTCAGTGTGGTTTTTTTGAACAAACACTTTGCGCGATTAGACAAGTAACGGCACGAGTTACACGCATTTTGCAAGTTTATGAACAAAAATGACAGCGGCATAGAATATCACATCCACCCCACAGCTTACATACTATGGTGATACGAGTTTTTACACCGTTGGAAGTGAGATCCAATGGCTTGGGAGTAGTCTTTGTAATTATGCGCAATTTCCAAACTCTCCAAAGGTTTTTTTTGCAAATAAAACATCCAGGCCTCGTGTGTGCCGTTGCATCTTCGATCCAACGGCTCCCCGGTGCTCATATTAGGTGCTCCCCGTAGCTTAATTACCCGCTGCGGTGATATGAGCATCTAGGTCGTATGATCAGTGATTAGATGGCACATGCATAGTACTTGTACTTTCTGCGCATTTCCCAAACTCTATCATCCGTATATTGCAAAAACATTCAAACCTCCTACTGTGGGCCGTGAGATCTCAGTGAACTCGTATCACCATAGAATCTACAGTGCGGGAGCACCTCATACTCTCCCTTGCGAGAAAACATAAGGTGCTATCGCAGCTTGGATGCTACGGTGATACGAGCTTGGAGGTCATTTGATCTGAGATCCAATGGCATCTGAGCAGTCTTTGTGCTTGTAAGCAGTGGCCGAACTCTTTTGGGGCTTTTCTACAAAAAACCATTCGAACCACCGAGGAGATGTTGGGTCACAAATCCAACGCCTCCGAAGAGCTTGTATCACCAAAGCATCTAAGGTGTGGTAGCACATGATATTCTTACATACAGGAGAATATGATGTCCTCCTTCATCTTAGATGCTACGGTGATACGAGCTTCAAGGTCGTTGGATATGGGATCAAAGTAGTTTTTGTACAAATTGTGTGCAATTCTCAAACTCATCAAGGTTTCCTGCAAACAAAATTAAGACACATCATGTGAGCTGCTATATCTCAGATCTACAAGCTGCAAGCAACTCATCTCGGCATATAGCATCTAAGGTATGGGGGCACATGATATTCTCCCAGGGAGAAGGGGTGGGGCTGCACAACTAATCGGTGGTTGGGAGGGTGGGGACAAATATAATCTAAACAACCCTAAACAGAACTCCACAATTTTATCTAAGGTCGAGGGGTTGACCTCCGACAATCATAGCTCCGCCTAAACACAACATTTGCATGTAATGTAGTACTAGACTTACTATTCATGTTTTAGTTCCACGTTCATTTTAAATATTGAACTGAGGACCATGGATGTCTTACATTTTACTCCCTTCGTTCCTAAATATTAGTCTTTTTAGAGGCTTCAAATGGACTGGCACATACGAATGTATATAGACATATTTTAGAGTCTAGATTCACTCATTTTGCTCTGTATGTATTCACTTGTTGAACTCTCTAAAAGACTAATATTTAGGAATAGAAGGAGTATTTTTGAATTCGTGTCATACATGCATGGTTTGGAAATATAGATGCACTATACTTATTGGATTGTTGTTGTGTTCGTGTGTGTGTGTCTCTGTGTGTGTGTGGTCATATGCTTGATACATACAAAGTTTTCTCACCTCCATATAGTTCATCTTTTAAATTTGAATTTGCATTGGAAAACTTACTCGGGATACCATGAAATGTGAAATCCACGTTGAGATCACTATATCACAAACTCACTCTAATTCAACAACTCGTCATAAATCAATTACCACATTGAGATTAGTATTTGCAAGGAATATATGGGTATTGTAATACACATAGATTCATTCGGCAATTTAAAAGGTTCCTTTCGTATTCTTGAATGGTAGGACCCAACGGCGTACCAGCCAGACCTTGGCTCGTGTTGATCCTAAAAAAAAGGGCTCGTGTCCTTCGGTGGTGTGCGTGGTACGCACATTAGGCAACCCCAACCATTCGAGCCTCAGCGTTTCAAGTCGAAATATCTGGCGGTCAAAATTCCAGCCCTAGGAAATTCCCCTCATGTCCCCGGTCCATAATGACTACCGATGAACAACGGAGGGATGCTTTAGTAACTAGACAACGTTACCTACCGTGCCAAGCACGGTTTAATTCCCTCGGTCGCCGCTCCTCAAGGTCACCCGTCAACTGCATTGCCTAGTACTACTACTACTACACCAGGATGAGCACAAAATTGAGCCCGTTTGTTCATGCCTAGTACTTGAGTTAATATATCAGGCAATGCACTGGTACGGAGGGATTATTCTTTTACTACTCTGCATATATAACTTGTCTGAAGTCTAACTAAGCAAAATGTTTGACCAAATCCTTTCTTAAGAAATACAACAGGACAGATGTATGGCTTGAAAATTTATTGCATGATGCAGGTTATGATATTGTATCAAATCCTAGGTCTTAAATTTCAGAAAATCCAAAAGTGAGCATAAATTCTTGAAACTGAGCATGGTCACGTGATATGGCACAAATATTACTTCGTAAGTTTTTTCTTCAATTCGAGACAAGCTGCTTATGACAAGTTGCACAAATGAAGAGCCAAGGTATTTTGGAACAAAGACCTGTCACGTTAAGGCGAACGCTTTCACTATTGAAACCGTGGGCGTTTACGTGCCGCCACGAGTCCCCGCTTCTCATCGGCAGATGCCGTCCTAGCAAGCGTGTGAGTCTACGGGAGGCGTGCGAGCAGACCGCTGCACCGGCTGTTAGGGAGGCGTGCGAGCAGACCACTGTGTAGACTCACCGGGAGGCGAGCCCTTTGACTAGGCTCCGCCGCCCACCGTCGTCCCAACTCCTCCCACTTTTAATGTCACCGGCGCCGCAGTTTAAAATCAACCCCGCACTACCCGGTATCGCTACAATCCTCTCTCTTCCTCTCCGATTCTCCCGTCGTCTACCTCCAACTAGCCTGACCTAAATGTACGCCATGCCGCATCACGATGGTCTACCCTTAGTGTTCCAGTTTCATGAGGAAGACACCCAGCCGGAGTCTCAAGAACATAAGGCGCTTTGGGACGAGCTTGAACTGGCCTTGCGGCAAGACGCCACGCCTGTCCCCACTCCCGTTCTGGCTCCCGTCGCCCCGACTGCGCCAGCGTCCATCCCCGTGGCATTGATGGACTGGGAGCCGCACATTGTCGCCGAGCTTGATGCCACGGGGTTCCACGAGGTCCCCGACGACTTTCACACGCCCGTGCACCTGCCAGCGCATGCGCCTGCGCGTGCACTGACGTGCATGCCCATGCCGGTGCCCGTGCACTTGCCAGCGCATTTGCCTGTGCGCGCACTGACGTGCGTGCCCGTGCCGGTGCCCGTGCACACGAATGTCTCCGCCGCGCCGTTGACAGCGCCTGTCCCCGTGCGGGTGCCAGTGCCCACGCGGCATGGATGGCTGCCGTCGACCGCTTCCTTGCACCAATGCCAGTCACCTCCTCCCGCCAGTCGACTCGCTCCGAAGTCCAGAATATTTTGGCCTTCCTTGAAGCTACGCCAACGTCCAGGAGTACGCCAACAACGGCGCAAGACGCCGCCGTCGCCATCGGTCAGTGGCCCGACAACACACAGAGCACGACAGAGGAGCCGCTTCCCACCGCGAGACGCCCCCGCTGCCGCCGCGTAATCTAAATTTGCCATGAAAAACGTTTGGATTGCCATGCTAAAAATCTGAACGTTTATCATTTCCGTTTATTTTATATCGATCATCATATAATTTAAAGTCGGAGTCAGACTGAACAAAATGTATGGTTTGATCGATTGAAGGTTCTGCTGGAGCCGTATCAGATTAAATATAAAACGGCATCAAGCCACATGTATTCCTTGTCATCCAACAACCTAGACTGCCTCAATGTTGAGCGCTCAACATGTTTAGCGTGCAGTTAATTTCATGCCAAAAATAGTGCTAATCACATGACAACACGCAAATAATATCCTATTAGTTAATATCTGCATGCACTTAATATACTTCCAAATTAACGTGCATTGCACGTACACACTGACTAGTGCTGCTAGTACGTGAAACTGGTGCCGTGACTTGTGAACGCGTCCAGATATGGTCAACGGCAACATCGCCCGCGAGTTCTTCCTGTTTGCCCGTGCATCTAAACGCAGAAGGGGAGGAGAGAGCGAGCACACATGGAACCCACCAGTAAGTGAAGGCGAATAGTACTAAAAATAATATTACATGTTATCCATTAATTAGGCTGTGGTAATATAAAAACATTATGTGAACAAAGGGGGTACAACAAACATTGCTATTCTACGTATATGTTGCCTATTGACGTGCAGCTTGAAGGCCCGGTCACATGTTCGATCCTTGTCCTTTATTTTTTAATTTTTATATGGGTCCAAATTTGTTTCATGACATGTGGGCCCCTCGGTGTGTAGTTTGTAGAACTTTAATTTGTGGGTCAAAATTTGTTCCATTCCAAGTGGACTATCGGTGTGTAGTTTTGTAGCTTATTTATAATAATTAAAGAGAACAACATAGTTTTTTCACTAATACCATGGTGCGACGTTGAAGGCGAGAAAGGACGTGCAAGAGAGCGATGACCGAGCCAGAGGGAAATCAACTAGGGGAGTTGCGTGGGTTGCAACAGTGTTTGGAGTAGTTGTGGGCCGAATGCTACGAAAATATGATCTAAACCGACCGGAATAAATGCCTACACAAATTAATCCAAGGTTGGAGTGCCCCTTGCAATGTAAATAGCTCCGGCTTTGTGAGGGATGGAGAGGTAGTAGCTTCAAAGCGTGGAAGATACGGTGTGAGAAAGCGAGGTCAATCGAGAGACATATAGATAGAGAGACAAAGTGAGTGTGGTCCGACATTCATTGAACAAATATATATGCTCCGGAGAGATATTGTCCAATTGAGCTTTTGGGAAGGGTGAGGGCTGTAAGATAGAGCTTGAGAGATGATCCAGTCACATACGTGTAGATATATTTTGTGCGTGGGAGGAAGCAAGGTCAACCGATCACATAGGGTCACCGTGCGATCGAAATAGTGAGACGGGTTGGAGAGAGTGACCTAGATAGACGATGTGCGTGAGAGAGTATACAATGTGAATAGGTCGAATTGGGCTCAAACATGGTGATATATCATTTTTGTCCGAGAAAGAGCGAGGTCAATTGAGACATACGGAGAGAAAGAGAGAGAGAGAGAGAGAGAGAGAGAGAGAGAGAGAGAGAGAGAGAGAGAGATTGAGTGAGCATGGCCCACCATGAGGTCGAAAGAGTGGTGGCAGCTTGGATGGACTGACCTAGATAGACAATCTGCGTGAGAGAGTATAGAGTGTGTCGATCGACGCCCGAACAGGGAGATATATCATTTGTGTGTGAAAGAAAACGAGGTTAAACGAGACTCAGATAAAGAGAGTGAGATTGAGCGAGTGTGGCCCGCCGTGCGGAAGAAAGAGTGAGACAGTCTCGAGGGAGTGACCAAGATATACAATGTCCATGCGTGCGCATGAGAGGTTGGGGGGCTAGATAGGCAATGCATGTATTTAGCGCGAGAGGGTGAGAGGGAGAGGGGGGAGAGAGAGAGAGCTCTACATGGGGTGCAATGGCGGGTGTGTGAGGTAAATACATTTGGTAACAGGAGTGGAAAAAGGGGTTGTGTAGTTGAGAGACTTAGAGATCGAAACATGGAGAGAAACAATGAACCTGTGTTGGAAACCGATAGCTTCCTAAGGTGGTTAGGAGAGGAAGATTGACCGATACAGGAAGTATG
>NC_041385.1:219643107-219752813 GCF_002162155.2 Triticum dicoccoides
ATTTGAATGTACATAGTACGAGACTTAATATCGATGTTTCAATTCGGTGTACATTGTAAGATTTGAACCGAGGACCAGGCATACGGGTAATTATTTTGAATTCGTGCCATACTAAGTTTCGAAAAGTTGACATTGACTCAATTTGTTGTGCTAGTTTGTAGGTCATATGTTTGAATCCATCCAAAAGTTTTCTCACTACCATGGTGTTCATCATATACATATGAATTTGTGTTAAAAAAAGTAGCGTGGATACAGTGAAATGCGAAATCCACGTTAGAATTGGAGATCGCTACGTGACACACACTCTAATTCAAATAACTAACTATGTAACACACACTCTAATTCAAATAACTAATTATGTGACACACTCTAATCCACGTTAGCGTGGGTACCGTTTCGATTTTTTTCAACTAACTCCTCATTAATTATTTTATAGTACTCCCTCTGTTCACTTTTATAAGACCATGAAGACATTTCAGACAATGTGCAAAACAGTTCATTTTAAGTTGTCTGAAATGACTTACAAAAGTGAATGGATGGAGTGTCTCGTTTCGAATGACTAATTATTGCAAGGAAAACACGGGCATGGTAATACATACAGATTCGTTTGCAAATGAAAGAAGTTTCGTTTGCATTCTCAAATGTAGGCGCACTAGGCAGACCAGGGTCGTGTCGGGGTGGACACTGCTTCGGTGCCTTAAAGGCAACTGCCCGTGGGTGACTGACATGTGGGCCAGCCACCTGTTGGGTCCACTGTCATGGACACAAAGGCAGATGCCTTAAGGCACCGAAGCATAGTCCTGTCGGGGTGGTCGTGTGTGTCGGACGGACGCGTAGCACCCAGCCATCCATACCCCTCCCCCCAAAAAAAGGACGACGACAATATAAGTTCGCGCTTCCACGTTTCGGATTGAGATATCAGGCGGCCCCAATTCCATTCCTGCAAAATCTCTCTTCTCCACCGTCCCCTTCCGCGCCCAGATTGCTCAAATCCCTAATTCGCCGCCATCCCTCGAATCGCCCCTCGTCTCGTCTCTTTCCCCACCATTCCCCACCTCTGTGCCCGACGACGACGAAGAAGACGACGGTCGCGCTTCACCACCACACCGGAGCTACCTCATCTACGCCCTCGTCCACCGCACCGGGTGGTCCACCGACAACGTCGACCGCTGCAACCGACGTGCCTCACAGACACCGAGTTCCACCGCATCAGGTGTGCTTCACCAACACCGTCTCCCAGCTCACCGGGGCTACTTCACCGAGCACATTGTCGCACCTCCGCCCCCCGAGGCCGTTGGGGCTTCACCAACGGTCTCGTCCACCGCATCGTAGCACTCCGCTGCCACTCGAGATCTGCATCCGTGCACGGCCAGCCAACGCCAGCGCATCTCCCTCAACGGCTCTAAGGTGACCCGCACTCTAGCTAGGTGGGCATGCCCAAACGCCGGCCCGAACTAGGTATCCACACATCACTCCCTTGTGCACTGTTCCGACGATGTTTGGATATCCTTTCACTGCTCTCTTAGCTTACACGCCTATGCAACTCTGACTTTAACTCTTATTTCTTCTGGAGATATCATCTGAAACAAGCAAATCCATTTTTTAGCGAAGCATGGCGGCGCTACGGGATCTGGTACACATCCTGCACACCCATATAACCTTGTAAGTATCTGTCCTCCGGTACAACATCAAGGTTGATTCCTCTTATTTGATCAACCATTCGCCGTTTCAAAAATGTAGAGGGGGATGCAAGGAGCACAAGGCCTGCACATCCAAGCAAGTGGTAACATGGACTTGTACATGGAACATCCCAAGCGCAAGCAGAGCTGCAGTGAGCCTATACAATGAGCTAGCGTAAGTCCCTGCATTTTATTTAATTCGTACTGGCATTCGTGTATGATTTGTGTGCAGTGGCTGATCCACGAATTCAAGTTACCAGGGGCGAACATTTAACTTAAAAAATACGAAGGCACTTGCACTCCGGAAATCAACATAACTTGAGAAATGTGAAGCTACATGCACTTTGAAAACCAGCTAATGATCCAAAGTAGTTCAAATTATAAACACTAAATGATGCAAGCACCAAAAAACACAAAATGCAACATGGTGTACAAGGACTACAAACATGGTATGTACCTTCTTGAATTATTCGTACAAGGACTACAAACAAAGTGTAATTGCACGTATAACCAGTGCGCAAACTGCATATCAATATATCTATCCTGCACAAGTATGCCAATAGTTTCAAACAACATATTAGAAAAGTATTTATGCTATGTTGTCATGATACGGGGACTTTCTGGTAGATGGCCTCGACGTTTCCTCAAGCTATGAAAATGCACTATAATTTGCTTGTCATCAATGCCTGCAAATCTCTATCTCTCTCAACATAGTAGATCATCATTAGACACTAAATCCTTCAATGATCTTGCAAAATGCTTGCATTAGATCCCTCATTAGACACTATATGTTCATCACCAGGAGCATGTAAAATGTTTGCATCAAATCCTTCATTAGCAGTCTGTTCATTAGAAACTTCAGGCTCAAGAACAACATGAGCTTGTATGTTTGCACCGGAAACTTGATTAGATACATCAGATTCAGTGAGTTCAGTATTGACAGGGGGAGTTATAAAATAAGTAGAAATTGTGTGACACCCCAAAAATTTTAACCTTGTTTTATTAATTAAAGTTTTGCCAGGAATCTAAAACTTTTATTTTCTGTATTTCCTTCTGATTTCAGAACCTATCTTTTCTTTATTATTATGGAGTTTTACCTCAAGTGAAAACTTTTCAATTTTTGTTGGACTTATTTGTTCTCTCAAGTAAAACAATTCTTTTATCAGTAGGATTATTTGCATAATTATTTTCCCTGATGCCTTATTTCTGTAAAAATGATTTTTCTAAGCTTCAAGGCCTCTTTTACACTGCAACCCTTTGATTAGAGATGTCATGTGATTTGCATAATTCATTCAAAAATTCCACCAAAAATTGGAGATGTCATGTGATGTCTTTAAAACACTTTTATGCAAAAACATATTTCATTCCTTGGTTATCTTGAGTTCTACACCTAGTTTTCAAATCTGGTCCAGAGGACAGTTTTGCACTACAACCTATTTATATAATTCTTTAAAAATTCTACCAAAATTTTGGGATGTCAACAGGAGTATGTTAATCAACTTTTTGCAAAAACCCAATAAGGTTCTTTGGAAAATTTGAGTGAACCATCCTCATATTCATTCTGGTCCAACTGGATGGATTGAACTACAACTATATTTTAGCTTGCTCCTTTTGCTGTGATTCTTTTTCCTACTTGTAGCCTCCCTGCTAGAACCTTAAGTCTAAGAGGATGGACTCATTGAAGAAATTCTAGTACATGCAATCATGCCCTGTTCTTTCTGTCCAGAACTAAAGTTTTGCAAAACTTGCACTAGCAAGTTTCTCCTTTTGGCAAACTAACCTCACCACCCTCTCTTGCAACTAAGGAGACCCCACTCTAGAAGATTTGACCACTCCAAGAAATGCCTAGGTGCATGTGGCATTCTGTCGAACACCCTGTGGGCATGACCAGTTTTGGACATGAGTTTTAGTTTGCACAATGATCTTGCTTCCCTGGCCTAACCACCATGTCCAATAGACTCCTAGCCACTCGTAACCTAGGTCTCCTGATTTCCAGCCTCACCCGAGACCTCTAGCACGCCCTGGCATTTCGTCGAGGACGTCCCATGCGTGCTCTGGGCGCGAGCAGAGCACGCGTTTTGCACGTGCCGCGCCCGAGCCGACATGTCGCGCACCTGGTTTTGCCCACGCCACAGAGCCGCGCCACACACGCCCCCTCTCACCGCATCACGCCAAGCAGCTCTGGTGCCCTGCAGCACCGCCGTCAGAGCCTTGGCGGCACGCCGACATCCGCAGCGCGCCTCTGCCAGGTCAGTGCCGCCCAAGCCTCTCCCGCTCACCACCTGCCCCTGGAACAACTCAGCCTCATCCTCTCGAGTGTCCTCTAGCTCTCATCGTCGCCACGACGCCCTGCTGCTACAGGGAGGCGGTTCGCCGACGAACTTATCCCCAGCCGCCGCAAACCGACCTTGTTGCGCTGTATAAGGAGGCCCCCGAGCATGTTCCGTTGGCTAAGCAGCCTCAACATGCTCCCCTAGCTCTCCCGTGGCAGCCAATTGACCCGGGGAGGTCTTCTTCCCCGTCTCCGGCAACTGCAGCTGCCGCCACAGCCCCGATCATTCCGGCACCACCAGAGCCTCCCCCTCTCCACTCTCTTCACCAAGAACCCCCTCTCCCCCTCATGAACCCATCCCCCTACTTGATTTTGATCGAGACCCACTGTGGGGGGAAAATCACTTTGCCCGACGACCATCGTCCGCCGCGAAGCTCACCGCCGGCAGCTCCGTCCACCCCAGAGACCATATGAACCACCGGAGTGACCGTCTTGATCCCCTGAGCACGCGGATGGCCTCCGTTTTCCGAACGGTGCCATCATTCGCCGGCGAGCCTCGCCGGAGCTCCGCCTCTATTTCGGCCGGAGGGGGCGACGCGCGCGTGGACTGGTCAAACCTGACCAGTGGGCCAGGCGGGCCCACTGTCAGTGACCACGCATGGTCCACGCTGGATAAGTGGAAACATATTTTTAGAATACGCCTTCGACGTGGTCAGTCCGAATCATTTTCTTTTATTCTGTTTTATTTTTTTTATTTTTTTAAACAGATTTTGACCACAGCTTTGACTGCCTATAACTCTTTAATGACAACTCCAAATGAACTGATTCTTTTTCCTACCTCTCTCAAATTTGATCTAGTTTATTTTAAGATTTATTTGAAAAAAATTCAAAACAACTTTTTGTGCTGTTTTGAATTTGTGTGTTAATTCAAATTTATTTAAAATAGGACTTTGGAGAGAGAGAAGAAAACTTTCAAAAGTTTTGGAGTGCACCCTGCCTTTCAACACATTGAAGGCAAGCATTCTAAACCCTGGCATAATATTTTGCATACATTGTTTGACACGATCATGACACCACCTCAATACGTGGAACTCGTTATTTTATGTGGTGGCATGATCATTTGCATGAATGCTTATTGGGAATTTCCTTGCTGTTGGAAATGTACATGCTTGAGATGATGTTCATCCTCGTATGCCCTTCGTGCCTACCGGAAGGAAAACGGGAAAGTGTCTGTCTTGGGTAGACCCGAGCTTGTCCCTAGTTCCTCGTCGAGACGAGTGTGTCTGGCATGGCATGAGGGGTATGATGAGTGGTGACTCTGTCTGTTGGATGAAATATATTCGTTATGCTAATCATGCAGGGAATACTTAAACCTCCTGAGTCGACCATAGATCAAGTCTTGTTCCAGTAACCCCCATACTTGTTTCGTACTACCACTCGTCTCTTCAACAAGTAGAGTACAGTTCAGTAAGTTGTCAACCTCTTTCTAGCACACACCGTACAGAGAGGCCATGGCGGAAGATATCGGTTGTAGCTGGTAGGCAGGCCACCTGGTCCGGGGGCATGGGTGTTTCCAGTTGAGACCGAGAGGGGAGGCCACCCCTTAGAGCGCGCGATCTAAATTTGATCCCATGCTACGTGAGGTTGTAGCCTCCCCACTTAGAGTTTTGCTTAACAAGTGTCGTGGGTGATTCCAGACACCGGTAAGTTAAGCTGGTGTGTGCAAGTTAGGTGTCTTTTCAACTAAAAGGCCGTAGACGGAATTATTCCTGATGGACTAAAGGAATCCGTTGCTCGTGGGTAAAGAGGACACCCTCTGTAGAGATAAAACCTATTCAAATAGCAGTGCCCATGGTTAAGGATTACAGTTTGGGATGGGTCAAGTGTCGGTCTTAGTGTCGGTCTTCGGAGGAGAAACTGTTAAACCAGAACATGAATCGTGACTTGTGACTTATGATGATTATGATTATTATTATTATGGACTAACCCCTCGATATTATCTAAAGTATTGAGTATCCCTGGGACGGTTTTACCTCCTGGATATTCACTATGATTATTTACTTTATAAGCCCTTAATGTGGTGTCGCTCAGACGCCCGACTGTGGCATGTTGTTATTTATTTTCTTTATAAGCCCTTTATGTGGTGTCGCTTAGACGCCCGACTGTGGCATGCTGTTATTTATTTTCTTTATAAGCCCTTTATGTGGTGTCGCTGAGACGCCCGACTGTGGCATGCTTGTTATTTATTTTATAAGCCCTTTATGTGGTGTCGCTGAGACGCCCGACTGAGGCATGCATGTTATTTATTTTATAAGCCCATTATGAGGTGTCACTCAGACGCCCGACTGAGGCATTTCTCTTGTTTACTAACCTTTCGAGGCGTCGCTTCACACACCCGATCGGTGCATTTTATTATTACCATGAGATTGCATATTCATAAATAACCTGCTTGCATGCATCAGAGTTTTTATTATCTTTTGTGACTGACGCCATGATCATAAAATATTTCAGAACATCGTTGTTATATTATACCCGTGTTCATAATGTTTGCGAGTACATTCAAAGAACACACTGGCTTGTCCCTGGCTATTGTCTTGGCCAGATTTCTTGCACGGAGAGGAGCGACCGTGATGATAGCCCCAGAACCTAAGCAACGGTGATAGCAGCATCGCGAAGATAGGAGTTAACCTGGTCAGCTGTTCCTGTGGGAAATGGAGTCCCATAGACACTGATGATCCACAAACCGCTTCCGCCATCAACCACTAGAAACCATTTGTTGTACTCACAGGCCATAATGGTCTTGTACTACATATTTTGTATTTTTTCTTGGAGTTCTGTAACAAGTTGGTGCCTCATCAGCTAACAGTAATCCAGGGGCTGGTGAGGACAAAGGCCATTTTCTGGGAAATTAATACCCGGAAAACCGGTCGTGACAAACTTGGTATCAGAGCCAGGCTGACCATTGGCTAATCCTATCTTAGCCAGGTCGAAAAACCTAGGTAAGCCAAACCACCAGACCTTAACCAAAACCCAGCCAAGCTTCTGGTGCAATATAGCCACACAGTGACCCCGACACTTTTTGTAGTTGGTGCCCAACCTATCAACCTAGCCTGTCGATCATGCGCCAGTGTCCGATGCCTATAATGTCTCATTCGCAAGCGTGCGAAGGAAGACTCCGTTCCCTTTTTCTATAAAAAGGGCACGCTAGCCTCAACCCAGCACAGCACAGCCTCTACCTCAAACCGAGCCATAATGCCTGGCCCCGTAGTGCACAATGAAACCACAACAACCAACCTTGGAGGTTTTCTGACCATACTCGCAAACCTCACCCGTCGTGCCTATGCGTTAGAAGAGCCCCCAGAATATGTTGTGTACCAAGGACCCATGGGCGGTGAAAGCCGTCAATTCTGGGCCACTGTGCACATCTACGGTAGGGGTCTATCGCCAGAACGCCCCTACAGGTTCACCGGAAGGACAACTTCCTTCGAGCCACAAGCCATCCAACTAGCTGTCCGAGAGGCTATAGTTCAACTCCGGCAGTTGTCGCCCAAAGTTAACTGTCGCTCATTCTACTACTACCCCAGATGCGAAGGGTATGGTAGACCACCCCAAGTTGCCAACGGAGATCACGAGACGGATCCTGCATTATTGCACCTAGTGCGCTATGTAGGTGCACTAGAGGCACTATTCGATCAAATCACCATTGATCTGATCGCAGCTCGTGGAGAGCTAGTTCGTCGAGCCCCACGAGAGGAGATCACGAGACCGACGCCGACAGCCCAGTCGTGGTGTTCGTACAACCAATCGAGACCTTAAGATCAGCCCTAGCCATCAACCAAGATACTTTGATGACCCCAGAAGTGCTTCGTTGCCTTTTGGGAGCACACTCCAACGGGATTGTGGCTAATAATCCCCGCGATGGTCATCATCGCTACCCCGACCCTACAGTTCCTCCACCATCTCCGGCTAATTCCAACGGTGAGACCCATGGAGAAACCTCGACATCCACAAGGCATGCCCGTTTGGATATAAACGAGGTAGACTAAGTCACCCAAGTAGTGCCGAGTCTCAGTGTATCCTCACTTCGTAATCGTGTGACCTTGTATATTAACGCAGCCTGTTGTTGTGCCTCTGTTTTAAATAGTAGCCTTGCGTAAATATGTCAGCACGCAGTTGCATATTTTTCCAGGCACAGCTACCAAAACCAACCCCGACAACCCCCACAGTGATATGTCACTTTAGCGAGGTATGTATTTGTGGCTTTGACCTCGACCCTTGGAGCTAAGCTGGCAAATTTATTACCTTTCACCACGGTAAAATAACCCAGCTCCAGTGCTATAAAAAGGCCACCTCGTGACCTTGCCAAGCACCCTCACCTTGTGCACCACCCTCACAATCATTTCTTGCCATGCTGAGCCCTAGTATCTATCCGAGAACCCCAGATGCAACCCCGGGTAGTTTTGTCAAAATATTGTGGGACTTTACCTGCAGTACCATGGGTTCTACCCAGCCACCCCAGTATGAGCTGTTCAAATCGAGAATCACACCTTCCACCTCGAAATATTGGGCAGCAGTACACATCCCTCCCGTAGACTCCAACCAAGACCCAACGGAGGTCTCCTTCGTGGGGAAATCTATGCCAACCCCACATATTGCCATAGAAGCGGCTGCTTACGAAGCACTCGCTCGCCTTTGACTCGCGGTACCCTATGCCCGCGAACGAGGGTATTATTACGTTCCAAGCCGTGCAGCACCCGGAGAAGTAACATCTTTTCCCGGTGGACGGATTGAGAGAGATCCAGTACTGGCCAACCTGGTCCAGTACGTCATCGCTCAAGAACATTTGACCCAACGAGTAATGGGATATCTCCAGAGTCTCACGGATTTAAATCCTCAGATCGCCATCGGCAGACCACTGAGGCCCGACCAGGAGAGACACATTCATCGTCTGATCAATCCGCTTTCCCCAATAGAAGAGGAGTGCATCCCAGTACCAGAGACATTTTCTCGGGACCCCGTCCAGTTACCATTTACATTATAGACGTCGCTGCTAAGTTTATTCTTCCAACTTTTACTTATGTGTTGTAACTTATGCGTGGTGCCCTGAGTTTGTGCGGCGAGTAAATTATTTAGTTTCTAGTAATGTGAGTAGTTCTGTTACAGTTTGACTCTAATATATTACTGTTTTTCTCGCGAAAAATCCTAGCATGAGATTTCTTTTCCCTGAGTTGCTGCATCATATATCTTCTCTCGACGTGGATTATTGTATTTCACACAGCACCACGGCAGCAGACTCACCACTACTCGAACACATACACTACTTGCAAAAACTCGTAACCGTGGAGTATTTGTTTTTCAAAACAACTCTTAGCAAATCTCGAGGATGAGATTTTTTTTAGGGGGTAGTGTTGTGACACCCCAAAAAATTTAACCTTGTTTTATTAATTAATGTTTTGCCAGGAATCTAAAACTTTTATTTTCTGTAATTCCTTCTGATTTCAGAACCTCTCTTTTCTTTATTATTATGGAGTTTTACCTCAAGTGAAATTTTTTCAATTTTTGTTGGACTTATTTGTTCTCTCAAGTAAAACAATTCTTTTATCAGTAGGATTATTTGCATAATTATTTTCCCTGATGCCTTATTTCTGTAAAAATGATTTTTCTAAGCTTCAAGGCCTCTTTTACACTACAACCCTTTGATAAATTCATTCAAAAATTCCACCAAAAATTGGAGATGTCATGTGATGTCTTTAAAACACTTTTATGCAAAAACATAATTCATTCCTTGGTTATCTTGAGTTCTACACCTAGTTTTCAAATCTGGTCCAGAGGACAGTTTTGCACTACAACCTATTTATATAATTCTTTAAAAAATCTACCAAAATTTTGGGATGTCAACAGGAGTATGTTAATCAACTTTTTGCAGAACCCAGTAAGGTTCTTTGGAAAATTTGAGTGAACCATCCTCATCTTCATTCTGGTCCAACTGGATGGATTGAACTACAGCTATATTTTAGCTTGCTCCTTTTGTTGTGATTCTCTTTCCTACATGTAGACCTCCCTGCTAGAACCTTAAGTCCAAGAGGATGGACTCATTGAAGCAATTCTAGTACATGCAATCATGCCCTGTTCTTTCTGTCCAGAACTAAAGTTTTGCAAAACTTGCACTAGCAAGTTTCTCCTTTGGCAAACTAACCTCACCACCCTCTCTTGCAACTAAAGAGACCCCACTCTGGAAGATTTGACCACTCCAAGAAATGCCTAGGTGCATGTGGCATTCTGTCGAACACCCTGTGGGCATGACCAGTTTTGGACATGAGTTTTAGTTTGCACAATGATCTTGCTTCCCTGGCCTAACCACCATGTCCAATAGACTCCTAGCCACTCGTAACCTAGGTCTGCTGATTTCCAGCCTCACCCGAGACCTCTAGCACGCCCTGGCATTTCGTCAAGCACGTCCCGTGCGTGCTCTGGGCGCGAGCAGAGCACGTGTTTTGCACGTGCCGCTCCCGAGCCGACACGTCGCACACCTGGTTTTGCCCACGCCACAGAGCCGCGCCACGCACTCCCCCTCTCACCGCATCACACCAAGCAGCTCTGGTGCCCTGCAGCACCACTGTCAGAGCCTTGGCGGCACGCCGGCGCCCGCAGCACGCCTCTGACAGGTCGGTGCTGCCCAAGCCTCTCCCGCTCGCCACCTGCCCCTGGAACCGCTCAGCCTCATCCTCTCGAGTGTCCTCTAGCTCTCGTCGTCGCCACGACACCCTGCTGCTACAGGGAGGCGGTTCGCCGATGAACTTATCCCCGGCCACCGCAAACTGACCTTGTTGCGCTATATAAGGAGGCCCCCGAGCACGTTCCGTTGGCTAAGCAGCCTCAGCATGCTCCCCTAGCTCTCCCGTGGTAGCCAATCGACCCGGGGAGGTCTTCTTCCCCGTCTCCGGCAACTGCAGCCGCCGCCACTGCCCCAATCATTCCGGCACCACCAGAGCCTCCCCCTCTCCACTCTCTTCACCAGGAACTCCCTCTCCCCTTCGTGAATCCATCCCCCTACTCGATTTTGATCGAGACCCATTGTGGGGGAAAAATCACTTTGCCCGACGACCATCGTCCGCCGCGAAGCTCACCACCGGCAGCTCCGTCCACCCCAGAGACCATATCAACCACCGGAGTGACCGTCTTGATCCCCTGAGCATGCGGATGGCCTCTGTTTTCCGAACGGTGCCGTCATTCGCCGGCGAGCCTCGCCGGAGCTCCGCCTCTGTTTCGGCCGGAGGGGGTGACGCGCGCGTGGACTGGTCAAACCTGACCAGTGGGCCAGGCGGGCCCACTGTCAGTGACCACGCACGGTCCACGCTGGATAAGTGGAAACGTATTTTTAGAATATGCCTTCAACGTGGTCAGTCCGAATCCTTTTCTTTTATTCTGTTTTTTATTATTATTATTTTAAAAAACAGATTTTGACCACAGCTTTGACTGCCTATAACTCTTTAATGACAACTCCAAATGAACTGATTCTTTTTCTACCTCTCTCAAATTTGATCTAGTTTATTTTAAGATTTATTTGAAAAAATTTCAAAACAACTTTTTGTGCTGTTTTGAATTTGTGTGTTAATTCAAATTTATTTAAAATAGGACTTTGGAGAGAGAGAAGAAAACTTTCAAAAGTTTTGGAGTGCACCCTGCCTTTCCACACATTGAAGGCAAGCATTCTGAACCCTAGCATAATATTTTGCATACATTGTTTGATACGATCATGACACCACCTCAATACGTGGAACTCGTTATTTTATGTGGTGGAATGATCATTTGCATGAATGCTTATTGGGAATTTCCTTGCTGTTGGAAATGGACATGCTTGTGATGATGATCATCCTCGTATGCCCTTCGTGCCTACCAGAAGGAAAACGGGAAAGTGTCTGTCTTGGGTAGACCCGAGCTTGTCCCTAGTTCCTCGTCGAGACGAGTGTGTCTGGCATGGCATGAGGGGTATGATGAGTGGTGACTCTGTCTGTTGGATGAAATATATTCGTTATGCTAATCATGCAGGGAATACTTAAACCTCCTTAGTCGACCAAAGATCAAGTCTTGTTCCAGTAACCCCCATACTTGTTTCGTACTACCACTCGTCTCTAGAACAAGTAGAGTACGGTTCAGTAAGTTTTCAACCTCTTTCTAGCACACACCGTACAGAGAGGCCATGGCGGAAGATACCGGTTGTAGCTGGTAGGCAGGCCACCTGGTCCGGGGGCATGGGTGTTTCCGGTTGAGACCGAGAGGGGAGGCCACCCTAGAGCACGCGATATAAATTTGATCCCATGCTACGCGAGGTTGTAGCCTCCCCACTTAGAGTTTTGCTTAACAAGTGTTGTGGGTGATTCCAGACACCGGTAAGTTAAGCTGGTGTGTGCAAGTTAGGTGTGTTTTCAACTAAAAGGCCGTAGACGGAATTAGTCCCGATGGACTAAAGGAATCCGTTGCTCGTGGGTAAAGAGTACACCCTCTGTAGAGATAAAACCTATTCGAAGAGCCGTGTCCATGGTTAAGGATTACAGTCTGGGATGGGTCAAGTGTCGGTCTTAGTGTCGGTCTTCGGAGGAGAAACTGTTAAACCAGAACATGAATCGTGACTTGTGACTTATGATGATTATGATTATTATTATTATGGACTAACCCCTCGATATTATCTGAAGTATTGAGTATCCCTGGGACGGTTTTACCTCCTGGATTTTCACTATGATTATTTACTTTATAAGCCCTTTATGTGGTGTCGCTCAGACGCCCGACTGTGGGATGTTCATATTTATTTTCTTTATAAGCCCTTTATGTGGTGTCGCTCAGACGCCCGACTGTGGCATGCTGTTATTTATTTTCTTTATAAGCCCTTTATGTGGTGTCGCTGAGACGCCCGACTGTGGCATGCTTGTTATTTATTTTATAAGCCATTTATGTGGTGTCGCTGAGACGCCCGACTGAGGCGTGCATGTTATTTATTTTATAAGCCCTTTATGAGGTGTCGCTCAGATGCCCGACTGAGGCATTTCTCTTGTTTACTAACCTTTCGAGGCGTCGCTTCAGACACCCGATCGGTGCATTTTATTATTACCATGAGATTGCATATTCATAAATAACCTGCTCGCAGGCATCAGAGTTTTTATTATCTTTTGTGACTGATGCCATGATCAGAAAATATTTCAGAACATCGTTGTTATATTATACCCGTGTTCATAATGTTTGCGAGTACATTCAAAGTACTCACTAGCTTGTCCCTGGCTATTGTCTTGGCCAGATTTCTTGCGCAGAGAGGAGCGACCGTGATGACAGCCCCAGAACCTAAGCAACGGTGATAGCAGCCTCGCGAAGATAGGAGTTAACCTGGTCAGCTGTTCCTGTGGGAAATGGAGTCCCATAGACACCGATGATCCACAAACCGCTTCCGCCATCAACCACTAGAAACCATTTGTTGTACTCACATGCCATAATGGTCTTGTACTACATATTTTGTATTTTTGCTTGGAGTTCTGTAACAAGTTGGTGCTTCATCAGCTAACAGTAATCCTGGGGCTGGTGAGCACAAAGGCCATTTTTGGGAAATTAATACCCGGAAAACCGGTCGTGACAAATTGGTTTCATTTTCTCATAGATTCCCTACAAACAAGCAGTTTTACAACACCGTCAGGTTTAACTATTGGCCACAAATTGTAGAGTTGAATTAGATATAATCAGGGATGTGATGTACCTGCTCGTTGCGCATGCTACTCTTGCAAGCTGCGACTGCCCATTTGCACAAGCTCGATGCCATGCCCGTGCTGCCGCCACTGCCTCCCACGCAGGCTACACCCACGGGTGGATCTTCATCTTCTTGTCCTTCCGTTCGCTTGAAGCCCGGCGACCGCCCTCCAACGAGGGCGCGGGGAAGTGTTGTGTCGGTCTTTCCAGCGACGGCTAGATTAGGAGCGAACCAGACTGGAGGCTGGAGCAAATGAATTGGCATTTTTCCTGCTGTCGATCAATATGGGAGGCGCTCGTTTGGGCCGCGAGCCTGCTATAGGGCCTGCCTTGCACTTATGTTATTGGCCCATCCAGATTGAAACATTTTTCTTCATTTTTTTTCATTGCCTGCTCGTGCGTTGGGACGAACAAAACTAGCATGGGCCAACCTGTACGACTCAAACTAGGTGCACACTTTCCAGCCACCTGAGGCGGCCGCCCATACCATCCCCTATGGTGGCGTCGGCCCTTTTTGCGTGTATGATTGGATAGTGAAAAAATATTCCAGTGGCGCTTTTGATTTACCCACAGAATGGTTGAATTGCTTGTTTCTATGAACTGAGTTCGCCAATAATGTGAAGGATGCCAGTCTTTTCATCCTATTGTAGATTGCTTAGATCTCGATATGCCAAAAGTAATCGCATGAAATATATAGTAAAAGCCAGTGTGATGTGTTTGGCTACAACTTGTCTGACTACACGTCCTCATATAACATATCAAGGACGCACCATCTTACGAGATTAACCATTCGACTTACCCATGCAGTGTGGGAAGAAAGAAGTACTGGGACTGCGTATCCAAGCAATTGATGCCATGGACTCCTTCGTACAACCTTGTAAGTGAAAAAGAAGTTGTAGTGTGCTTGTACAAAGAACTAGCGTAAGTTCAGTTACCTGCTTCTCGGAATTTTAGTTAGCCACTTATTGCAAAATTGTTCAATTACGTTGCTTGGCTTAATTTAGTTTGCTACTGATTACATAATGGCACAGCCTGTTAATCATATTGTAGACTGCGCCTATCTATCTGTTTGATACTTACTGTTAAGAATTACCTGTTTGCCTTAACTTAAATATCTACTTGTTTGTTTAACTGCTTTGCTGCTGCAACAGCGGGTTACAATGATGTTAATAAGTACTTTTCAGCATCCAATTGAAACTCTTTAATTCCTTGTTTGTTTAACTGGTTTGTTGTTATAACTCCTAGTTGAGATGTTTTGCTAACTTCAACTTTTCTAAATCCAATTGATACTTTAATGGCAAAACAGGTTAGCCCAAGATCAAGGAGCGAGGTCCCCATGGACGTTGCATCATCCCACAGCAGTGGCACCGGCCCAATCGTGCATTATGAATTGCCAACTGCTGATGCTCTAGAGGCTAAACTAGTGGTAGAAAGAGATTCTCCTTCTGCACTTAGAGATGAAGTTGACATGTTGAGGAAGCAAACAGCACAATCACAAGCAGTACTCAAGACAACCATTAAATATTTGGTGGATTTCAAAACGAAGCAAGCTGAGACTGACCAGATTGTTAAGATCCTAAAGGAAAAAAGGAAATTAAATTCCTACTTGGTAAATCATAGGTGAAATGTTCTTTCCATAGTTGAATAACCTTTGTGTTGTCTATTCATGTAATCAATCAAACCATTTGTTTTAGAGATCATGTAATAATTGTTTTTTAGTTTTTTGGTTTGTAATTTTATTTGAGCACAAGTCTGTATTAACTGATAAGACTCAGAGACATTTCATTTGGATTGTTGTGCCAGACCTACAAATATGTCAATCGGGCTGAATGTGCATTCAGCAATAGTAGTAGTATAGATGGACCATAAGTGGCATGCATCGGAAAGGGCCAAGATGCTGGCTAAAAAAGGATGTTGTTGTAGACAAAAAAAGTACAGCGGCCTGGCTTATGTATGTTAGTTGATATTATTGATCCATATACTCTATAAGTGTTTATATGTCTGTTAGTTCTGTACATTCTTGGTTGATTGACTCGGTATTTGAATCTTGATACAGCGCTTGTGTACATATCTAAATGGGAGTACACATTATGCTGCGTGTGACATTTGAGTTGGACATGAAGTGTTTCAAATGTTTGAATTCACCTTAAACTGGATTCTAGTTTCTGAATTTGAGTATCGACATTTGTAAACCATATTCATATATGACAGTGGAATACATCTTTGTCGTCTTTTTGAAGATATATAAAAACACATAGAATGATTTATAAAGATTCATATAGGAATACAAAATGGATTCGAATTTAGTTGCCAGGGTAAACATGGACGCTTATTGTCCCAAAATTCGAAAGAAGCAGCAAAATGTCCACTCCCACGTTGGCTGCCCAAAGCCAAGTGTTTGGGAGATGGAAATTACTGTCTACCCATTACCCGGACAATCCATCGGCCCGATTTCCACTGCTCTAAATAGGGGTAGGTTAGTAACTTCAATTAGACGTGACACGACCGCCTCTGAGCCCATTCCGACACGATGGGCGTCAAACATGGGCGGCAAAAAACATTTGATTCAAGCTCGTCCGAAAGACCTCTGTTTCTCCCTCCATTCCACATTCATACACGGTGGGCGGCAAAACAAACTCGACTCGGCCGAAATCGATGTAGGCAAATATTTTCAATAGGGGCAGGTTTGTAACTTCACTCAGACGTGACACAACCGCCCTACCTGTCAGCCCTGTTCATACACCGTGGGCGCCAACCATGGGCGCCAACCACCCTCTCCTCGCCCGAAATCGCTCTGGGAAAATATTGGTGAGATGCGAGATTACCATCCAATCCCCAACCGACGAGACGTCCAAATTTTAAATGGGGGCTAAGTTCGTAACTTTCCCATATTTCAGATAGGCGCGTCCCAAAAACATGGTTCCTCGTACCTCTCCCTCCATTTTCCCATTCATACACCATCTGCGCTAGAACACCCCATCCCCACACCAGCCTCCGTCCGCCACCCCATCCATCACCGCCGTCCTCCACCACATCCATCGCCACCGTCCTCCACCATGCCGGAGCGCCTACCAAGACCGCGTCGTCCACTGCTAGAGATGGACGTTTCTCAACCACGACGATGGACCAATAGCCTTGCATCGCGTCCTCTTGCTTCATCGGCGCCATCGTCCTCTTTGCCGAGGCCGCACACATGACCTTCTCTTCGACCGCAACGGGACTTATCCCCCGATGCACCTGTCTACTGTCACAGATCTGCTTCAACGCCACCGACAGCCATCGCACCCCCGGTGCCTACACGGCGCCGCAAGAGAGGTGGTACGTCATATCTCCTCAACTTTTTGATCTCAACCAGAAAATAGATCTTAACTTGGTTACTCTACTTTCTTTTTAGCTCTTAGAATTTAGTTCTTATTTCGAAGCAAAGAATGGATGCTAAATATCATTTCTCCGGTTTGCAGCTTCAAATCTGCCATGGCACAGCCATAATACGGCTTAATTGATCATGCTTAGGGTTTAATTGATCATGTTGGTTCCGTGGTGGCTTCTTTAATAGAAATCGGAGGGGAAACCCTCTTTTGCTAAAAAAAAATATGCTTAGAGTTTCCCCCTTTTATGATCACTATACGATCAGAATACGTGCTTCGTGTCATAATAACACTGCTCCACCCATCAAGCTAAACAAGCTTAGATGTTCAAATATGAATATGATATTATTAAAATAGAGTTGTTTAATTGGTCAGCTAAATGTTCCTAAATTAGTTTCGAAAATGCATATTCGTCGCTCGAGTGTGTATCTCTACAGGGTGCCCACGGTGAGCCGGCCCACCCTAGGATTTTGGGTCGTCCCAGGCCTCAATTCCCCTCTGTTCTGCTGCGCGCTTCCGATCTCTACTCGCCCCCAGCCGCCTGCCTCACCGGCGACTTGCCGTCCCCGAACGGCATGACTCTAGGAGGAGACGTCGGACTAACAGGAGGCCAGGAGCCGCTCTCCCAACAGCGTCACCGCTGCCCGGGTGCGCCGCCGTGCCTACCTTCCCAGTCCGTTCAGGGTTCAGTCGTGCAGCACCCACCAAACCAACCTGATTTATCTTGAGATACGTCCTCAACACTCAGCAGCCACTCCTCATCACTCATTTTCTAATTGATTCATTACTCATTAGGCAGGACTATCATTAGGGTTTGTTGTGTGCTCAGTGCTACCTACACTTAATGGTTCAGATGTATTTCGGTAATCTTTAGTACCTCTAAAGTTCACAGGGTTTTCAAAATTCCGGCCCTCGGAATAGAAACTAGTCATTTTGGATTGTTGGTCGTAGTGATATTGACCCAGATTACTACTGCAAGCCAGGTTTGTTGACAATTTTACTTGTCTTTCTTACTCATTTGATATAATATCCAATTATTCACGTCGATTAGTTGCAAACAATAAGTGCTAGACAAACTTCTTCATTCAAATTTTGGACGGTCTCTTACTGCAGTTACAATTCTGCATACTTGTCCTAATAAGCTCACAAGTAAATGATTGATTCACTATATCTATGCTTGCCTTGTCATATTTGTTGTCAATATTCTTTTAGGGTGGACCACCCTGTTTCTAAATACTGGAACCGTAGACATGAGTGAATAGTATTTCTCTATGTGATCTCCTCCATCATGTGTGGGTAACGAACACTGCATTGTATAGAAAGAAAGTGTCATTTCCAGCTTTTACATAGGTTTCGATCTTTTACATGGAATACAATCTGCCTACTTGCTTTGTGTCGCACAACCAACACTCCACCCTTGAAGCTAAACATTACGCCACTCATAATTGCTTAGTTTATTTGTTCAAATACGAGTTTCATATGATTCTAATGTTCCTACTTCATTTTTGAAATGTGTGCCTTCCTGTTATAGAGACATAAGGGGTTTGTATTTCTGTGTGTGGTCTGGTCAGCATGGTTGGGGAGGTGAACTTTGCATATGCAGGGGTTTATAGGGAGACACTCTCCGAGTTGAATCCGCAATGCTTTTTATGTTTTCATGAATCTCAGATTCTGAACAACATCATAATGATTATGAGCTTGCGCGAATGAAAAGAATAAAGCAGAACAATGCCATGGCTGTCAAACTTGGCATTAATGGACTGAAATCAAGTCTAGATGCAATGCAATGCAACGCTCTCCACCTACACATTCATGCTCAGAATATGATCGTAACAGTGATTCTGAACTAGAGGGAGACCTAAGTCAATGTAGCTCCCTAGTGGAGGAGTCAGAGGAAGATGCCCTCTCTTATTCACCCATCAAGGTACTTGCTCTAACTTTCCAAGGTTACATTGCTCGCACATATCTTGCAACTGATGCTTTGCATTGCTTCTACTTTGTTGAACTGTCATTAGCTTAGTTTACACATTGTGTATGTGAATACGCCCTGCCTATCCATTTTCAGTACATAATCCCTGTGTCATCATACCATATTTATCCATTCAAATGTTGTTCTTGTGCATCAGATGTTCAAAAGGAAGAGGGCGATTGCTGATCGTGGAGGAGCATAAGCAAAGTATTTGGAATAGGTAGTGGCACCAGATAAATCAAATAGCCCATTAGGTGTAGTTGCAATATCACCTGACCCACAAAATAGCCCAACTCTAGCAGACTCTAGCCCTACTACACTGGTCATTTCTGATGCCCCAACTCAGCAGACCCCAACTACAGCAAACAGTATGATTATGCCAGTTGACATAGCACCAGTTGTACGATGCAAAACCCCCATTCAGCAAAGGGTACACCAAATCCAGTTGCCAAATCCCTTTTCGAACCAGAGAGAGCCCCAATTGCAGCAAATAGGACCCCTATTCCTTTTCTTCCCTGTTTAGAAGACGAAGCTTATGTTGTTGTCAGGAACTTTGTGCACATCTTTCCTTCATGGAAAGATTATACCGCAGACACAGAACAATTTCCAGTCTTCCTCCGCAACTTACGCGTAAGTAATGTACTAATGTTATTCATGGTCATTATTGCATATATTTCTGTTGACAGAAGACACAAGATTTCATTCTTTTAAATAGACGAGGAGCAAACTGGATTATGATGACGAGCAAGAGTCGGTTGCGCTTTTCAAGCACTTGTTGATGAAGTATCGTTCCTACCCGAGGCAAGCGCACTTCGATGGCAAGCCTCTGAACGAAATTTCTGTAAAGCCTCCGGTGCTACATTTATCCGACGGTGACTGGAATAATCTTGTTACACATTGGTCTCGGCTGCAGCGTAAGGTACTGTCTATGATATCACATCACCATTTGAACTACATTTCTGCATTTTCCTTAATGTCTCACTTGTATGAAAACTATTAGCAGAAGAACATTCGTTCTCAAGGGACCACCGAATCTCGCAACTATACTGCACACTGCATTGCTCTTGTGAGTACCTCTTGCCCTGTATGACCATATTTACTTTCATAGCTGTTTGATTATGTAGCATCACTGCACATGTTAGCCTCGTAATCGTCCATTTGGTGGACATTATAAGATCCGTATGGACTCTTACACAAATTTAGAATCAACCCAATGCTTTTGAATAGGTTTAGCTCCGCAGTCCTCTTGTAAGGACTGAACATGGTCTATCACTGTACTTACATTAAAAGCTACTCCCTCCGTCCCATAATATAAGAACATTTTGTACAGTACACCAGTGTTCAAAACACTCTTGTATTATGGGAAGAGAGATTGGTTCATTTTGTAGCATTCCGCATCTTATCTCCCTCGCCCACCATTTACTAAAAAATATCAGATCTATATTTAATCTTACCAACAAGCAGAATACACTGACAATGCCAGTGCAGAAGTGTAGCCCATTGCTCTTGTCAGTACATTTTGTCCTGTAACGCTTGTACTTCCAGGGATTGGTAGTTGATTATGTAGCATCAATCTGCATCTTATCTTCATTATCCTCTATCCCTTCCAGTATTATCATATCTATAATTACTCTCTACAAAATGTAGAGTACATGCAATGCTTATGAAGAAGATTATGTGCTGAAATCCTTGAGTTATCCTTCCCTTGACATGGAGAAGGGCATTATAAAGCCGGTGTTAACTGTTAATGTAAGTCAGTCTTTCTAAAGCCTTTATCCTCAACTGCTGTTTAATTTGCTCATACTCCCTATCGTTAGCTGCTGTTTAGTTTGCTGTTTCTACCAAAATGCATGTTCGTAAGAACCGTAAGTTCTAAGTTTTACTTGTAAAACCAAATTCCTTATTCATACCATGCACATTACTTAATACTCCCTATATGTATGCTTGGTTTTGTGGATCTATAATCCAGTGTGTGGTGAAGCAGCCCACGTTTGCACCTTGTCATCTCATGTTTTATCTTACTGATGTGGCTGATGATATGAACAACATGCCATGCACATTATCCAAAATAGATACAATGATTTTCTTTGTCCTTCATCTATGCTTTTTATGTTGACATGGTAATCCAGTAGTGTGGTGAAGCTCCCCGCATTATGAACTATGCCAAATTATGCTATTGATATTTTGAACTTACTCTTTATTTTCTAATTTGAAATTGGATAGAATTGACAGAATAGTTATCATCTTTGTTTATACACATGCAAAACCTGTCATCTCTCTGCTTTGTTACAAGGTGATATGCATGATGGCATGCACAAGTCTGTTGAAGGTTGTGAGACAAACCCAACATATATTGCAGCAAAGAACGCAAAACATCTTGAAGATAGCAAGACAAGCCCAAAGTCTTGTCTTGATGCAGTGTTCAAGTTACTTGAGACTAACAGTCAAACAAGCTCACAGAATTCGTTGTCTGAATCAGTTCGACTTCTTCAGTCCCAAGTTCTAGCAGAAAGGCATTCTGCAACTCAACTTCGACTTGAAGTCCTATCTCTAAGAAAGATTGCGGAGAACACCAATGATAACCTCATCGCTAAATAGCTACACCTGGAAGCTATGACCAACATGCTAGGCCGGTCTCATAGCCTTGGTCAGCAGCTTGCGAAGCAGTTCCCCCGCAAGGCTAACCTTTCTTGAACTGTCTTGGAAGTGGTCTCGGTTCAGTATTATTTTGTTATGCTGCAATGGTGCCCAGTTTTTGTAATCTACTTCTTCGTTGCGCTTTATGATCACTGGTGGCGAACTTCGTTGCCCAGTGGATGTAATATACCTTAAATCCTTTATTGTATAGTGTAGGTTTATTCTTAGTTACTATGCCATGATTTGTTTATTGTATAGAGTAGGTTTGTTCTTAATTCCTACTAGTTATTGCCATCATTCGCTATCTGAAAAAAATCAGATGTAGTCGACCCGGCTGAAACATTCGACTCTAACGGGCCAGGTTTTTAGCGGGCCACAATTGGGTCGGCCTGCGTCTTTCTTGGGCCCGAATGATTGGGGCCTTCACACATTGCGCCAGGCCCAAACTTACACCGGCCTATATTTTAGTTGGGCCTTTTGTCGACCCATCGCTTAGTTTGGCCCAGGTAGCGTTGGGCCATTAACAGGCTGAATATTGTACTAGCCTGTTACGACTGAGATGAAACCATGGGCCTTTAGCAGGCCAAAATGCATGTTGGGCCTCAATTTTTACTAGTTGTCGACGGGCCTTCAGCAGGCCGAAATGTAGACCGGGCCGTTTTGGGCCCAGTTAGCTCATGGGCCATTACCATGCTGAAACATATCTCGGGCCTTAGTTGGCCCACTGATATCATGGGCCTTTAAGAGGCCGAAAGCTTAGTACATGCATCAATGGGCCGAATTACGCGACAGGCCTTTAACAGGCCCAAAGTCACGTTGGGCTTAACTGTTGCCACCTTTAGCATGAGCCATTAGCGGGCCCGATGTCCCGTCAGACCATATATGGCCCATGGGCAGCACGGGCCATTCGCAGGCCGAAAGTCACATCGGGCTGAAATGGGCCCATGTCTACATCAGGCCTCTAACAGGCCGAAAGTCACTAGGCTGTAGTTGGGCCCAAATATTCGGCAAACAATTAACAGGCCAGATCTGGCTTCGGGCTGCAAATGGGCTCAAATATTGGGCGAACAATTAACGGGCCAAATCTGGCTTCGGGCCGTAAATGGGCCCAAATATTGGGCGAACAATTAACGGGCCAGATCTGGCTTCGGGCCGTAAATGGGCCTTTATTAAGTAGGCCGTTATTGGGCTGGCCCACTAGTACCTGATTAAGTTGTACGGGCCTTTGACTAGGCCGGCCTTTTTAACCTATATGGGCCTCTGTTGGGCCCAGCCACGTGTCGACATATCATAGGCATGTCTCCTCCAATGGACGGGTGACATCTGGCCCACTGACGAGCTAACATGTGTTCCCTTCGGCCAATCAGAATTTTACACGTGGAAATTTCCCATTGGTCGGCGCCGTTAACGGGTTATTGGATCCAAAATCCGACCTGATAGCTTAAAGGCATTCCTTTACGGTGGATGCCAGGTGTCGGTCACCCTTGACGAAAGCACTTCTGTGACGCACGATTTATCGTCATGGAAGTGGACACTTCCGTGATGATAATTTTGGTAATGTCATGGAACACTTCTATGATAGCATAGGTATGACTATGTTGATTCTGTCATAAATTTGTCATGGATGTACATGCATGACAAAAAACACGACCTACTATGACAAACACGTATCATCACGAAAGTGTATTTCTTTGTAGTGGTGGCCTCGCCTGCCCGGCAAAGGAGGCCTCTCTCTTGATAACATCTGGTCCTTCTACCTCAGTATTAGTTCCTTCTGATCTGTTAGCTAGTTCTTTGAGTCTCTTGGTATCTTGCTCTGGTGCTCCAATCTTGATCTTGTGCCTGTGCACAGTGAGGTCAACAGGCCCGGGTCTGTTGCACGACAGAAGCCCCTGGGCCTGCCCCGAACACGCTGTTGAGTGTCATCGGGGTAGGGCCTAATAGGTGCACATGCATCGCTATTTCAAGAGGCTGGTCTCTTGAGGTCTTCTTTGCTTCTTCATTAGTCTTGATTCTGGGCCGGTTTCCGGTTTTCCCTTGCGTCGAGATAAGCTAATGGTGGTGGGGCCGCTCCAGTAATGGCCTCTCAATGACTTCAACACACGGGGTAGAAACTACCAATTTACTCTTCCCACTACGCACTTATCCTCAGCCACGTACGCCGCATGGACTACACGGGGTAGGTAACGGAGGTGCGTGGTGTAGAAGAGTATGATGGCGAGGGCCGGACTTCCTTGAACTGGTGGAGGAGGATGGTGGTCATCCTCCGTGGATCCAGCCCCCAGTCCCTCGCCTGCCTATAAACGGGAGAGCAGGGGAGGAACGGAGGCAACCAACAACATCCTCTTCTTCTTCTGTCTTGCCCCATCTTGAATATGCTAGAAATGGGAGCCCGGGGCTAGCCTCCAGGCTTTAGTTTTGGGTGGATAATGCTGAGCGAGGGTGCTAGTGTTTGGGGAGTGAGCTTGGTCAAAGTCCAAGGGGAGGGGCTAGGGATCATTGGAAATCCTAGTATAACCCCTCTCCTTGGAGCTGGAGTTGATGTCGACGAGGGGCGCGCCTTCCTGCACGCCAAGGAGGGAATCATTTGTCACAGTAGGTCGCGTTTTTTGTCATGCATGTAAATCCATGATGACTTTATGACAGAATCAAGATAGTCATACCTGTGTTGTCGTAGAAGTGTTCCATGACATTATCAAAGTTATCATCACGGAAGTGTCCACTTCCATGACGATAAATCATGCGTCACAGAAGTGCTTTTGTCAAGGGTGACTGTCGGTGTCAAAACCGGCGGATCTCGGGTAGGGGGTCCCGAACTGTCCGTCTAGGCGGATGGTAACAGGAGACAAGGGACACGATATTTTTACCCAGGTTCGGGCCCTCTCGGTGGAGGTAAAACCCTACTCCTGCTTGATTAATATTGATGATATGGGTAGTACAAGAGTAGATCTACCACGAGATCAAGGAGGCTAAACCCTAGAAGCTAGCCTATGGTATGATTGTTGTTCGTCCTATGGACTAAAACCCTCTGGTTTATATAGACACCGGAGAGGGCTAGGGTTACACAGAGTCGGTTACAATGGTAGGAGATCTACATATCCGTATCGCCAAGCTTGCCTTCCACGCCAAGGAAAGTCCCATCCGGACACGGGACGAAGTCTTCAATCTTGTATCTTCATAGTCTTGGAGTCCGGCCAATGATGATAGTTCGGCTATCCGGACACCCCCTAGTCCAGGACTCCCTCAGTAGCCCCTGAACCAGGCTTCAATGACGACGAGTCCAGCGCGCATATTGTCTTTGGCATTGCAAGGCAGGTTCCTCCTTCGAATAATTCATAGAAGATTTTGAGCACCAGGATAGTGTCCGGCTCTGCAAAATAAATTCCACATTCCACCGTAGAGAGAATAATATTCACACAAGTTCAATCTGCTGACGTATTTCGCGACATGACGTCACACCACGGCCAAGCCTTTATTCGAATCGTTTTTATTGTTCCACCTCAGCGTGTTTAGCGAGGCGGTTTCCTTGGCACGTCTTGTCACAGCAGAGATTGTGTCCCCTTATTCCGGGATTCTCATCAATACGGACGTGGGTAACCCAACCACGCCATTGATTGTGGCGCTTGGGAGATAAGCGAGTTTTATCGGGCTGGTGGGGACGCATAGTTTCGTCCGCACATATATAAGGGGATAAGGATCCACCTTTTTACCTACGCCTTCTTCCTCCTTTGCTTATCCATCTCCGAGCACTCGAGCTCCAGCGCCCAAGCCCGCACATCTCACCTCAACCTTCTCCAACCATGTATGGAGCGGGAGGCAAGTGGATGGCCTCCTCCTTCACGGAGGGGCACATCAAAAAGTTGCGCAAGGCCGGATACTTGTCCAGCGATATCGCACACCGGCTCCCCGACGAGGGGCAGCTCATCCCCACCCCCAGGCCCCATGAGAGGGTGGTATTCCTTCCCCATTTCCTCCGCGGACTTGGCTTCCCACTCCACCCCTTTGTCCGGGGGCTCATGTTCTACTATGGCCTGGATTTCCATGATCTGGCCCCGAATTTTATCCTCAACATCTCGGTGTTTATCTCGTGTGTGAGGCTTTCCTCTGCATCTAGCCCCACTTCAGCTTATGGCTAAAGACTTTTAATGTCAAGCCGAAGGTAGTGGGCGGCCGCCAAGCGGAGTGCGGAGGCGCCATGGTGGGCAAGATGCCCAGCGCCACCTGGCTCGAGGGCTCCTTCGTGGAAACCATCAGAGGGTGGCAATCGGGGTGGTTCTACGTCACCGAGCCGCGTGACCCTGAATGGGCAGCGGCCCTTGAATTCAGATCTGGCATCCCCACACGGCTCACCTCCTAGAAAGAGAAGGGCCTGTTGTGGGGCGATTCGGAGGAGCTGACCGGAATCCAATCCTGTCTCCAAACCCTGGTGAAAAAGAAGCTCAAGCTTGTCAACATAGTCCAGGTCATGCTCATCCGCCGGATTCTCCCATGCCAACAGCGGGACTTCAACTTGTGGGAGTTCGATCCGGCACAGCACCAGACTTTGAGCGGGCTCTTGGACACTGCGTACGAAGAGGCCTGGAGGGTGCTGTTCAAGGGCGCAGAGGCTCCCGCATCCGCTACCGAAGATCGCGGATTCTGCTCGCAGTGTCAAGCTAGTGAGGTAAGCTATACTATCCTTTATGGGACACTTGCTTTCCATAGTTTGACTCTATGTGGGATCTAAGCTCCCATTACCTTTAACAGGCCTGGCAGAAGACGTCCGGACAGGTTAACTGTCCGGCTCCCCTTCCAGAAGACCCATCGGATGCCCGTTTGACAGGGCTGCTGGTCCCGGCGCCTTACATGGTGCCGGAGAAGAAGGCCAAGAAGAAGGCCACGGGAACCCGAAGGAGTTCCCGATGCTAGGTGTTATCGGACTCATTGTCCGACGACTCCGAGGCGGACTCCTCCCACGAAGACGAGGAGGAGAAGAAAGAGGCCTCTCCCCCAGCGGGGGGAGTGAAGAAAAGGAAGGCTTCCCCAACGGGGGAGGCCGAAGGGTCCAAGAAAGGAAGGACCCTTCCCCCGGACTGTTCCACCAACACCGACGACGGCAAAGAGGAGTGGCCCTCGAGGGCCAAGCCCCTGGTGAGATCGTAAGTGTCCGGATTCCAGAATAACTCATATATTTTTTCTTTCGTCGCATAGCGTCTTCTAACGCCGAATACAACCATGTAGTCTGCCCAAGGACGATCTCCCCGCTTCGTCGAGCGGGTCCCTGGGTTCGTCGGATGTGAATAGCGCTTCACTTCCGACCGCCTCCTCCCCCGTGACGCAGACGACGCCGAGGTGGGGTCCCAGAAGGGGACCAGCCAGGAGGAGGAGGCCCCGGAGGTGCCGCAGGGCAACCTCCCGGACTTTGGACCGGACTCCACACCGGAACCTTTGGTGGTTCTAGAGCCCGGCGGGCGGCCCCTTCGTGAGAAGGGCAAGACAGCAACGCCGGTGGCCTCCGTCCAACCGGAGTCGCCGGATAACTTGCTGGAGGCGCTCAACGGCGCTTCCATCGACAAGGAGCACCGCACTGTCATGAGTGCGGTGATTCAGAAGGTTCAGCTCGCCAAGAGCGGGCTGACCGAAGCCTGCACCAGCCTTCTAATAGGCTTTGAGGTATGTGATTAGGATGTGTAAAAATAGTACCGCATAGACAGTAGCCCCTGATGCTTAGTTCGGTGTTCGGAAAGAAAAGCCGAGCTGAGGATCTAAAAAGATATACGCAGGAGTCTAACACAAATATGTCAGTATGGGAATGCAGGCTGAGCTGCTGACCTCTGCCGCACTGACTGCAGAGGTCAATTCCTTGAAGCAGAGCCTCGAGCGGTCCGAGATCGAGCTCGGCCGTGCCAAGAAGCAGCTCGAGGACAAGGAAGGTAAGTAACACCTTATTAAAGTTATACCTTATAGAAAAGGATTTGGTTGCAAAAAGAAAAAATGACAGGGATAACGTGGGTACTCCAGGGGCTACGAACGAGGTGGCGAGCCTGAGGGAGGCGGTGTCCGTGGCCAAACGCAATGCGGCCGCGGAATGCACCGAGCAAGAGAAGCAGGAGGCGCAGGTGGCGGAGGTGCGGGAAGAGCTCCAGGCTCTCGTGGAAAAACACGAGAGTTTGGAGCGTGACTCGAAGACTCGAGAGTCCGAGCTTGCGTCAGCTCTTGAGAGTGCCAAAGCTGCTAAGGCCGAAGCCCAAAAGGCCCTCCAGGAAATCGAGGCAGTAAAGAATATAGCGGCAGGTAAGGCATTCTTCATGCAAAGCAAGCATGTAAAAGTGAAGTACTTGTTACTTACCCGAATTCGGAGCTCTCCAGGAGCGTTCGCAGATCTGCCCCATAGCGTGTCTGATGCTGTCGCATTCTATAGAGCCGAGGAGGTGTTCTGGTCTCAGTATGCTGAGGCCGGACATCCGGTGCCCTGAGCGACTAGCTGAAGCAGCTGGTCGAGCTCCACAAGGTGGCCGAACAGGCCATGAAGGCCCTCATAGTTCGGCTGTGGCCCAAAGAAGCCATGCCTGGGAGCTACTTCGGTCTGGTGCGGCGGCTGGTGGATGCTTGTCCGTGGGTTGACGTCATCAAGCACGTCGCCTGCATTGAAGGTGCCCGTCGGGCCATTGCCCGCGCTAAGGTGCACTGGGGCAAGATGGACGCCGAGAAGCTTGTGACGGACACGCCACCGCCGGGAAAGGAGTATCGCACGCCCGAGATGTATTATATGGGTGTCCTAAAGGGTGCCCGCATTATTGCGGGTGAATGCTCCAAAGATGTAATTTTTTAGTAGACTCGCATCTTGTTATCATGTGCGCTAAAAACTTTGTTCATATGCGCTAAGCAACGCTTGTTTTTTTTAAATATTACCTTTTGTGCGGCCGTTTATCAAATGTGAGAGATGGCAAGTCGTTGGCTTCGGCCCCCATGCCACGAGTGCTGGGGTGTTTGGGATAAACTTGAGCGCTCTTGTTCCCATTTTTGGGTCCTTCTAGGGAGGCGCTCAACACAACGAATGAGGCAACCGGACTTATAATGCTTGAACACTCTCACTTAGCCATAGAATTCTATAATTTTAAATTTCGGCGAAGCCCCTAGTGTTCGGAAGGCCGAATTCGGGGCGCTATCCACGCCTGGACCGGACAAAGCCGGTTCCTCGCTCTAAGCGGCATAAGTCTTTAGGGACTCGAAAAAACCTCTCGAACAGCGACCGGCTCTCGCCCCATCATGACAGTCAGTTTTAGGTTTCTCCCCTGAGGTGCTCAGCCCAGCTCAACTGGGGCACAATCGCAGTGGTTCTCCTAGCGCTACCTTAGCCGATATAACGGAACGTAAGGTACCAAAACATGGGAGCCGGGCAAACCCAACTATTGACCCAAGACATGATTCGGAGCCGATGCATATAATGCTATAAGTTCGGGGTGCCGTACTTGTGAAAGTGTTCGGACATATCACACCATAATTTGGGGAACTTAAGCCCCTGGTGTATTTGGCCGTACCAAAGCGTACGGGTGCAACATGTCATAAGTGAACATATATAAAAAGGAATGCAATGATAGGCAAAAAGCGATGCATTGTTTATTCAAAAAATACTGCAATGAATGCAGAATGATACAAATAGTGTGATAAGCAAGGGGTGGGACTATTTAACATGTCCCCCTCCAGGGGTAGGCTGCGGAATGGTGTATAAAATAGGTATAATGCTCGTAATGGAGACCACCTGGATACTCGTCGTAGCTTTTCTCCTTCCCTGGCTATTGCATCTTGAGTTCGGCAGGTCTACTGCCGGACAGGGCTTCTGGGAAATGGAGTCCTGAGGATAAGAAGAAAGAAAAAAGGAGGACACATTTGGGAGCCCCTCGTGTGGTTGAGCCGCACTCTGGGCCTGCCGTGGTCGTGCCCCTTCCCCTATGCCCATGGTATCTCTAGAGCGTAGTGATGTACGTGTGGTACTGGTCTCGCAATTTTGCGAGGGCTGGGGTTGGGGCTGCATTGCTACGCGTGCTCGGAACGTGCCAGGTGGTCTTGTTGTAGGTTACTCCGGGCGCGCTTGACAGTGTCCGGTCGCTTAACAGCCGGACTCGAGAATTGCCTTAAGAGGCTACTCTATACTTCCGCCGCGAGAGCCGCTGTATGCTCCTCCGTTCGGAGAGAGCGTTTGGTGTTTCCATTGACCGTGATGACTCCTCGAGGGCCTGGCATCTTGAGCTTGAGGTATGCGTAGTGCGGCACCACATTGAACTTTGCAAACGTGGTTCGTCCGAGCAGTGCATGATAGCCGCTGTGGAACGGAACTATGTCGAAGATTAACTCCTCGCTTCGGAAGTTATCCGGGGATCCGAAGACCACTTCAAGTGTAACTGAGCCTGTACAATTGGCCTATACACCTGGTATGACGCCTTTGAAGGTCGTCTTTGTGGGTTTAATCCTTGAGGGGTCTATGCCCATCTTGCGCACTATATCCTGATAAAGCAGGTTCAGGCTGCTGCCGCCGTCCATCAGGACTTTAGTGAGGTGAAATCCGTTGACAATTGGGTCCAAAACCAATGTGGCGAATCCGCCATGGCGGATGCTAGTGGGATGGTCCCTTCGATCAAAAGTGATCGGGTAGGAGGACCATGGATTGAACTTTGGGGCGACTAGCTCCATTGCGTATACGTCCCTGAGCGCACGCTTCTGCTCCCTTTTGGGTATATGGGTTGCGTATATCATGTTCACCGTCCGTACTTGTGGGGGGAAATCCTTCTGTCCTCTATTGTTCGGCGGCCGGGTCTCTTCCTCGTCATCGCTATGCAGCCCCTTGTCATCGTTTTCGGCAATTAACTTGCCTGCCTGCTTGAACACCAAACAATCCCTGTTGGCGTGATTAGCTGGCTTTTCGGGGGTGCCGTGTATCTGGCACGAGCGGTCGAGTATCCGGTCCAAATTGGACGGACCCGGAGTAGTTATTTTGAATGGCTTTTTCCGCTGACCGGGTTTAGAGCCTCTGAATCCGGTGTTGACTCCCGTATCTTCAGTATTATCGCCGTTAATGCGGCGCTTGTGCTTATTGCGACGCGACCTGCCATTGTTGTCCCTGGTATCCGGACTACCAGAATTTTTGGTGAGGTTGTTACTGCGGGCTAGCGAGCTGTCCTCTCCCGCACAGAAGCGGGTCATGAGTGATGTAAGGGCTGCCATTGATTTCGGCTTTTCCTGTCCTAGGTGCCGGGCAAGCCACTCGTCGCGGATGTTATGTTTGAAAGATGCAAGGGCCTCTGCATCCGGACAGTCGACGATTTGATTTTTCTTAGTTAAGAACCGTGTCCAGAATTGTCGGGCCGATTCGTCTGGCTGCTGAATTATGTGTCTTAGGTCATCGGCGTCTGGTGGTCGCACATATGTGCCCTGGAAGTTATCAAGGAATGCCGCTTCCAGGTCCTCCCAACACCCAATTGATTCTGTTGGCAGGCTATTGAGCCAATGCCGAGCTGATCCTTTAAGCTTGAGTGGGAGGTATTTGATGGTGTGGAGATCATCACCGCGGGCCATGTGGATATGAAGGAGATAGTCTTCGATCCAAACCGCAGGATCTGTAGTGCCGTCGTAGGATTCAATGCTTACGGGTTTGAAACCTTCGGGGATTTGATGATCCATTACTTCATCTGTGAAGCATAGTGGGTGTGCGGCGCCTCTGTATTGGGCTATATCACAATGCAGCTCAAACGAGCTTTGTCTACTGTGTTCGGCCCGGCCGGTATTGCTGTATCCAGCATGACGGTTGTCGTCACGTATGGTGGGGCTCCCACGCGATCCATAGATCGATCTTGTTTGTCTTGCCTTATCCTCCAATATGTCTCCTAAGTCCGGCGCATTCCGCCGTGGCTTTGTACTTTTTGAGCGACGCCGGGGTGCGAGTTTAGTGGACGGCCTAGAGGCCTCTCTGTCGCGGCCACGAGGTGGCCGGTCGGCCGTATTGTGCGCTGGTGACATTGGTTTATGTGCTTCCTCCTCTAATCGGGGTAGCAGCTTGCGTTTGGGGTAGCTTTTGGAGGGGCATTCGAGTGCATACTCTTCGGCCGCAAGGACTTCAGTCCATCTGTCTGGTAGCAAGTCTTGGTCAGCTCTAAGTTGTTGCTGCTTTTTCTTGAGGCTGCTTGCCGTGGCCATAAGCCTGTGTTTAAAACGCTCTTGTTCGACAGGATCCTCAGGCACGACAAATTCGTCGTCGTCGAGGCTCGCCTCGTCTCCGGAGGGAGGCATGTAATTATTGTCCTCTACCTCTTTGCCTGCTGCTCTCTCACGAGGGCTGGCTTCTCCATCCTCCTGTGCTGAATCTTGCTGGAGGGGGTTGTCTTAGGCACTGTCCGGGGTGTTATTATCTTTGGTGCCGGAATCTCCATTCCTGCTGTGGCGGGATTTGGAGCGGCGCCGCTGACGCCGGCGCTTAGGCTGTTTCTTGGAGGGGTCATCCTCCGCTGTTCCATCGCCATTCCCATCCTTTGGGATGTCCACCATGTATATGTTCTATGACGAGGTGGCTTTCTAGTGCCCTGTGGGCGCTGGTTCTTGGTCGTCTCCGGCATCATCCTCCATACCGTCGATGTCTTCGGAGTCAAAATCTAGCATGTCGGTTAAGTCATCGACAATGGCTATGAAGTGGGTGGTGGGTGGGCTTTGAATTTCTTCGTCGTCCGCATCCCAACCGTCCTGGCCATAATCCGGCCAAGGCTCTCCTGATAAAGAGAGACACTTTAGTGAATTTAGGATGTCGCCGAAAGGCGAGTGCTGAAAGATGTCCGCAGTGGTGAACTCCATGATTGGCGCCCAATCGGGTTCTATTGGTAGGAGCGCGGAAGGTTCGGGGTCCGGAGAAGAGTCCGGCACCTTGGAGTCACGAGCTTCACAAGGGACATGGTTGGTATTCGGCTCCATCGGTGTAGAGGTAGCAGCCCCCGAGGCGGTGTCTAGCCACCCATCCTCGATCGCCGCAGTCGGTTCCGAGTTAAGGGTCGGAGCGGACTCTTGTGCGGCCTCCAGGGCGCTGTTCGGCAGCAGAGCTAAATCATGCCCATCGTGACAGTCTCACCCTGGGAGAAAAGTCTCACCCTGGACCACATCATTGTTGATGATCGAAGGAGCCATCGGGCCTATGGGTGACGACACAGAGGAACTCTCAATGAAAGCACCAATGTCGGTGTCAAAACCGGCGGATCTCGGGTAGGGGGTCCCAAACTGTGCGTCTAGGCGGATGGTAACAGGAGACAAGAGACACGATGTTTTTACCCAGGTTCGGGCCCTCTCGGTGGAGGTAAAACCCTACTCCTGCTTGATTAATATTGATGATATGGGTAGTACAAGAGTAGATCTACCACGAGATCAAGGAGGCTAAACCCTAGAAGCTAGCCTATGGTATGATTGTTGTTCGTCCTATGGACTAAAACCCTCCAGTTTATATAGACACCGGAGAAGGCTAGGGTTACACAGAGTCAGTTACAATGGTAGGAGATCTAGATATCCGTATCGCCAAGCTTGCCTTCCACGCCAAGGAAAGTCCCATCCGGACACGGGACGAAGTCTTCAATCTTGTATCTTCATAGTCTTGGAGTCCGGCCAATGATGATAGTTCGGCTATCCGGACACCCCCTAGTCCAGGACTCCCTCAGTGACCGACATGTGGCATCCACCGTAACGGAACGCCGTTAAGCTATTGGGTCCGGTTTTGGATCCGATAACCCACTAATAGCCCCGACCAATGGGGATTTTCCATGTGTAAAATTAGCATTGGCTGGAGGAAACACGTGTCGGCTCACCGTTGGGACAAATGTCATCCACTCATTGGACCGAAGGCGCCTATGATACGTCGACATGTGGCACGGCCCAACAGAGGCCCATTCCTGTGAAAAGGCTGGCCCGTTTGACTTGGTCAAAAGGTGGCGGGCCGGCCTAAGGAAAGCCTGTTAACGGCCTGTTTGCATATAGCCCATTTACAACCCGCTAACCAAGGGCCCATTACGACCTACCCGAATTAGGCCCAGTAGCGTCATCTGGGCCGTCCAATATGATTCCAGCCCATTTTAAGTTCTGGCCCATGTATGGCCCATGACGTCTTTCGGCCCATATGAGGCCCTTTGTAACTCTTGGTCCATTAACGGCCCGTGGTGAAATTAGCCCGTAACGAACAGTGTATCACTTTATACCCATTAACGGCCCGTTAATCCATTAGGCCGTTTGCAGCCCATGTTATCTTTCGGCCTTCTCAGGGCCCATTTATTCTTGGCAGTACTAGGGAAAACGCTATACACAGAGGTATAGCAGTAGTGTTGGTCAAAACTCGGAGCTAGCGCTACTTAGTAGTAGCGCTTGTTGCAAAACCACGCTACAACCATTGTTTTAGCAGTAGCGCGTCTTCACAGAAAAGCGCTACTACTAAAATTCCCTCACTAGTGTCGGTAGGCTAGGAATAGTAGTAGTGGTTCTCCCAGAAGCACGCTACTGCTAAAAATATTGTAGCAGCGCGTTTTTGCTGTAGAGCGCTACTGCTATGTAAAAGAAAATAAATAGAAAAATAAGTAGAAAAGTAAATGAAAATGAAAGAAATAGAAAAAGGAGAAATGAAAAAAAGAAAATGTAAAGAAAACAAAAGGAAAAGAAAAAGAAACAGAAAGGGATAGCTGTAGCGCGTTTCTATGGAACACGCTATAGCTATCTTAGCTATAGCGCGTTTCGTCAAAACGCGCTACTACTAGTTTGACTCAAATCCCGGCAGCCCAGGCTCAAAATTTCGCTAAGTCCTCCCCCCCTCTCTATTCCCCCCTGTCCCCCAACGGCTCCATCGCCGCCGTTGCCCTGCCGCCTTCGACCACAACGCCACCGCCCGAGGCCGCCTTCGACTACACCGCCACCGCCCGCCGCCTTCAACCACACCGCCGCCACCCGAGGCCGCCCCCTCGACCTCACAGCCGCCGTCCGAGGCCGTCGTCGACCTCACTGTCGCCTCCCTCGAGCTCACCTCCGCTGCCCGAGCCAGAGCCTACTCTCGCCGCCGACCGTAAGGCTATGCCTCTCCTGTCCCCTACCCTCCTCTTTCTCTCTGCTAGGGCAATTATATATATGTTGATAGTGTGTTGATGTTCATATGAACCCTAGGTGTTCATATGAACCCTAGGTGTTCATATGAACCCTAGATTTTTTAGGGCAGTAGGCATTTTATAACATTTAGGAAAAATGATTAGCAATTTTTTTAGGAAATTAGCTAGGGAAATTTTTATGAAACCTAAACAGTAATTCCATTTAGCTTTAAACTAATAGAGGGTATATAAATAATAGTAGCATTTAGATTTAAATTAACAGAGGGTATAAACAAAAACCACTTAGCTATAAAAAAATAATTTGACTACGGACCTGAATTTGTTCCAAATTTCATTCAAATGAAATTTGAATTATTTGGACTATGGACCTGAATATTTTTGAAGAAATTGGGTGTAGGTACTAAGGTGTTGTTGTGGAAATTTTGGTGAGGTCAAAAGGGTTAGAGAAAATGTAGTTCCTAGACTTTTAGCTTTAGACAAAAAACAAAAGTATTTAGCTATAAATAAAAAACAGTAGCTATGGCATTTAGCTATAAACAAAAAACAGAATTGTTTTTCTTTTCAAAAACTTGGTCAAACTAATTTTTGCTATGTAAACAAAAAACAAGATTGTTTTTATATGATATATGTCATTGATGTTCATTTGCATATTCCATTATTGTTGATTATATCTTTTCATTGAAGTGGCCATGTTATATGAAAATTCCTTAATAGTGTTTGCTCATGTTATATCTTTTCATTGAAGTTGTTCGATTGTGCCCAAGTGGCTTTGTTGTTTCTAGGGAATGATGCTGAGTGGCCTATGTTTTGCCGGAATGTTGATTCATTTCTGTTCCGGCAAATTTCAGGTTCTCGATTTGTCCACTTTTTAGCAAAGGTCATGCCGAAATTTTCCGTGAATTTCGGCATGACTTGTGCTACAAATTAGGACATATCGAGTGCCCTGGATTTGCCGCACCAGGAAGGAGTCAACATTCCTGCAAAACAATAGTCCTTTTTTATGTCATTATTCATTTTATTAGGTCTAGAATTAATTGACTAGATTTTATCATAGGAAACATGGCTAGCAACGATGAAGGATAGGGTTCTGGTGATTGCGACGACGTCTACCGGGCGGCAGACGAATTTTTTAGCCTTACTGACGATCAATCGATGTTGTTGCTAGGCCCACCGGTGGCATCGGGGACTGAGACCGACACGCAGACCGGTGCTGAGACTGAGACCGGCGCTGAGATTCAGACCGGCATCGAGACCGGCACTGAGACCGGTGCTGCCTCGGGGAGCGGAGCCGGTGTAGAACCCAAAGCAAAGAGGCAGCGGGTTCCTAACAAACTCAGGACTACTAGACTGGTGGTCACGGAGGTGGACGGCGGCAATTTTGAGCCAAAGGCGCCCGAGGAAGCGCGCGCGTGCTACGGCAATCAAATAGGCTGCATTGTACGGACAACCGCCACCATCAATGATGAGAAACTACAGAAGATAGAAAATATGAGGAGCTCCCTCCTAAAGAAGTTTCACCAGATATTCTTGTTCCCAGGCCAGAATGAGAAGGATTATGAAGATCCAGACGAGGACCCGGCAATGAAGAAGATAAACAAACACGCCATGACCAAGTTTAGCGACGTGTTGGCCACCTGGAAAAATCGAGTTAAAGCAAAGATCAACGACAAGGAACCCTACTCTGAGATTGTAAAGGATAATCCGACAATCACGGAAGAGCAGTATCAAATATTCAAGGAGGCTTGCGAGGCCGAAGCTGCCAAAAAAAAGTCTAAGTACATGAAGGGGCTTCAAAAGAGGAACATTGGGAGCCACCACCTCGGAAGCCATGGTTACGGAGGAAAGAGGTCCAAATGGGCCAAGGAGGACGCGGAAGCCGCGAGTCTGGGCATCGCAGACCCCTTAGCGGATTTCACCGTCCCACACGAGCGTGACGTCCTAAGGGCCCGACATCGTTGGGACCCAATGAAGAAGGTTTACGAGACAACACCGGTCATTACGGAGTTCATGAGACTGCCGGTAATTTTAGTTTCTGATCAATTCGACTACACACATTAGTCATATTTGTAAACGATCCTTGTGCCTTTTGCAGACAGAGCAGCACCGGATTGCGGCCGAAAGCGACTCGCCATCTGAGGCATTGGCGAGGCCCAAGTGGGACACTCCATTCAACCGGGCGTTGAACATATTGAAACGACAACCGGTGGATACTCGACCATCGTATGGACGCGTGCACGGTGTCGGAGACGGTGCCACGTGGAAGAAGTACTACCGTGAGACCACGGAGGAGAGAAAGGAAAGACGGAGGTTAACTTAAGAAAACATCGACAAGAAGGTTGAGATTGCGGTTGAGAAGAAATCATCTCAGACAGTCGCAACAGCAGTAGCTGCCACAAAACAGGTGGTTGCAGATTTGTCTACTTCCTTGGTGACGGGCGTTTTCACTTGGACAAGGCAAAATCCAGAAAAAAATGCAGAGGACTTTCCCCTTGCTGACTTCTTGGGAGCATCTGCTCCCGCACGGGTCCCGCACCTGCTCCCACACCGGCTCCCGCACCTGCTCCCGCACTGACTCCCGCACCGGACGTGCTCGGTGGTGCCTCGTCTTTGGCTGAGCTCGACACCCTCACGGTATCTGTCACACCGGCCCCCTTCAATATAAATGTATAATCTCCCGTTTTTGTTGCCCTTCGAATGTCTCACGTCGCAGACTTTTCTTTGCAGGCCGACGAAGCCCCGTGCACCATATTGTACACCATCGGTGAACAAAAGGTGGACGTGGGTAAGGCGACGATAATGGAGCTGAAGGAACCATTGTTCCACAGCCGGCCAATCCCCCCGAATGTATTCATGGTTTCCATGGCCAGTGTCAAACCGGGCCACAGGAATTTGCCTCCTCTAATACTAGTGGGGGATGACGACGAGACCCCGCGGCGGCTTGGTGATTGTTGTAATGGGTGGGTCCTGTTGTGGCCAAAGAGTCTGCTTCGTCTGGAGGCGGCCGGGAGCACACCCACGAGCACGCAGCCTCAGCAAGGTATGAACATCAACACCCCACCTTCCCAATTAGCATCGGGTGTCGGGTTAGGTGATAGAGGACGGGGTAAGGAGGAGGCTCCATTAGTCGCTGATGACGTCGCCATGGATGAGGATGAGGATGATGATGGCACTGAACAGTATGTCTATACTGGCGCCTCCTTAGGGTTTGAGCGTCATGAGTCAGTGCCTGAATTACCGTCTCAACGTATTATTGACGACCTTCCGGTAGTAAAGAAGTCTAGGAAGAGAGCGAGGAAAGGCAAAAAAGCTGATTCTATGATCCAGCCGCCTCAGCAGCCTCGGCTTCAGGACCGTATAGATATCCCCGATGCGGATAAATGGCATATCCCCGGTCAACCAATCCTACCTGCAACAGCGCTACGGGCAAGATTCGGCGATCTAAGGAGACTTCATGACGATGTGCTGTGGGTAGAGAAAGGCCTCATCGCCTCGAAAGATCCAGGATACCCACTCTACGTGGTTAACATTCCGCGGCAAATGTCGTACGTCGACAGCTTCCCCACGGATAAGTTCTTCCTCTGGTTCGATTACATATTCGACATGTTTCACGTGAAGAAGCTGGATTTACGTTTGTCCACCTTTATGCCTTGCACATGAACTACATCATTGGGGTTGAGCAGATACGTCATATCTGTGTCGCTGACCCGTACTACATGCACGAGGGCTTCTTGGGAGTCTGTGCACAGCAGCGTGAATACACAAGGGATTACATCGTCAGTTTCAGGCTCGCCAATAAGGACAAGGAGGCGATTCTCGTGCCTTATCATCCCATGTAAGTCATCCGCGCTGCTATCCTTCCTTCGATTTCAATAATTCATTTGCACGGTGGAGGCTAATTAATTTGAGGTGTACTTATTTTGCGCAGCGGTGGGCGCGACATCCTCATCATCCTCTACCCCCGATTCTCCCACGCTCTTTACTTGGACTCATCGAAGAACATTCACAAAAAGCATTACACCCACATCAAAGATGTTCTCGACAGTGCTATGTTTTACTATAAAGCAAGGGGTGGAGGGGTTAGGGACAAGAAGAGAAGGGGCGGCAGGGCCGCCTTCAGCCATAAGACCGACTTCTGCTGCATCCAGCAACCGAACGATTCTCTTAATGATGGATTCTGTGTCCTACACCACATGCTGGAGTACAGACGGGATCACCAGAACCTTCACATGTCACCTAGATCTGGCGATGCCCATATTCTGCAATGGGCAAAGGACATAGGAGATATCGAGGCTCATCGACTTCGAGCTGAGTTCTATAACATCCAGCGCAAACTTGCCCAAACCATCATGAAGGAGGTCGTCAGAAAAACAGGGATGTTCTACGGAGAAGGACAAATGTCGCGGGAAGACGTCCGAACATGGATAGCCTCTCAGCGTCTCAACATGAAGCCTTTCACTAAGCTCAAGGACTATCTCCCTGACATGGATGGATGGCACGACATGGTGGAGTGATTGTCGATATATGACAATGTGTCTGTTTAGTCCATACTTTCTATATGACAAAACTTTGAGTTATGCACGGTGAAACTTTATTTGTGATGTAATTAAACCGTCCTCCTCCTCGACTAGCGAAAATCACTCAAGTTAGGGCATTTTGGGTATGATGAACTTTGTTATTTATGCTTATGATATGTTGTTTCTATTTTTGCCAAGTCTGTCTCTTTCTGTTGCTCAACTATATATGTTGCATATCATCGACTCATGTGACGATGCAGGTGCATAGATCATAGATGGCGAAGAAGTGCTACGCCAGGAGTATATATATGACAAGTGGCCGGAGTGTCAGGCCCAGGTGTACCGGTTTCCGGTTTCCGAGCGACAGGCAGTAGTTAGTTTGGGTTCACGCTAATGCGAGAGAGGGATACGAACTCATGTACTCAAAGTGATAGCTCTTCTCGCATATATCATTGTTTATATGGATGACGATGTATTGGCAAGTAATCGAGACTTGTATCACTATTTTCGAGATTGATGACGAGAGACCACTTTGTGTTGGATGATGATTATGATGATGACATGATTTGATGAGACTAATTGTATGTATATGCTATGATTACATTTGTATGTGTATGATATGCTAAAGATTATTGTATAAAGCCTATTCAAATACAAAACAAATATAAAACAAATATGCAGGAAAAAACTAATAAAACTAGTAGTAGCGAGGGGGGGAAATTTAGCAGTAGCGCCGCCTTACCAGCAGCCCTTCCCTGTAAACAGCGCTGTAGATAATATCAGTAGCGCCCTTTTCTAAAGAGCACTACATCTATTCATGTATAGCAGTAGCGTGGGACAACAAGCGCTACTGCTATACGTTAGCTGTAGCGCCTTATTAGTAGCGTCGGTACCCGCGCTACTGAGAGGCCCAAAACCCACGCTGCTGCTAGGCTTTTCCCTAGTAGTGTGGGCTCATTTCCAGCATTCGGTTACTTATGGCCTGTTACTGCCATTTTCTGCTTGTGGGCCAAATTCAGCCCGTGGTTACAGTCGGCCCGTTTGTGGCCCATTAATACGTTGGGCCGTTTTCATAGCATCATCAAATACGGCTATTAACAACGACCCGTTATGGTCGGTCCATGAACGGATGATTCCAATTGTAGCCTATTTACGGCCATAATGCGGTCTATTATTGGCCCATGTTTGGCCAATCGATCATATGACCCGTATAAGGCCCATTGATGATACGGCCCGTAGAAGGCCCATTATTTCTATGGCCCGTAGAAGGCCCATTATTTCTACGGCCCGTAGAAGGCCCATTGTCCGTAGAAGGCCCATTGTTTCTACGGCCTGTAGGAGGCCCAGTGTCACTACAGTAAATATGTAGCCCATGGTTATTGTGGCCTAGTTTTAAAAAATAGGTTATTACGGCCACTAGCAAACCACGGAAAAAGAACTGCACTGACTACAAGCAAACAAATAAACAAGACAACAAGTAAATAAATAAGCACCAAACTTACACTAGGCTATCACGGCTATTACACATATTACATCCACTGGGCATCAAAGTTTGCCACCAGTGCAAATAAACGCGTCGACAAAAGAATATACAAAACTGAGAGCACTTCAGAAGGCACTAGGCCTGGCCAGATCGGGCCCCCCAAACAACCGAACAAGCTGATTAGACCTTAGTTGTGTCAACGATAGATGCATCACCCGTAGCTGTATGGCATGATGGTGCGCAAGGCAGTCCTCTGACATCTTCATTACATCTTTGACTTCAAGTCGGAGCTGAGCTGAAGCAAGCCTTTCCGCTTTAAGTTGAGACTAAAGAAGTCGAACTGATTGAGGCAGCGACTGCATAGAGGTTGTCTCACACCTGCTGGTGAGTAGCTTCAACTCACTGTCTTCATTAAGACAGGACCTTGGGGTCATCTCGCTGCCCTCAAGATGGTTTGGCTCACTATCTTCCTTAAAGTTCTGCCTGGCATAAGCGATACGACTCTTAAAGAGAAACAAGGAGACAGTAACATGTTTCACAATTATATAAGCAAATAAATGGATTTGTTCTGCATAAGGAACATCTTTTTACAACTACAATTTGAAACTGGTAGTGGTTGCAAACATCCAATCAGATGTAAACAACAAAGCAAACAACAATGGAGCAAATGATGCCTATCCAAATCTATACTAGAACAAAGTGTGAAGGCTTGAGAAGGATGAACTTACATTACTTGTTAACACGGGCTAGACAAAGCCCTTCTCCATGTTGATGGAAGGATAATTCAATAAATTCCCCAAAGAAAATTCTTTATAAGCGTTGCCATTATTCTACATTTTGCAAAGAGTAAATATAGATCAAATAATATTGGAAGAAACATAGGATAATGAAGCTCAGGTGCAGACTGATGATACATAATCAAATAGCAATTAATTAAGTATAGCGTTACAAGGAAAAAGGGAGAGAGGTACTGACAAGAGCAATGCAGAGCCCAGTATTGTTGTGAGATGGTATGATCCTTTGAGCAAGGAGATTCATCTGAAATTAGTTTTCATACAAGAGAGAAGGTAAGGCAGATGTAGAAATTTAGGAGTTCAAATTTTGAATTCATATCATAGACAGTACCTGACGCTGGGCTCTCAGCAGTTCTAATAGGGGTTTGGTCACTGAAGTAGGGGTAAAGTGTGGTACAGCTGAGCCTGTGTTTTCTGTGGCTGCTGATCTATCTGATTTAATAGGTATCACTACCTTTTCCAAATACCTAGTTTGTACTCCTTCAGGATCTGCACTCACCCTCTTCCTTTTGGACATCTATTACGAAAGAACAATATTTGACTAGAAAACCATAGTATGACGACACATGGAATAGGTACAGAAAATGGATAGGTATGACATATACTCATATATGATGCTTAAACTAAGCAGATGGTGTAACAAAGTAGAAGTAATTCAAGAGGTCAGATGCAAAATATGTGCGACCAATACAACCTTGCCAAGTTAGAGCAAGCACCTTGATGGGTGAATAAGATAGGCCATCCTCCACCATGCCAAGTTTGTTAGCCAGTGGATTGTTCCGCAATATTCCTCTCGTCCGCCCATTCTCATATTCATTTTGATAATGTTCAATATCTGACATGCATGAAAACATAAAAACAAGTGAGATTTTCTTTGTAATGCAGAAGTGATTCTAATCCAATACTGCCTCCCTGTGAACCCCTTTGTGTTATCTCTGTAATTCTTTTAAGAGATGCCATGCATGCTGTAATTTGGTGTGTGCATTAACATAATGTGGCCTACTACTCAAAATATGAGAGCTCCATAAGTGATGACACTTCACAGATGACAACTTCAACATATAGTAAAGAATAACAAGTCGACCTGACCTGACAGATTCAAAATATACAAAGGGAGAACAACTCGACCTGACCAGTTGACCGCAAAAGAAGAGGATCATCTTAAATAAGAGCAGAAGAGCAAGCAGATTGAAGATATTACAAGTCTTTCAATATAATGTCGGTTGGCCACCCATGATGAACCAGAGCACACAGAGAAATACTCTTCTTTCCGGTCTCTACATATGTGGCTCACATGCATTTCAAAACTAAAGTAGGAACATTTAGCTGACCAATTAAACATCTCTCAGTTTTACTAATATCAGCATAATATGAGATATGAATTTGTACACCAAAGCTTGTTTAGCTCAATGGGTGGAGCAGTGCTATTACGACACGAACCACGTAGGTTGATCGTGGTCATCATAAAATGGGGAAACCATAAGCATGATGAGTACAGTGTTGACCGTGGCAGTGCGATGGTAGACCTGAAGCTGCAAACCACGCAAAGGGTAGTTAGCAACCGGTGTTTGCTTTGAAATAACAACTAAGATTTGGTATGGACAAGAAAGTACAGTCAACAAGTGAGAAAGAAATGCAATTCTGCTATCTCTCTATATGTCGTGACATGCATTTGGAAACTCAAGTGGGACCTTTAGCTAACCAATTAAATGTGTCTGTTAACTAATATCAGTATCATATCACAATCATATTTGAACAACTAAGCTTTCAAATTTTGAGTGTTGTGTTGTTTAGCTTGAAGGGTGGAGTAATGCTAGTACGACAGAAAGCACCTATGCCGACCATAGTAGAGTAGATAAAAGGGGAAAATCCTAACCATCAAGAGAATAATCAGGAAAGTGGAACTAGCTGGACCAGTGGGATTTTCAAAACGAATATAGGAACATTAGGTGACCAATTAAACATTATCTGTTTTAGTGATATGAGCATCCTATCGGATTCGTATTTAAACACGTAAGCTTTGGGTTGAGGTCTTGAGGAGCAGTGCTAGCACGACACTAAGCACCTACGATGATGGTAGTGAATATAAAGGGGGGAAACCATAAGCTTTATGAGTATAGTGCCCGTGCCATGGCGGATCTGAAGGTGCAAACCAGACAAAGCTACTTCGCAACCAATCTTTGCTTTCAACTAGTCACTACGATTTGGTACGGACAAGAAAAGTACAGTAAACAAATTACGATCTATTTTTCGGGTAGATCAATATCTTAAGAACATATGGAAGAGTACCACCTCTCTTGCGACGCCGTGTAAGCCTCTGATAATACGTTGAGGGTGCTACGGGTGCGATGGTTGTCGGCAGTGGGGAAGAAGACTTTAGACGACAGACGGCCGGGTCGGGGGATAAATCCTGTTGCCGTGGACGAGGCGTTCGTAGGAGCTGCAACAACAAGGTGGACAACGACGCTGATGAAGCGAGAGGACGCGATGAAAGGATCCTGGTCCAGCGCCGTGGATGAGAGACGTCCTCCTCTTGCAGTGGATGACGGGGTAGGGGTAGCGGCTCCGGCAAGGTGGAGGATGGGTTGGTGGACGGAGGAGGCTGACCACAGTGGGGAGGTTATCATGGCGTCAACGGTGTATGAATGGGGAAATGGAGGGTAGGGGGATCTCAAACTTTGGGACGCGCTTCTCTGAAATGTGGGAAACTTATGAACTTATCCCCCGTTTAAAATTTCGGACATCGCATCGGTTGGGGATAGGACAATAATCTTGCATCTCCCAAATATTTTCCGGTAACTATTTGGGTGAGGAGAGGGTGTTTTGCCGCCCACGGTGTATGAACGGGGCTGACAGGTAGGGCGGTTGTGTCACGTCTGAGGGAAGTTACACATCTGCCCCTATTTAAAATATTAGCCTACATCGATTTCAGACGAGGAGAGTTTGTTTTGCCGCCCACCGTGTATGAATGGGGAAATGGAGGAAGAGACACATGTCTTTCGGACGAGCTTGAATCAAATGTGTTTTGCCGCCCACGTTTGGCGCCCACCGTGTCTGAATGGGCTCAAAGGCCGTCGTGTCACGTGTGATTGAAGTTACTAGTCTACCCCTATCGACATCAGTATAAATCTGGTCTATAAGGATGTCAAGTGTCAGGGGTAGACAATAATTTCCATCTCGCAAACACTTGCTTTGGGCAGCCCACAAATTATAGTGGGTATTTAGCCGCTTCATTCAAAACTTGGGAGAATTAGCATTCACATTTGCCCTGGGCCCTGGCAAACTAAATTCAAATCCAATTTGTATTCTATTACGAATATCCACAAATAATTCTCCATTTTTTTTATTTCTTCAAAACAACAACAAAGATTTATTCCACCTTTATATATGATTATGATTTAGAAATGTCATGATCTTCGAATTCAGTTGGTTGGATACACTTTGAGTCAAACAGTTATTACATCCAATACAATATGCTCACACGAAAAACAGTTCACCTTATGTCAGTCATACAAGTATTGAGGATTACCTCGCCTAAAAAATTCGGATCATTACAACACATGGACAACATAGGGGGTCTTACAACATAATCCATTCAGAGACATGACACAACATGCAAGTACAATAATCTAATGACAATTTCAACTGGTATCTAAAGAAGAACCGGGATTACCTTGGGCTTCAGATAACAGAAACAACAGGACCTCCTCCGTCTTCAAATGCAACATTCTTACTTCCTCCAATTCTTGGGTTGCTTGCATAATGCGTGTCGCTAATTCCATAATTTCCATCCTCAAGATAAAGATTACCTCATTCATGGCAGCCACACCATCTCTTCTTGCCTCTAGTACAGCCTCAAGAACAATAATATCTGTGCTCAGACTGCTCTCTGGCGGTGTTTCCTCTGAACTGCTACCATTTGGTAACATGGATGGCGCATTGCTTCCACAAATAGATTCCAGGGTTGTACATTGTGTCCTAGTGTGAACGGCATCCTGAAAGGTTTCCGCTGGACATAAGTAAGAGATAGTTATCGCATGATCCAGGCAGTAAGCTTACATGGTAAACGACATACGAATTATTGCCGAGCATGTCAAGCTATATTTAAATGGTTCGAAGCAGCATCAGCCGAAAAGAAATTAAAATGGTAGGATGAAACTAGGGATGTAAATGGCAAATAAACGACATCCGCCAGTCCCATCCAGTTAGTTTTTGCTAGCTCCCTAGTTCATTTTCCTCAAAAAACAAAAACTCTTTTGAACTATCATACCACTAGTGGACTTTAATCGGGATTAAACGGGACCCAGTTGACATCCCTAGTTGAAAGGGAGTGTACCACCGCTATATTTAAGTTACCAAGGCATCTAAGCAGTTGAAATAATCTGAGAAAGAACTTAACAGTGTGGCCTCATATAAACTACGAAGACAGTCTTGTGATGAAGTTCAGAGGAAAAGTTAAGGACTCAAATGAACTAGGCATGCATTTCTTTACGATAGTACATCAGGCACTGCAGACATATTGGCCAACTCAGGTATAGCGTAACAACAAACAAGCATTCGAATCAAGCAATACAGCAAAGCAGACAACTGAACTATTTGTAATTCTGTAGGATTACAGGTTGAGGGCACAAGCCAAGAAAGCAGCTCACTCGCATTACATTTCACATGTACTAAAACACACTGGCCTACCATATGTTGCTGTGAAGCCTCGCTACTGTTGCAATGTTCTTTCAAGATATCATCAGCATCCCATGGTTGCAAATCTAGTTTTTGTAGTTTATTCTGCACCCTCTATTTAGGTAAAATTAATTTTAATCGCACGCACTGGTCTGAATTGATTGCATACACGATAATATATCTGCTTCCCTCTATTTTTATGCTTGTTCGAGGTGCCAGCCCCAAAAGAACAAATATTTTGCTTGATGGGGTTGACAGCTCCATGATTAATAGAAGCATCAAATTAGTCATGCAACTTGGGAAGATAAAGAACACACAAACAAGTAATGAACAGAGGCTTAGAGCAGTGATGTAATAGCTAGCATCAGAAAATGTAGGGTAAAACAAACAAAAAGCAGCGGAACCACATGCTAGTTTGCTGATGTGTAATTAAGCATAAAGAACATTAAGAAGTCTGATGGAACCAACAGGTGGCATCAGAACAACACCATTATCATAAATATAGCATTCAAGAAGTAAAATAGTAGGCAGTGATATCTAGAAAGTACAGTAATAGTTAGGACAAAACTAAAGCATATTAATGATATGTGCACTGGTATGTAATTTAGCACATGTAACATGTTCACTGCCAGAAGTATGGCCCTACAGGTGCAAGAAGAATAACGCGTCTCATGAAAAACTGAATGATGCCCTGAAGAAATTCAAAGGTGCGGTGCTTATGCTAAGAAAGTGAACGTAGGCGCCGGCCGTTGGATAATAGTACCTAATTCTCGGCGGCGTATGGGTATCGTTGTCATACTTGATAGCTAAGGATCGTCGATGGTGCTCATGTTGCAGTTGATTTTGGGCCGGCTGTTGTCGTCACTAAAGCGGCTCCTGTGCTACGGTTGCGGTGCCTGTCGACATACAAGAAAGCTCATATGTGGTAAGTGAACAGTTGCACGATAAAGAGAAAAACCAAAGGAGTACAAATCGAATTAACCTGATGAGGCTGCAGCATCGGTAAAGCACGGCTGGTGGAGTTAAAATGGCATTCGTGGAGCGGGTCCGGTGCAGTGGACGAAGGCTTTGAAGGGCGCATTGTATAGTGCTTTCGGTGAGGCGGATCTGTTGCTGCGGACGAGGGCTTGTATGAAGGGCCATCGAAGGGGTGGACGAGTGGGTCAATGAAGGGCCTACACTGTGGTGGACGAGGGCGCCGGTTAAGAAGATCTGGTGCAGTTGACCATGATGGCAGTCAAGGAGATCTGGAGCGGTGGACAAGCCAGCCGCTGAAGCGGCTCCGGTGAAGTGGTGAGTTGGCAGCTGGGGGTTCCAAGGTGCGGAAGGTAGATCCGTCGGGGTGTGAGGTCCACCGCTGTGGCGGAGGACTAGATTCGGCGGCTTGCCATGGTTGGGGGGGTCGGGGAGGGGAAGGGGAGGGGCTTGGGGAAGAACGTTGGGGGCAAAGAGGGGAAAGCAATGGAGTTACCAAAGCAGCCCTTTTCCGTTCATGTGGCAGGGGTAAAACAGGAATATCGCAGGGCTAAACTTTCGGGCGCTAGATATTTCAATGTGAGCGGGAAGTTTAAAAGCTTTTGGCGCCTGAAATTATATTCTGCTCTTGTACGGACGACTATGATATCATGGCCGAGAATTTGTTTGTTTTGCACGCAAAAAAAAGTGCAAGTTTTGAAAATCAATGTCTCCAACTCGAAACTTAGATTGTCCATTCAATTCGAATATGGATCATTGAGCTACTACAAGCAAATACCATCATATGGTCCAATTCAAATGAAATTCCAAATGTGTTTATCCTAAATATGATGACAAAAGCAAAAATGTGTATGTGTATGAGTAAAGTGGATGATTATAAAGTTTGAAATGCCCGCATGTGTATATCTCTAGGTTTGATATATGAATTTTAAATCACGAAATCCCGGCTTAAAAAATGTTCCTCTGTATAAATGAATTACAAAAGCTAATGATGGAGTCGAATTCCAAAATTCTGATCTTAGGTTTGTAATTCTGGTACATCAAGGTATATTACGCTTGTTCAAAAGTATCGTTATCTCATAGTCCAATCTATGAAACAAATTGATCAACCATGAGTGCACACACTATTGACCATGTATACCTTAAATACACTAAAGTCCCTCAAATATAGTGACCTCACTCTTTATCTGAAGCTCCCCCCCCCCTCGTCGCCTCCCCGCACACAGAAGTCGTTCTCTCCCCCAAACACCACCACACGAGCACATTAACACCCCTCTCTCTTCTAAAGTCCGGACCCCAATATAGGTCTCTATCACTTTGTCTCTCGGGAATACTATCGGTGTCAAAACCGGCGGATCTCTGGTAGGGGGTCCCGATCTGTGCGTCTAGGCCGATGGTAACAGGAAACAAGGGACACAATGTTTACCTAGGTTCGGCCCCTCTCGACGGAGGTAAAACCCTACTTCCTGCTTGATTAATATTGAAGATATGAGTAGTACAAGAGTAGATCTACCACGAGATCGTAGAGGCTAAACCCTATAAGCTAGCCTATGATGGTATGATTGTAATTGTGATCGGCCTTCTAAGGACCAACCTCTCCGGTTTATATAGACATCGAAGAGGGCCAGGGTTTACATGGAGTCGGTTACAAGGAAGGAAATATAACATCCGGATCACCAAGCTTATCTTCCATGCAAAGGAGAGTCCAATTCGGACACGGGCCGAAGTCTTGAGTCTTGTATCTTCACGCTTCAATAGTCCGGACGATGTACATAGTCCGGCTGTCCAGATACCCCCTAATCCAGGACTCCCTCGGTAGCCCCTGAACCAGGCTTCAATGACGATGAGTCCGGCACGCAGTCTTGTCTTCGGCATTGCAAGGCGGGTTCCTTCTCCGAATACTCCAAAGTAATTATCGAACACTTCAACCGTGTCCGGATCCGCAAAATGATCTTCACATACCACCGTAGAGAGAATGATATTTCACATACGTGATCTGCTGACAACTTTTTAGACAACGTGACATGTCATTAAGGTCGGGTTATTATTCGAACCGTTTTCCCACAACCAGCCATAGCGCAAATTGCGAGGCGGTTTCTTCTGCATGTTTTGCCATAGTAGAGATCGTGTCCCCTTATTGTGGGATTCTCATCAATACGGGCATGGTTAATCTAACCGCACCGCTAATCGCGGCGAGTAGGGAACAAGCGGGTTCCACCAGACAAGTGGGGAGGTGCAAAAAAGCTTTCACCGTCTCCATAAAGAGATAAGGCCTCTTCCTTGTTACCCATGCCTCCTCCTTTCGCTAATCCATTCCCCTCTATTCGAGCTCTAGCGCCCAAGCATTCCTCCTCCCCATCGAAGAGAGGGTTTTTCGAAGATGTCCGGATCCAGAGCAGGAGGCAAATGGATGGCCTCTACCGTCCAAGAGAAGGATATCAAGAGGCTCCGAGAGGCCGGGTACCTGGCCAAGAAGACCGGCCATCGGCTTCCACCGGCGGGACAGATCGTCCCTACTCTGGAGCCCCACGAGAGAGTCATGTTTCTTCCTCATTTTGTCCTTCATCCATTTGTTCGCGGAGTCATGTATTACTATGGGATTGATTTTCATGATCTTTCCCCCAAGTCTTTCCTCAATATCTCAACGTTCATCGTCGTGTGCGAGGCTTTTCTCCGGATTTCGCCTCACTTCGGCCTATGGCTGAAGTTCTTCAATGTGAAGCCCAAGGTTGTGAGTGGCGAGCACGCCGAGTGCGGCGGCGCCATGGTGAGCAAGATGCCCAAGGTCGTTTGGCCGACGGGTGCCTTCAACGACTCCGTCAAGCAGTGGCAGCAACAGTGGTTCTATATCACCGAACCACGCTACAAAAAGTGGGCCGCAGCTCCTGAGTTCAGATCCGAAGCCCCACTACGGCTCACGTCCTGGCCCAAGAAGGACCCGCACTGGTGCTCGCCCGATGACCTGTCATAGCTCCAGACGCGCGTTCAGAGTATGGTCGACAAGGACGTCATGCTCGTCGACATAGTCCAGGTGATGTTAGTTTTCCTGGTTCTCCCTTGCCAGCGCCGAGCCTGCCATTTGTGGGAGTACGACCCAACCGAGCACCAAACCCTCCGGGAGCTCTATGATTCCTCCCACGAGGATATCTAGAAGGTGTTAAAGTGAACAACCGTTAGAGTGGTGGGCCAACAAACTTGGCCTTTGCACCTGGCATCTTTTGAGAAGATGTTATTTGTGGTTTCATACCCGCGGGGGCGTTTATGTGTTATGGAGCCCCCGGACTACTAGGTCTAGGGGTATGGCAATTGAATTGCTGTGGTTGGTGCGATCAGGGGCGATCGGTCGTACTTTTATGCTCTGGGGGGTCTCTTGACTAGACGCCTCCCCTCATTGTTTCCGGCACACGGCCAACCTCTTTGTTTTGAGGATCTGGCATTCTCTATTGGTATGTTTTGCCGTCCTTCTAGGAGTACCATGAATTTCACATGGTTGATCGAGTGTGTGGCTCGGGCCGAATAGGCTTGAGCTGCTCTTTGTCCGTTGACCGGACTGGGAGTTGCTGGACTTGGCACCAGCTTCCTTGACTTGACGTTTATGACCATTGCGCCGAGGCTTGAGGGTGCCTCTTCGTGTATCCTTTTTACCGTCTTGGACCGTAATGATGTGTGGACGTCGGGGTGTGTGCCTTGGGTTCTCCTGCTTAGGTTGAGGTAGCCAGTTGTGCCGCGTATGCCCTTTGTTGAGTCCCTACTTTTTGGTGGCCAGGATCTTGGTCCACCTATCAACTAGCAAGTCTTGGTCAGCTTTAAGCTGCTCTTGCTTCCTTTGCAGGCTCCTTGCCGCGGCCATGAGCCGTCACTTGAAGCGAACTTGTACCACTGGATCTTCAGGCACGCCGAATCGTCATTGCCGAGGCTTAGCTCGTCTTCGGAGAGGGGTGTATAGTTGTCCCTCTCCAAGTATCCCACCGTGACCAGTCCGGATTGCTTGAAGGTAGGCTGATCAGGGTTGTATTCATCTTCCACGTCATTTGTATTGTTTTCGCCTCCTGGGCCAGTATCGCTGTGGCGGGGCTTGGGGCGGCACTGACAACGCCCATGCTTTGTTTTTCTCCCTGAGGGGTTATCCTCTGTTGCCTCATCGTCATTGGTTTCCTTCAGAGTGTTCGCCATGTATATATCATGTGAGGAGGTGGCCGTCCACCGCCCTGTGAGCGGTGGCTCATGTACTTCTCCTGCATCGTCATCCATACCGTCGATGTCTTCTGAGTCGAAGTCAAGCACATCGGTTAAATCATCGACCGTGGCAATGAAGTGGGTGGTGGGTGGGCAGCGAATTCCTTCGTCGCCTGCTTCCCACTCAAGCCGGACATAGTTCGACCCTGAGCCTCCTGACAAAGAGAGAGACTTTAACGAGTTCAGCATGTCCCCAAAGGGCGAGTGCTGGAAGATGTCCGCAGCGATAAACTCCATTACCGGAGCCCAACCAGGCTCGGCTGGCTCAAGGGTGTGTGTACCGGAACCAACAACCGGATACAAGTCCGGGGCCAGGGGTTACAGGCTTCCATAGAGGTGAGGCCTATGTTCGACTCTACTACCGATGAGTGTGTGGCCATCAAGGCGGGGTCCACCCCTCCGTCCTTGGGCAATGCAACTTGCTCCGGATTTAGATCTGAGGCTACTGCAGGGGCGATATCCCGAGCTTTGTCCGATAGCAGGTCTAAGCTGTGCTCGCCGTGACTATTCGGTGCTCCTGGCGCAGGCCCAAATCCGTCGAGGATCAAGTCTCTGCGAATATCCTCTGTGTAGTTTAAGTTTCCGAACCTGACCTGGTGGCCGGGGGCGTAGCTATCGATCTGCTCCAGATGGCCAAGCGAATTGGCCCGCAGTGCGAAGCCACCGAACATGAAGAACTATCCAGGGAGAAAAGTCTCCCCCTGGACCGTGTTATTAACGATGGAAGGCGCCATCAAGCCTTGTAGCGACGACACAGAGGAACTCTCAATGAAAGCACCAATGTCGGTGTCAAAACCGGCGGATCTCGGCTAGGGGGTCCCGATCTGTGCGTCTAGGTTGATGGTAACAGGAAGCAAGGGACACAATGTTTACCCAGGTTCGGGCCCTCTCGATGGAGGTAAAACCCTACTTCCCGCTTGATTAAAATTGAAGATATGAGTAGTACAAGAGTAGATCTACCACGAGATCGTAGAGGCTAAACCCTATAAGCTAGCCTATGATGGTATGATTGTAATTGTGATCGGCCTTCAAAGGACCAACCTCTCTGGTTTATATAGACACCAGAGAGGGCTAGGGTTTACATGGAGTCGGTTACAAGGAAGGAAATATAACATCCGGATCGCCAAGCTTGCCTTCCACGCAAAGGAGAGTCCCATCCGGACACGGGCCGAAGTCTTGAGTCTTGTATCTTCACGCTTCAATAGTCCGGATGATGTACACAGTCTGGCTGTCCGGATACCACCTAATCCAAGACTCCCTCAAATACACACATCTCTTCCCCCACTCTCTAGGTCTCCCGGCATCTCTCTTTCCCAAGCACACACACTATGTAGAGTGTATCTTTCCCATACACACAAAACTTCGCCCCCAAACGTCTATCTCCCTAGTTATGTGGTTCTCGCACACTCACCTCACACACCACCCCCACTGCAAACAAGCACACTTTGTCTCCTTGTGCACCACTCTCCTCTTTCTATCTCTCCCACACGCGGACCCATCCCAGCTCCTTCCCTGTATACATATATGTCGTGACTCTTTCCATAGCTCCCTAATGTATCATCGTTCTCGATCTCGCACATTGTTCTCTACACCATCTATTATAAATCTCTCATGAAGTCCCTATCACACACAAGATGACTCGCTTCCCTTGCGTCTCCGTACAGAGGCCAATTTCGAACAACATCAACATTGTCTCCCTATCTATATGCCATTTATGGACACAAACAACCCCTCTCGCCCCCTCTCCTCCTCTCTCTCTCTTTATCCGTCGCTAGCTCTCTCTCTCTCTCTCTCTCTCTCTCTCTCTTGCCCTCACACCCCTCTCCCACACACACTCGATGTCTCTTCCAAATAGTCTGATCCCCCCGCCCGCACCCATGCTATCCCGCTACTACACATGTCACACCATTCCCCCTTCCCTTATACTAGGTTTACATCATTAGTGGTCTCTCTACTCCACATACACACACTCCCTCTCACACACAAACGCGTGCACAAACACACACAGACACACACAAATTCCCATTTATCTAGATCCTCATCTCTCCCCAAGTCCGCATGTGTATCTCACACACTCACTCTCTAATTATGTATATGTGTCTCCATGTTACACAACACAAAGCCCCATGTACATGTCTCTCTCTATCCTCCACACACATATACACAAAGAATCTGTTATCATTGCCTCAGTCTCTAGACATGTCACACATGCACACTGTCTCTCTCTCTCACACAAACACACTCAACAAGGGTTTCCCCGTGAATAACTTACCGTCTATTCATCAACAGTCGTGGCAGTACGGCAAACACAAGATGTGAAAAAGAATAAATCTACACATGCTTAGACCACCTAGTATGACTACTAGGACTAGAGCAAGCCAAAAAGCACGCCACCGTCACCCCCTCCTTATTGGCGACGAGAAAACCTTTGTTTTACACAGTCGAGAAGTCATAGTGCTAAGGCCCCACATGCTGAGGCGTTGAATATAATTTAGATGCTAGTTTACGAAAACAAGTATCGATAATACGTTTGTATCTCCATACTTATATTTCTTCTCTTCTATAAAACCGAGTTGGTGATGATGGTACGCGTGCCATCTTGCAATATAGACCGTCTGATCTATATCTGACGGATGGAAATTAAACTAAAAGATACCCGCACCCCTCTCCACATTTGCAGACAAGGCCTTCCCTCGTTCATCCTTATCTCCAACAATCTCATTATTGAGCAATTAAGAAAGGAAGCCTCTGGAACAAACTGGCCTGGTGGCCGCTGCCGGCGTCGTCAATCCCCATGCCTCTGCTCAGTACACCACCAATCACCACCACGCCCCACTCCTCTTCACCATATCTCCTATTTCTCGAGATATCATTAGTTTTTACACATGGGATTATTCCCCATGGTTCAATCACAACAAGTGTTTTCTAAAAAATGCATCTTGATGTTCCGTGCAATGCACGGATCTTGCTAGTACTCCTACAGAAGACTAAGTTGGTGATGATGGTGTGCCTGCCATCCGTCGTTTCTTACCATTAGATCTACATCTAACGACTGTGAGGTAAGTTGTTGCCTTTTCTCACCAACATCCCACTTGTCTACCAATTTGTAGAAAAACCCATAATTAGTATCTTAAAACCAACCACATCCCTCCCTGACCTCACCAAAACAGCCCAAGGAATATATTCTAATTGAAACATAATATATCTCTAGTGATATATGTATATCAAAACTAGAGTGTTTTGTATCAAGTTTGTGAATACGTATTATTCTAATTATGATTCGTTGCAACGCACATGAACATTGCTAGTATTTCCAACCATGCAATTTTTTCCTAGTATTCCATAGTTTCGAGTTTTCCATCAAGATATTAGTCACTCATGGTTGATATTTACTTTCAATCATGTACACATATGCACTATGTAACTAGCCTTGCTTATTGGCTTCCAAAGCTTAACTGTCACTCCTACTTACAATATGTAGAGTATTTAACAAAAAACTACCACTTTCAACCAACCCTAGGAAGAATCTATTGTACACAAAATAGCAAAAACATACCCAAAATTTCTTAATCCACACCAAAAAGTACTACCTAGTACTCCCTCCGTCCCACAATGTAAGACGTTTTTGCAAGCTAGTTTAGCTTGCAAAAACATCTTATATTTGGGACAGAGGGAGTACCGATTAGGTTCATTTAAACCCATTTATGACAGGGTTGGCCCACACATCCGTGCTGATGAGGCAGCTTAAACCAACACATTTTGTTTGACCGTTGACACGAGGGACCCACATCTGACCTTCTATCTTGTTATTCCCCCTCAAATCATTATTTTTCCTAAACATTACTTCCAACAGTACTGATGCATGTTCTTCGATGGCGCCGGTGATGAGCGAGTTGGTCGCCGCTCTGCCGGACGGGCCGGATGCCACGCTGGCCTCCGCACGGGTTGGCAGGCTGGCCCGAGCGTGACTCACCAGCGAGCAAACCGCCACGCTGGCCTTCGCTCGAGCCAGATGGCTGGCCTTAGCGCGGCGCGTGTGAGCAAGCTGCCGTGCCGCCGTGCCAATCTAGCTAGCAAACCTTGCAGACAAGCAGCTGGACGGAGCTATCTTGGATGGCTAGCGGCCGCAAGCGCCAGACGAAGCTAGCATCCGGGCTGTCGCAAGATGGGCTCCGCACCGCCGGCGGTTTTGACCTCGCCTTCTGCCGGCGGCGGTAGCTACGTCCCATTACCGAGGATGACTAGGTGGACGGGCCAGAGGTAGGGGCTCACTCGGGGATTTTCGTGCAGACTGACATGTAGGTCCCACAAGTCATAACACCCGGTCGAATAGAAGGCGTTGACTTAATGGGTGACATGGGCCCTGTCAGAGGTTAGATTTAGATTCTAACCCTGCAGTAACTCTAACCAAAGTGGTGTTTGGATGGCAGCGTTAGATTGACAACAAATGTATCCAAACAGGGCCATGGGTTGAAACATGCCTATAACAACACTTTGTAGAGTAGTCGTTTCTTGGTAGGGCTGGTTGATAAGAGCATGTACAATAGTTGATAAAGTAGTCTTATCTTAAGTCTTCCACATATGCAAGTGGTAGTAGTTTCTTGGCATTATTAGTGGTTTCGTATATTATTAGGGGTTTCTTGTTAGGAACAATGTACTACTAGCGACAAAAGGCGATTCTAGGTTGCGTTTTACTCCAACGAGTACTACTAGTGGTCGTGGGAGTGTATACCTCGTTTTGTGGGTTTGATCCCAACCGAACGTACGGCGGCCTTTTTTTAAAATAGTAACTTTGCTGCGAGCCAATATTTTACATGGGCAGTTTGAGTTTTAAAGTCAAACGAACGTGCGGCACCACAACTGGGTGCACTGGATAGCCTAGCCACGTGAACGGGTTTTCCTTCCCAGCATTTCGTGGCTCGCATGCTCGCACTAGCTGCACCTCGCTTGCAGCTTCCTTATCAGCTAGTAGCATATTTAAACTAGCGCCTCCCAATTAAGCCCGAGTAGTAGGAAAAGCCTGGTGAGGCATTGGGAACTGTGCAATATGGCTCTGTACGTAAAGTGCTCTACTACTACTCTGTAGCTTGTGGCGTTGCACGCATGGACTTCACTCCATTATTGACTCTACTATAAAAGAAATTCCTCTTGACGTGTTTTTTTAAACGGAGGCAAAAGCTTTGCTTCATCTCATTCATAAAGAAGGAACTACTAACAAAGTTCGACGACATCCATTACACCTCCACAAATGGAAGCGAAAAGCCTAGTCTTGCTATATAAAATAACTCAAATGTTCTGCCCCCGCAGTAACCATCCCTGATAAACATGCTGCTAGTGTGTGCGTGACAGGAGCGATTGAGTAGACCAGCTACGTGAGAGGAGCGGCTGAATAGAGCACCGAGAGTACCCACTAGGCCTCTACGCAGGTGTACTTTCCCTGCATTGATAGTACAGCGATGGTTCTAGAGAACAGTAGTACCCTCCACTTCCAACTATAGCTCCTTGGCCCTGAGATTCAAGAGTTCAAAAATGGTGCACTATACTAGACTAGACTACAAGTACAGTACATCGCACTACTAGTTGAGAAAAAGTAGTACTAGTACTGCTACAGTACGAGTAAGTACTCCTCCGTCACATAATGTAAGACGTTTTTTGACACTAGTTGGCGTGTACAAACAATAGCAAAAACATACCCAAAATTTCTTAATCCATGCCAAAAACTACTACATAGTGCCAAAAATTTCTTACTACTGCTATTATTTATAGTATAATGCAATCCCATAACGTCCCATAATGCTAGTACTAGTAGTAAATAATAGTGTCACCCCTTCGCTAAGGAACGATCTACAGTTGGAAGGGACAATGCCCTGCGGTTACTACGCTCTTATCTCCTCCTCGCCAGTTCCCCTCCCCCGAAGAGAAGGTAGTTCGTCGCTGCTCCCATGGATTCGCCAGGCGGTTCTCCTCCTTGTTGGGGCTGGGAGACCTTGCACAACGATCCTCTGGGAGAAATCGCACGCCGCTCCGACGTCCTCACCGCCGCAAGACTCGGTGCTTCCTGCACCAACTTTTTCAAGACGGTGCTTAAACAGGCTTGGGAAAAGGCCATACTTGTTGGTCTTCCATGCATCCTCGAGGAGAAGGTTCTTCTATGGGACAATCCTTCGAATGACTCCGCTAGAGTTGCTGACGTTGAGAGGTAGTCGGATTTTGTCCGATGAGCAGGTCAATAATGGAGTTTGATCATGTAGTACTTAGTTATTCCATTTCCATCCCGTAATTTCTCCCCTGCCCACCATTTTATATATAGGTCTGTGTCGGTGCCAACCAAGATTGGCTTGCATACCTATGGCCGGATACCACCATCATTTTGCACAATATCCACAGCAGTGCGGCCGTTCCGGTAGACCCCTTCTCCACCATTGGGATCGGCCTTGCGGACTGGCTGGGCTTGAATATGTATGATGATGCCTACATGAGATTGAAGAAGATAGCAATTGCGGACCCTCCCACAAAGCGATTCGGCTACGACAATTACTATCTCATCGCGGTGTTCGACATAAGGATTGCCATCAATGCAAGAGGCAATAACGGCAGAGGTTGGCGCATGTTGGCGGCGGCAGATTTGTACCCCTACACGTTCGAAAACGCCTTGCACCATCTAGGTGACAAGCCAGGGGACTTGTTTCATCTAGTTGCCATCCTACGGTACATGAGATTACAAACGGGATGCACAAACCATCATTTGCATCCCTAACGGTACTCCATTATTTTGCAGGGACCAGTCATCCCCCGATCAAAATAAGATCGCCGATCCTGGATGTGCATTTGCATCCGCGATTCGGTCTAACCTGGAACCTTGTAGTTGACATTGGCATATTGGGATCAACTATCTTAGCAGTCATTACCCATGGTACCATTGATGTGCAACATGGTCACACAATCTACCACGATCGGACCATCACCATCTACCCAGGTATTCCATTTTTTAACCCTCTCGCCTTCTCTTTCATTGTTGTACTAGTACTTACTAGTACTAGTAGGAGTAGTTTTTACATTGGAGGACGCGTATAGCTAGCTAGGCCCTTGAAGACTTGAACCCACTAGCTGCCACCATTTTTGTTTTTCCATGTCTTACTATCTCATCCATGTAGCCAAGAGTGGCTATATATAATAAGCTGGTTATTTTACTTCCTCTATACCTTAGTAGTACTATTGTTGCACAGTATTACTAACCGCCATATTTGAGCACAACATTATTATGCATGGACCTTGACTATGTATGTCACCATCTGTCCAGATCTGAGTTGCCGCGTGTACCAGATGAACGGCGTCGAGTTCGACCCCCGTGATGCTACATGGGTGCCGAGGAACACTCTTGGAGAGTACTCGCTTTTCGTTGGGGACAGCTACCCCATTGTGAAACGGATGCCACCTTCCGTGCACGACACGGAAGGCCTGCCGTTCATGAAGCATGGTTGTGTCTTCAGTGAACGACATGCTGGGACACACTATCCCTGATTTACGCCGCTTCAGCTTGGATGAGTCTCCATCATGTGGAACCAGACTAGAAAGCTGTGACAATGATTCCCGTTGCCCACCGCTACGGATCTTGCCATCCATGAAGAACACCTAGGACTGGAACCAGGAGGAGGACATGTAGCCCATCTATAACGTGTAAGTGGAGTACGCTAAATTGTGAATGGTAGCGCTGTGAATATATGTAGACTAGTCGTGCACAAATTTATCACATGAATTGGAGATTAACTTGTGTGGCATACTGGCATTTGTCCTTTAGAAGTTATTACTGTTAAATGTGTTATGTGTACGTGCAACTTGTGTGGTTGTTACACGGGCTCCAACACGCTCTTTGAGAAAAAAAAGGTGGCACAACTTTGGATATACGTGACGTGGCGGCATCATACAGTAGCATCGTTCGCTATAGTTGTAGTACACTCCTACTAGGATGACAACTCCTATAAAACCTTGCGCTTGGCTCTTTGCCTCTTCGGGAGGTTCAACAGTTCATACTCATGTGAACCTTGCACTTGGCTCTTCACCTCTTTGGAAGGTCCAACAATGATGATACTACAGTACAATATGCTTCTGGCAATCTGACAATGATTGAACTGCTGCACGTCCACCGCGAGGGCGAGGGCGAGGGAGAGGGAGAGGGCGCTGTAGTCAAAACCCTCTCCTCGTCCTGCGAACCACTGCGCGCGTGGGCGAGGGAGAGGCGTAGTAAGCAAGCTTCTCCTCGTTCGGCGAGTTGATGGGGCACATCAAAGCAGTACTAGTACTAGTCCATAATGCGTCCTTTCCGATTAATATGGCTTAATTTGAAACGGGAAAAATACACTGGTGGTCAACCTATGTAACAATATGCTCTTTATGGTCACTATATATAGTTTTGCAGTGATTATACGATCACTAGCTCATCGTAGAGCACCATATTGCACCCTACTGACTGGCCACATAGTCGATGTGGCACTTTGTTGACTGGTTAAATTGTCACCTGATTTCTGGGTCCCATGTGTCAGTTGGCAGAGCAAAGAAATCAGTTAAACAAAACATTATGCAGTCGCGACATGAGTCCAACCCTTGCGCGCGAAACACCTTGGCTGTGTATGTGAGTGCATGCACGTGTACTCCCTCGGTCCAACAAAGAGTGTACATCGGCTAAAAAACAAAAAGTGTAGTACATCTACACTTCCAATGCATTTAGCCTTTAATCTAAATTGATATTGATTGACTAATGCACCAACTTGTGCTCTAGGTATAGGCTACATGTCTATCCTTAATTACAGCATGCAACGACCTTCATTTAATCTTCTTCTCTCAATGGTCGCATGGACCCATAAGTCTGCTACTTTTGGGCGTTATGCCCGTGTCAATGTGTAAATCTCTAAATGTACAGTCTTTCACGGACGTAGGGAGTAGGTTGAGCACTTCAGCGTGAGTGTGTGTGTTGCATCGTGTGATGTGTGCCGCATGGGTGCGTGAGTGTTGCGTGCGTCCATGTGTACGTGTGAGTGTTGCATGTTGCATGCATGCATGGGGCTTACTCCCTCCCATTGACATGTTCATATTTCAAGCTTCCTATGTTCCCTCCATAAGGTGATACTCCCTCTGTTCCCAAATACGGAGTAAAAGCCTCCCTCTGTTCCCAAATATGGAGTATTTGTATTTCTAGAAACAAGTGACTACGTACGGAGCAAAATGAGTGAAGTGAGCGTAGAGGCATAGGGATACTGTAGAAAAGAAGTCTTCGCGATCCATTATTCCCCATCTCGGTCAGAGAGAACTATTCAACTAGTCTTCGCAGTGAAGTGACAATACATGCTGCAGCAGATGGGACACTTAATTAATAAGCTAAACCAGCGTGTTGGTGTTACTAAATCTACCTTACCCAGTACTGCCATCATGTTTGCCAGTAGAGCATGCTTCCTTAAGTACGCCTACGCACTTATGTCCTCCATTAACTGACATATGGGCCCTCTTGTGGTAAACCCACATGTCATCGATGTAACTATTTACAGTCCGGAGGACGGTATATCCTGGTAGTAGTACTAGTAGAATTGAGATTTAATGCACTTTCTTCCCCGTCTTCCACTCTTCTTCCTCCTCTCTTCTTCTTCCTCCTCTCTTCTTCTTCCTCCTCTCTTCCCCATCGTTGTCCGCACACCATTTACCCCCACACACTACTCGAACGCCCGCGCCATCTTCCTTGGTAGCTCGCGCGTACCATATCCCCCCACTCACTGCTCGACCACACGAGGAGAAGCTTCTTTGCTTGCCCGCCCGAATCCACTTCTCCGCTGGCTCGCAGGCACCGAAAACCCCAATGGTAGAACCGACTGACACGCCGAGCCGCGATTGGAATTCCCTCCCCGATGTTCTCTTGGAGCATATCTGTAATCGTATGGACCTACTCAGCACCGTCCGTCTGGCCGCATGCTCGGTGTCGTTGCACCGTCTACTCGTCTGCAACCGGCCAGATCTTTTCAAGACACCCTACTTGCTGGTGCCTGATCCTCACAGGTGGCCCAGACACCGATGACGATCCTACAGAGGTTGCTGTGGTGCCCCTCGACATGCTACCACTACCCGTCCACCTGTCCTTCATGCGCGACCACTACTGGGCGGGCATGAAGGCCAACTAGATCATCCTCATCCACCAATCTGGTAGTCTACGGCGTCTCGTGGATATCTACACCCAGCGAGAGATCACCCTTCCATCATTGGATACCACCAGCATCGAGCCTCGCGGCCCGCCGGACACTCCTACCTACTACGCACAAGACACGTCAAGCTTTTGCCTCGACCTCTATTTGCTGAAAGTTGTAATCTGTGAAGTGCCCACACCATCAGAAGACTACATGGATTACAAGATCATTGCCTTGTTCAACATGGGATTAGTCTATCTATAATCCGGTTACCATACATGGTTATGTCTCATCGTCAATCCTGTTGAGGCAACATTTCTGTCTGATGCTATAGTGCATGATGGCATCATTTACGCGGTCGACGCACAGATTGGCTGCCTATACTGGTGGCATCTATCGTCATGTAATTGTTCTATCTCATCTCATATTTACCTTATGAATACGAATGCATGTTCATTGTTACAAATTTAGAATAGGTAGTATGTGTTTACACATCATACCATGGGTTTCATGAATCACCATATCCAGAGATTCGTCGACACGGCTTGTTGCCAGATAATCTTCAGTGTGTGAAAGGCATCAAGCTTCCATGCGATGGATGGCTTTTGCAAACTCGACATGCAGCGATGTGGTTCATGCCAACAACAAATATGCATAACTTGATTCGTACTGATATCTAGACTGAGCCATGTATTCTGCTCCTATAGCACGACCCTCTTTTGTTGGATATTATGTACTGTTGTTACTTTGAAGCACTCCTCTGGTTTAAAGGATAGATACCTTTTTGGGATCAAGTGCATCCTAACTCACCTGCGTAGGATGTACTGATATTGATGATGGAGATGCTGTGCAGAAGCCATATATATATGGTTAAAATGTGGCACTAAATACGACTAGTAAGTAGTACAGTAGCAGTACTAGTATACGTCGGTCAAATTATTCATCATGTCCACACATTGAATTGACGTGACAACACGCTACGCATGAGGTGACACAAGAATCACGACGGCGTGTTTAGGTATTCAGGACTTAAGATTTGGAGTACCACTTATCTGTAAAAAATCTTTCATCATTCACTTAAAACAGTCGATTGATCATACATTGAGTACCATATAACTGGAATTAACCGACGCAAGTCGAAGAAGGATTGGCCGGTGCTGCCAGCTGGCATAAAGTTTTATCCCACGCATCAAGAGATGATCTTGCACCTTGAGGCCAAAGTGAGTGCTAACAGCGTGAGATCTCACCCTCTCATCAATTTGTTCATACCAGCCATCAAGAGCGAGCACGACATATGCTACACCCATCCTAAGAAACTTCCAAGTAAGACACCGGTTGGCCGTCTATTTGCACAAACATATTCCTTTGTTTATAGCTCTATTTTTCTTTTTACACACAGACCTGGTGAATCAGTTACAATTTGACAGTTAATAAAAAGTGAAACAAGTGACTGCAACATGCCAAAGATGTTATGAAAATGGCAACTACGTACACTAAAACCTGTATTCGACAATACTGCAGGTATCACACCGAGTGGCCTAAGCAATCATTTCTTCCAGCGCAATTCCAGTGCATTCAAAAGGGGCATGTGGACGCATCGAAAGATACAGTCGGAGTGCGGCATGCACGCGATATGGCACAAGACCGGCAATACCTTGCCGGTGATGGCCTAAGCAAGCATTACTATAGACTGTTCTGTTTTTGACAGATTCTATTTTCTATGTGTTGTTTGCTTATTTTGATGAATCTATGAGTAGTATCGGAGGGTATGAACCATAGATAAGTTGGAATACAATAGATATTAAACCAATATGAATTTAGAATGAGTTCATTACAGTACCTAAGTGGTGGTTTTATTTTCTTATACTAACGGAGCTTACGAGTTTTCTGTTGAGTTTTGTGTTGTGAAGTTTTCAAGTTTTGGGTAAAGATTTGATGGACTATGGAATAAGGAGTGGCAAGAGCCTAAGCTTAGGGATGCCCAAGGCACCCCAAGGTAATATTCAAGGACACCCAAGAGCCTAAGCTTGGGGATGCCCCGGATGGCATCCCCTCCTTCGTCTTCGTTCATCGGTAACTTTACTTGGAGCTATATTTTTATTCACCACATGATATGTGTTTTGGATGGAGTGTCATTTTATTTTGTTAGTATTTGCTTGCTGTTATTTATATTAATGGTTTGCATCTTTAGTTTCAATAAAGAAGTCAAGGATAGCCTTTGCCATGCTTATTTTGCTAGTATACATGTTGCTGTTTGAAAACAGAAAGTTTACCGCTGTTGCCAAACTTCCCTAGAAAATTCAGAGCATGATATAATGTTGAAACTTTTTGCATAATGAGCTCTGCTAAATTTACTACAGTGGGAATTTTATTTAATAATTTTTGGAGTTAGGGAAGTATTGATACTCTTGCATTCTTTACAGACTGTACTGTTTTGACAGATTGCTGTTATGGTTGCATTGTTTGCATATGTTTGCTTGTTTAATGATTCTATTTGAGGATAGGAGTATTAAATATGCAGAGACATTTAGTATGCAATGTTGAATAATAATTTTAGTGATTTTTTACAGTAGAAAATGATAAGGTTTTGCAATGGTTCATACTAACCTATCTCACGAGTTCTTGTTGAGTTTGGTGTGGATGAAGCTTTTGATAAAAAGAGGAACCATGATATGAGAGGAATTGAGGAGACACAAAAGTTTAAGCTTGGGGATGCCCAAGGCACCCCAAGATAATATTTCAAGAAGTCTCAAGCATCTAAGCTTGGGGATGCCCCGGTAGGCAGCCCACCTTTCTTCTTCAACAACTATCGGTTAGTATCGGTTGAGCCTAAGTTTTTGCTTCTCCACATGAGTTGTGATATCCTTGCAATGCCATTTTATTTTGTTTTGCTTGCTGTTTGAATACAATACCAAGGTCTTAAATTCTTTAATGAGAGAGAGTATTCACATAGTTACATAATTATTTAGCTACTCATTGATCTTCACTTATATATCTTGTTGGAGTAATTTGTCATTTACTCGTGTGCTTCACTTATATCCTATGAGTAAATGGTTGAATGAGTTGAATGTCATAAATCTGAAATTATATATGTCTCATTTTCTTATCCCATGGGGAGTAATGACTTCACATCTAAGAAGTATAGGTTGTAAATTTATTGAAGGTTAGCAAGTGTTGTATTGGTCATTTGAACAATTCATGAAAGAATATTGAAGGAAGAGAAATTTCACATATCAATATACTATCTTAGACATCTTTTATAATTGGGAGCACTCATTAAGTATGACATGTTAAAGAGTTGATGTTGGACAAGGAAGACAACGTAATGGTTTATGTTTTCCGACATCTCAATTAAAGTATATTGTCATGGATCATTCAAACATGTTGAGATTGCCTTTCCCCCTCATGCTAGCCAAAATTCCTTGCACCAAGTAGAGATACTACTTGTGCTTCCAAATATCCTTAAACCTAGTTTTGCCATGAGAGTCCACCATACCTACCTATGGATTGAGTAAGATCCTTCAAGTAAGTTGTCATCGGTGCGAGCAATAAAAATTGCTCTCTAAATATGTATGATCTTTTGGTGTGAAGAAAATAGCTTTATACGATCTCTTGTTATTGAAGCAATAAAAGCGAGGGAATGCATAGTAAAGGTCCATATACAAGTGGCAATATAAAGTGACGTCCATTCACATTAAGATTTTGTGCATCCAACCCTAAAAGTGCATGACAACCTCTGCTTCCCTCTGCGAAGGGCCTATCTTTTACTTTCTGTCTTTTAATTTTATGCAAGAGTCAAGGTGATATTCACCTTTCCCTTTTTCATTTTATCCTTTGGCAAGCACCTCATGTTAGGAAGATCCTGATATATATATCCAATTGGATGTAAGTTAGCATGAACTATTATTGTTGACATCACCCAAAGGTGAATACGTTGGGAGGCAACACTATAAGCCCCTATCTTTCTCAGTGTCCGATTGAAACTCCATAACCACTAGTATTGCGTGAGTGTTAGCAATTGTAGAAGACTATATGATAGTTGAGCATATGGAGTTTGTTATTCCTGAAAATAAGATGAATTGCAATTGTTTGATGACTGAGAATGAAGTTTGCTAGTTTTCAAGAAAGTTTACGGTCTATGCTTTGACATGTGAATTGCTTGTTACTTTATCATGAGAAGTTTTATGAGATGAACTACTATTATGACATATTATCATGCTAAGAAAGGTGATTGAAATTTATCTTTGATCCAACTTGTGCGCCTTCTAGCATTCACACTTCATAAATTCTTTCTTTATCATTTACCTACTCGAGGACGAGTAGGAATTAAGCTTGGGGATGCTGATACGTCTCCAACGTATCTATAATTTATGAACCATTCATGCTATTTTATTATCTGTTTTGAATGATTACGGGCTTTGTTATACACTTATATATTACTTTTGGGACTAACCTATTAACCGGAGGCCCAACCCATATTGCAGTTTTATTGCCTGTTTCAGTATTTCGAAGAAAAGGAATATCAAATGGAATCCAAACGGAATGAAACCGTCGGCAGCGTTATTTTTTGGAAGAATATGATCCTGGAAACTTGGAGTTCACGTCAGAAGATCCTCGAGGCAGCCACGAGATAGGAGGGCGCCCCCCTGTAGGGCGCGCCCCCCTGTCTAGTGGGCCCCTCGAGCACCTCCCGACCGACTTCTTTCGCCTATATAAGCCTACGTACCCTAAAACCATCGAATATCAAGATAGATCGGGAGTTCCGCCGCCGCAAGCCTCTGTAGCCACCAAAACCTGTCGGTAGCCCGTTCAGGCACCCTGCCGGAGGGGGAACCCATCACCGGTGGCCATCTTCATCATCCCGGTGCTCTCCATGATGAGGAGGGAGTAGTTCACCCTCGGGGCTAAGGATATGTACCAGTAGCTATGTGTTTGAGCTCTCCCGCTCTCTCTCTCATGTTCTCTCTATGGCACGATCTTGATGTATCGCGAGCTTTGCTATTATAGTTGGATCTTATGATATTTCTCCCCCTCTACTCTCGTGTAATGGATTGAGTTTTCCCTTTGAAGTTATCTTGTCGGATTGAGTCTTTATTTGAGAACACTTGATGTATGTCTTGCCGTGTTTATCTGTGGTGATAATGGGATATCACGTGCCACTTGATGTATGTTTTGGTGACCAACTTGCGGGTTCCGCCCATGAACCTATGCATAGGGGTTGGCACACGTTTTCGTCTTGACTCTCCGGTAGAAACTTTGGGGTAATCTTTGAAGTACTTTGTGTTGGTTGGATGAATCTAAGATTGTGTGATGCATATCGTATAATCATGCCCACGGATACTTGAGGTGACAATGGAGTATCTAGGTGACATTAGGGTTTTGGTTGATTTGTGTCTTAAGGTGTTATTCTAGTACAAACTCTTGAATAGATTGATCCGAAAGAATAACTTTGAGGTGGTTTCGTACCCTACCATAATCTCTACGTTTGTTCTCCGCTATTAGTGGCTTTGGAGTGACTCTTTGTTGCATGTTGAGGGATTGTTATATGATCTATCTATGTTATTATTGTTGAGAGAACTTGCACTAGTGAAAGTATGAACCCTAGGCCTTGTTTCCTATCATTGCAATACCGTTTACGCTCACTTTTATTATTAGTTACCTTGCTGTTTTTATATTTCCAGATTACAAATACCTATATCAACCATCCATATTGGACTTGTATCTTCATCTCTTCGCCAAACTAGTGCACCTATACAATTTACCATTGTATTGGGTGTGTTGGGGACACAAGAGACTCTTTGTTATTTGGTTGCAGGGTTGTTTGAGAGAGACCATCTTCATCCTACGCCTCCCACGGATTGATAAACCTTAGGTCATCCACTTGAGGGAAATTTTCTACTATCCTACAAACCTGTGCACTTGCAGGCCCAACAACGTCTACAAGAAGAAGGTTGTGTAGTAGACATCGTACTTGTACTACCTTGTCATCCGCAAGTTGGTATTATTGTTAGCGATCTTTTGGTATGAACTTGGCACTTGCTTCCAACCATCATGCCGAGGGTCGACGTGGATATAAAGCTGAATCATTTGTTTCGAAATGAATTTTCAGGCACCTGACTTTTATTTGATGGGTAGCATAAGCACCTGCCATTCGAATTCCCAGTTCTCCATTTTTTTCTAAACAAGTGCATGCACTTATTATCACGATGAAAAAACAATATCCCTGCTGCATGCTAGTTATCAGTCTGTACTTGGAGAATTCTCTCGTTTATTGAGCACGTATATTGTTTTTTCAGGTCGAGCAAGTTTCAACTAGGTTGTAAACTGCCCAGGCTTGGTTTTGTTTTTAACAGGCCCAACCCATGACGACAACGGGGCACAAAGATCCAACAGGTATCTATTGGCCTCTGGCCCGCCAGCGTTAGTTATATTTTGTCTTACAACATCCGCATGCAGTTTTTTTACTAAATCAATAACACAAACCTAGTTATATTTTCCTCTTGAAACGCATGTCCTACATCTGTTTTCTAATCTCTACCTATAGTTTTACTAGTTCATATACACGTATCATTGTATTGAAAATACATAAAATTCCCTTTTCATATTTACATCCTTATTTTTTTTTGTTTTCCCTCCCAGCGCTGATTTTTTTACCACTGGTTTTCCCTTAAACCAACCCAATTGTCCCACGTCTTATTTGCTTACAAAAACAAAATGATTTTTTTGGCAAATCAATAAGTTCTTAAAAAATGTTTATCATTATGGTATTACAATAGTTCGGACTCCACCAAAATATGCAGAATAAGGTTGAACTTTTTGACCGTGGTCCTAGGCAGAAAATGGGCCGTAATAAACTACTTAAGAATTAGCAAATGGGCTGCAAATTATTAAAAAATAGAAAATGGGCTCTATGTTGTCTGCCACAGATTTGGAGGCTGACTTGTGGGCCTACTAAGTTCATGCGTACACAAGGTTTCTCAAAAAAGAAACTTAGTCAAAAATCGACTCTACCAGCGTCAAACCGTTAGATGTCAATCTAACGGCAATCGTGCTTTTTCAGTCTCTGATCTTTTGCCCCAACCGCCCAAACCAGCGCCGTCGGAACCGCCTGCTCCCGCCTCTCGTGGCCAGCTGTGCTGTCGGGCAGGCCTCACGACCCCATCATACTCGCATCCCTGGCCTGTTGTAAAATCCCAAATTTTCAATTTGTAATGTTATACATAGGACATCATATGCATATCATATTTTATTGCATTTTGGTTGATCCTAGAAATTCTAAGCAACTCAAGGACCCATGGAGAGAGTTGGGGATTTCGTTTATTTTCATATTTGAATTTTCTCAAATATTGAAAATAGGATCATTTTGGTTTTAATCATTTTCTCTCCGAATATTTCCAACATTAAAATAAAAGAGAGGAGATAAAATGACTTCTCCAAAATAAAAGAAATATCGGAGGAATAATGTTAAAATCAAATAAGTATTTTATTTGGAGTTTTATTGCTATTTTATTTGAATTAGAAAAATTGCATGTTTTCAAAAATAGCATTTTTAGGCCAGAAAAATGTTCACTTTGTTCTAAATATTTTATTTAGACGGTGAAAATTGTTTTTGGCATTTTCAGATTTTTTTTTATATTTTATTAGGATTTTTTGTTTCGGCGGAATTATTTAAAAAAAGAGTCCCGCGGACCGAAATGGGCCGAAGGCCTAGCCGGCCCACCAGCGCCGCCGCCTTCGCCAGGCGTGCCCGAGCCGGACTCCGCCAGAGTCCGGGCTGACGCCGCGCGCCGCTGTCGGATGTTGGGTTCCGACAGACCCTTAAGGTTCGAACTCTGGGGTGCGTGTGAAGATCTTCCCCCTGCCACTCTACGCTCGATCGCCTTGCAAGAACTAAGCTAAACAATGAACAACACGAGGGACACAAGATTTATACTGGTTCGGGCCACCGTTGTGGTGTAATACCCTACTCCAGTGTGTGGTGTGGTGGATTGCCTCAAGGGCTAATGATGAATAGTACAAAGGACGAACAGCCTCGCGAGAGGTAGTCTTGAGCTGGTGCGATGAACTGCTTGGATGAGTTCGGTCGCCTATCGATCTAGTGGGCACTCAATGGGATGAGAACTCGATCCCTTTGTATTGTGGTGGCTAGCCCTATATATAGAGGCCCTGGTCCTCTTCCCAAATATTGAGTGGGAAGGGCACCAACAATGGCCATTTTGAAGGGGCACATCTAGCACAAGTTATCCTGACTAAAGTTGGTCTTCGGCTGCCAAAGGCACTGGCGATGACGTTGTCCTGGGCTCCACGGTGACCTCCATCCTGCCGCCCTGCAAGACTTGCTCTCGTTGCACTGAAATGGTAACCTTTGCCTGATGCCTCAATACTCCATGCATGTGCTTGCCCCCTTTGCACCAAAGAGGAAACAAGGACGTTGCACGGGCCGGCGCCCGCCTGGCGCCTGCCTGGTCTCGATCGTCACGGCTTGCGTCACGAGCACCTCGCAAGGTACCCCTGCCTCGATCTCTCCGCCTCCTCGCGAGCCTGCCTGGGAAGGCCGCCCCTGAGGAAGTCTCGTGTCGTCCGCCCCGCGAGGCTTGGCCCCTCGCGAGGGTCTTGGGTCTTGCATTGATGAAGATGGGCCGTGCTGGGCCACCTCTCGAGCCACGCCGCAGGCCGCAGGCAGGCAAGTTTGGGGACCCCCATTCCCAGAACGCCAACAATAGCCCCCAGGCCCAAGGCGCGCTCAGACTTGGCTTAGCAGAGAAGCGAAGGAGCAAGTGCTGAGCGTTGCGGGCCCCATCAGCCTGCGGCCTTGGGCGCCGCGTGGCTGTTAATTGGACGTGGGCGTCTTCGCTTCCCCATGCCGCCTCGGCAACTGCTCGACTTGAGAAGTCCCTGCATGCAGAAATGGGTCATGATTACCTGAGATCGTGGAGGCCGACGGTTGGCCTCCTCCGGACTATAAGTATGGACGAGCTAGAGCCCCCGTAGTCCATCTCTTTCTGCTTCACTCCTTCTTGCTCGACCTTGCTCCACCTTGCGCCAATGGCGCTGATCTGCCAGTTTTCAGCGGAAGAGAAAGGGAAGGCCCCCCGAGAAGGTCCCGACCCGCTTCCGCTGAAGAAGCGGCCGGTCCCCGGCCACGACGTGGTCGCGTGGCAAGAGACGTCGAGGCCTTTGTGTGAGTCACTGCCGCCTGGGTTTTCGCGGCCCTTGTACGCCCGAGCCGAGGGCCCTGGAGAAGGAGACGCCGAGCGGCACCGCCGGGACGCCGATGAGGTACGGCAGTGCGCGTCGTCGCCCCTGGGGTCCATGCTGAGGGCTCTTCTCACGAGCTTATGTTTCACGCTGCTATGCCCCCACACTCTTGGATTCGCCTTCCTCCCTCCTTCGCCTTCGAGATGCCGCTGAGGGGGGCTCTGGAGCTCTGGCTGCAGCACCCTTGTGACCGAAGCAGAGGTCGAGGTTGTCGCTCCGGGCAAGGTCTACATGACCCGGGGCTGGGGCGAGATCGCCCGGGTCTGCCGGTCAGGAGGTGCCCACGTAATTCATCTTGAATACGATGGCGCCTCCTTGATGTTCTTCAAGGTATTCGACGCGGATTGATGCTGACTGGAGTGCTGCCCCAAGGAGGGCAGCCGGGGCATCGAAGTGGCGGGGGCCAGGCCTGCCAACCGCTCCTCTAGTAGCTCCTCTGGTAGCAGCAGAGAGGCCGGAGGGCCCAGCGACTCTCCCAAGCTTCTCGTGACTCCGGAGACGAGCGACGACAACTATGAGCCCCCGAGCTCACGTCGCGCTCAGAGCAAGGCAGCTGCATCGGGCCGTCGACGCCGCTGATCTGGATGGGGTTGGCGCCGGCGCTTGGCGGCCCACTGTTGATGATGTCGTCTCCCGTGATGGCGCGCGTAGTTAGCATTCCTTAGGATTATCTCCTTTTGTTCCCTGCTAGGAATCGAAGAAACACCCCGCGGGGGTATGTAAGGCGTCTGCCATGTCTTTTGTGAATATCATCCTTATTATGGAGCGATGCGAGATGCTAGTCCTGTCTCGGCTCGGCTCCCCCTTTCTGTCCTCACGAGGGCTTGGTGCCCTATGCTGACAGGTCCCGGTCCCCAGGCAGGCTTCAGCCGTCGCTGGTATGCCAGGTTGCGATGTCGTGGTCAAGGCCAGGAGGTGAGCGGCCCGAGGTCTAGTAAGAGCCCCCGAGGCGCGATGCTCAGGAGGTCCCCTTTAGCGATCAAGCAGCCTCCACTGGGCAAGAAAGGAAGGCAACTTTGCCGTGACAGAGACGCACTAGGCGAGGGTTTAGTGTCGCGTTGATTTAGCCTTTCCAAGGGCGTGACTTATCTCGTGAGCTTGGAGTCGTTATTCGGCGAGGTGCCTGGCCCACGTGCCGGCAGCTGGGGTGTCACTGGGTTGGGTCCTCGTGAGCTCCTCCCCTCTTACCCGCATTTTCCTTCATGCTCTACGTCATCAGGTCCCGTCCCTCGAGCGAGCTCAGCCACCGCTAGTATGACAGGTCGCGATGCCGTGGATCAAGGCCAGGGGGTGAGGGCTGGAGAGCCAGTAAGAGCCCCTGAGTCGCGATGCTCAGGCGCCCCCTTTTAACATGCGAGCAGATCGCACGGGAGAGAGAGAGGGAGCTCACGACACCCCCATGCCATTCCTTAGGCGGATCCTGCACACCAATACGAGGAAAACAAGGTCTTCCATTACGGTTGCCAACCAGCCATGGGTTGCTCCGAGGGAGTGACTGAGGCACCGAGGGTCTGGTGAGGTAGCGCTTTGCGGGGCTACCGCAGCCAGAGTTTGACCACTCAGATTTGTCAATGTTGCAGGGACGGTCCCATGCGCAAGTGTCGTGCCAGAGAGAGCGGCTCCAAAGTTAGGTGTCAATCGAGCAGGCGATTATCTCAAGAAGGTTAAACACGAAGAAGCGAATCAACTTAGATAGATGCAGGAAAAGGCACACGCCACTGGGTCAGGCCCAAGCGGCTTGGGGATGATGCAGCCCGAGGGGAGCCCCCAACAAGGTAAGCTAAAGACATAAGCAAAACGGATACATGCCGCAGGGACAGACCCACGCGACCTGGGAATGATGCAGCCCTGAGGGTGCTCCGAGCTGAAACGAAACTTGAGAGAAGTCACTTGATACCATTGCAGAGCGAGTGCCGGATTGGCTGACGCTGCATGGTGAAGAAGCCGACCCTCACGAGCCCTCGGAGCTCTGAGCCTTGGGAGGCTCGGGAGGTCCGGGCGGCTCGGCGAGGTCCGTCTCCATTTCCTCCAGGAGCGCGCGGTGCTTGGTCACCTGAGCTTCCAGAATGCTCCTCATCAGGCACCGGTGGGCAGCAGCCGCGTTCGGCAGGCCGAAGGGGATGCAAACGTAGCTGTGAGGTGGACCCTCGGAATGCCCCACGCGTGAAGGCCAGAAGCGCTCTTATGATGCGATCTGATTGAGCCCTGGGTAGTCGATGCAGGCGCGCAGCCCGCCATCCTCGCCTGGATGGGGAGCTACGCTGGGCAGGCGGCGGTTGCCGCGCATGACTCTCGATTTCTGCATGTCCTGGGTGACCTTGGTGATGAACTCCTGAGGGTTGGGTCCTCCTTGTCTTACACCTTCCTGAGGGAAACGTGCCGCGAAGCACGCCTCGAAGTGGTGCCCGAGCGCCTACCTCGTGATCTTGGCAAAGTCAGTGGCCCCCCAAGAGAGAGCCTCCGAGCCTTGCCCGAGGTGGGCGTCGGGGCACACCTCCCTATGCGACGAAGGGTGGCGCCCCTTGGATGGGCGTGTGCCCGGATGTGGCGCCTCCGGAGGTACCTGTCTCCTGAGGCCTTGAGCCAGGTGTTGTCTTCTTCTTCTTGGGAGCTGCTTCAGGAAGGTTTCCATTCTTGCTGTCTGGGTCCTTGATTGACGCGGCTTGGAAGGCGTGCTCGAGAGAGCACACCGCATCCTTCTCTTCACAGGGGACCGTGATGACTCCGCCACTTCCTAGCATCTTGAGGACGTTGTAGCCATGGTGAGTCACTGCCATAAACTTGGCCAGAGTGGAATACCCAAGGATGGCATTGTATGGCAGGCGAATGTGGGCGACGTCGAAGTCAATGAGCTCGGTACGGTAGTTCTTGCGTTGCCCAAAGGTGACAGGGAGGCGGACCTGCCCTATCGGGACAGTGGAACCATCAGTGACTCCTGAGAAAGGCTTGGTTGGTTGAAGCTGATCATATGGCACTTGAAGATTGTTGAACGTCTCGACGGACAGGACGTTGAGCCCTGCTCCGCCGTCGATGAGGGTCCTGGTAACTTGCACATTGCTGATGACTAGGGAACAGAGCATCGAGACGACTCCGGCTGTCGCCGCGCGCTTGAGCTGATCGGCCGAGCTGAAGGGATGGCGCACGCGGACCACCTAAGAGGGCGCGTGGCCCCAGGCTTGGGGAGCACTGCATTCACCTCGCGAGCGAACTGCTTGAAGATGCGCTGAGAGGCTAGGGCCTGAGCGCCTCCCAAGATGCAATCGATTGCACGCGGCTCCTGGAAGCCCCCATCCCCTCATCCTGATGATGGTCGTCATTCCTTCTTGGTGGTGGTGGCAGAGGAGGAAGCCCTGCGTTGCCTTGCGGGCGATCCTCACGATGCTGATTCCTCCAAGCTCCCTCACGAGGCTGGTCCTGCCAGCGGTCCTTGCGAGGCCGGTAACGCCACCCCTGGCGAGGGCCACGATCGTCCCATCGTCCTCCACCTCTTCCTCCGCCTCGGTCGTAGCCCCGATCGTTGCGCTCGGGGCGTCGACCAACTCGGCTTTCTCGCACGGCCCTGAGCTCTTGGCATTCGTTGGTGTTGTGGGTATGGTGGTCGTGCTACACACAATACCGGCTGCCCTTGGACGACTCCGGCTGGTCCTTGCCGCGCTTCATGTCCGGCTCTGCTGCAAGCACAGCTGGTCCCTTGCGCTGCACATCCTTGGCCTTGCCTTTCTTCTCTTCTGGATCCGCAGCCGGGAGCTCGAGGAGGAAGAGGCATCCCTCCTCAGCCCTTGCGCACTTGGTCGCCAGGTTGAACAACTCCAGAGACGTGCACAGATCTTTGTGGATTGCCAGCCCCTCCTTCATCTTGATGTCGCGGACGCCATCAAAGAACGCCAAGATGATGGCCTCCTCTGTCACCTTGGGAATCTTGAGGTGAGCGTTGTTAAAGCACTGGATATACTTCTGCAAGGTCTCCCCGGGTTGCTACTTGATGCGGTGCAGGTCACCCACGGCCGATGGTCGGTCGCGAGTGCCCTGAAAGTTGGCGATGAAGCGAGTGCGCATCTCGTCCCAAGAGGAGATCGTGCCAGGGGGCAGGTTCAGGAGCCAGGTGTGGGCACCGTCCTTGAGTGCCATGGGAAACCAGTTTGCCATGACCTTTTCGTCCCCGTTGGCAGCTTTGATGCCCAGCTCGTAGAGCTGTAGGAACTGCGCTGGGTCGGCAGTGCCATCGTAGCGAGGAGGAAGATCAGGTTTGAACTTGCCTGGCCAGGCGACACTGCGTAGCTCGGTGGTGAAGGCGCGGCAGCCTGCGGTGGCCACAAGAGCATTCTGCTGATGCGGGGTTTGCCCCTGAGGATGCCCGCGTGCCGCTGCCTGGAGCAGCGTGGGGTCTTGACGTGCTGGCGCAGGGACGCGTTCATGGCATGCCGGTGCCGGGAGCACGCGAGCACCTTCTTGGGGACGAGGGATTTCTTGCCAGCTCCTTTCTTGCCGTGCGGGCACCGGACACGGTGGATCTCGTCCTGGGGTCGCGTGCCTAGGAGCCAGGGCGCCTTCTTGGGTAGGAGGTGGTGGAGGAACCTCCTGGGCTACACCACCCGCATAGGACGGAGGGTGAGGCAGCGAGAGGGACGGCACAGGGGAGCCCCCAGCGGCGCTGACGAGCTCGGTGATGCGAGCGAGCCACTCCTCATAGAGGTCGTCGACGGGACGGTAGTGCAGAAGCTCACGCGCCAGGAGCAACGCGGCGTGCGCGTCCGTGGGGGTGCGACGGGCGTGGGACGACGAACCATCTGGAGTCAGCAACGGGGTGGCGGTGCGACCTTCCCGCCGAACCAAAAGATGCAGCGACGAGGCCTGCTGCTCGTTCCCCGCCGGGCCGGTGGCGGTGTTGGCAGCAGGCGACGGGGAACGACGGGGACATCCGCCGACGGGAGCCGTCTGGGTCGCCGCCCGACGCTCGGCGCGAGCCCAGGACACGACGGGAGATCGAACGCGGAAAAGCGGAAGAAAGATTCCAGCGCAGCCCTACCTAGCGCGCCAACTGTCGGATGTTGGGTTCTGGCAGACCCTTAAGGTTCGAACTCTGGGGTGCGCGCGAAGATCTTCCCCCTGCCACTCTACGCTCGATCGCCTTGCGAGAACTAAGCTAAATGATGAACAACACGAGGGACACAAGATTTATACTGGTTCGGGCCACCGTTGTGGTGTAATACCCTACTCCAGTGTGTGGTGTGGTAGATTGCCTCAAGGGATGATGATGAACAGTACAAAGGACGAACAGCCTCGCGAGAGGTGTTCTTGAGCTGGTGCGATGAACTGCTTGGATGAGTTTGGTCGCCTATCGATCTAGTGGGCACTCAATGGGATGAGAACTCGATCCCTTTCTACTGTGGTGGCTAGCCCTATATATAGAGGCCCTGGTCCTCTTCCCAAATATTGAGCGGGAAGGGCGCCAACAATAGCCATTTTGAAGGGAACATCTGGTACAAGTTATCCTGACTAAAGTTGGTCTTCGGCTGCTAAAGGCACTGGCGATGACGCTGTCCTGGGCTCCACGGTGACCTCCATCCTTCCTCCCTACAAGACTTGGTCTCGTTGCATTGAAATGGTAACCTTTGCTTGATGCCTCGGTACTCCACGTCTGTGCTTGGCCCCTTTGCACCAAAGAGGAAACAAGGACGCTGCACGGGCCGGCGCCCGCCTGGTGCCCGCCTGGTCTCGATCGTCACGGCTTGCGTCACGAGCACCTCGCGAGGTACCCCTGCCTCGATCTCTCCGCCTCCTCGCGAGCCTGCCTGGCGAGGCCACCCCTGAGGAAGCCTCGTGCCGTCCGCCCCGCGAGGCTTGGCCTCACGCGAGGGTCTTGGGACTTGCGTTGATGAAGATGGGTCATGCTGGGCCACCTCTCGAGCCACGCCGCAGGCTGCAGGCAGGCAAGTCTGGGGACCCCCGTTCCCAAAAAGCCGACAGCCGCCGCTCGGGGTTGCCCCCTCTCCAAGTAGAACACCCCCGACCCCCCTATAAGTACCCCGCCGCCTTCGCCGCCACCCACCCCCGCCGCTGCCCGCGCCGTTGTCGCCCAATGCCGCCCGCTGAGCCACGCCACCACCCGGAGCCCCGACGACGCCGCCCGCCCCGCCGAACCCCGCTGGAGGTAGCCGCCGCCGCCGTTCGTCGTTTTTTTCCGGTTAATCGTTCGGGTTGTTTAGAAATCCTAGGTCTATTTTTTTAATAGATCAGTTCGGGTTTTTTATGTTTAGTTGGTTAGTGGACGTTCGTTCGTTCGTTCATTTTAACGAACGCGTTCACCGATTAGGTTCTGTTAACCTGTTCGTCTCGTTTTATTTTCCAGGGTTTATCTGCGATTATTTTCAATCGCGATTTCTGCCCTGATCTTCGATCTAGTATAACTATTCGCTCGTTTATCCAAATTATGTGAAACCAGTGCCTAAATCTTCGTCTCGAAGCCCTCTTTCTGTTTAATCAACTTGAACATGATTTTGGTACTGTAAAATTTGACTTTAGTCCAGATTAGTAAATGAATCTTGTTTCATTCGTAGTTTGAGTTTCGTTGCTCTGTTTGATTTGATTCTTTTTGCAAACCGGAGTTCTTCAGTTGAACTTTCTGGTTAGATCTTCTTATTTGAGTTTTACCCATGCTTATTGTTTGAGTGCTTATGTATGGTATTGTTTGTTTGCGATAGAATTCCCGGAGTGCGAAGCATGCTACTACGATTCTCTAGGTTTTGCGGATCATCAGCAAGGCAAGTAACACTTTGATCATATCTCTTTATTACCCAGTTTTTATGCATTAGTTCCAATCCTCAAACATTGCATGGTTAGGATCTGTATAACATGTGGGTTTGGGAAGTAGATGATAAGGTAGAACCTATTGCCCTTTTTATTATCAAACCTTTAGGAGTTACTTCTACGTTATGCTCAGGATTGCTATGCTATGCTCGTAGACGTGGACTGGGTGAGTGTATCCATGACAGATGTGAGTATTGTTAATTAATGGTTAACTTAAGGTGGCAACTTAAATACACATCTGGGTGGATTGGTTGCGGGCACCTGGAGAATCCAGTGTTGCCCAAGGGGATCCCGGAGTACCCATGTGATCATCCTACGGTTCGCCACCCAGGCCCAAAGGGATCATAAGATATTTCATGCTAGAAACTTCCTTGTGCAGCCACAAGCTATTAATGGATCTAGCATAGTTGAGTAGGTTGCATGACCTCTTTCAGTGGTGGGCTAGCAGATGTAGGGAAAGTAGGTGTAACTGTCCACCCAGAGTAAAGAGTTAATGTTTCTGAAAGACTGTGTCTCGGTCATCCGTTTCTCAAACACCATGTAGTGCGAGAAATCTAATGGAGGAGATTGAGTCTTGTGGGGAGAAGTGCGCAAACCTCTGCAGAGTGTACAAACTCATCATGGTTAGCCGTGTCCCCGGTTATGGACATCTTGAGTATCTGGTTCTTGGATTATCATGTTGATATCATCACTCTAAATTAATTTGTTGGGTTTAATGATATTTCTTAATTGGGATTGAGTTGGAGGAACCTTCTCAATGTTTAACAACCACCATGATAGTTAAATAAAATTTATTCCTTTGATGTAGGGAAAAATTGGCTTATGCAAAACTTTAACCATAGAGATTTCCACTAGCCACATATGCATGTAGTGGTAGCATTTATTCTGTTCATTACTTTTTGTGTTACATTGCCAGCATATTCCATGTGCTAACCCATTTTTGGACTGCAACATGTCATGTTGCAGACTTTTCAGATGACGAGTAAGGTGCCATAGGTCGTTGTAGTTCACTCAGCTATGCAGTTGGAGTTGATGGACTCACTTTATCTTCCAAGCCTTCCGTTGTTACCTTATTTAGATGGCCTTAAGCCATATTATTGTGATAAGTTCTTTTTGAGACATTCGATGTAATAAGTGTGTGATTGAGACTCTGTTATAAATCCTCAAGTACTGTGCATGTCAGCATTACCGATCCAGGGATGATACTCATGCACAGAGACTAGACTGTTTGAGGTCTTGTCGCTACACCTGTCTATCCCTCAACTCACCCACACCTCCTGTTATTTTCCGGCAACGACAGCCAAACCAGTAAACCCTCGTACTCTCCACCGCATGCGCAGCCATTGTCGTGTCTTCCCCGGCTCCGTGTCATTCCCTTCATAGGCCTCACCGTCGTCCACCGCCCTGGTGCTCTCAGCGCGGCGTGGTCAACGTGGTCAACGAACGACATCCATCGGAAGTGGACTGTACATGGAGAGGCTGACAGCTGGGTCCACGGCCGCAGCAAGGAAGTGCCTCCTTATTACGCGCAAAATAATTATTCCTCCACCTGACAGCGGGGACCCACCGGACGGGCCACCGTATTTCGCGAAAAAACATTCCCTCCGCTGACAGGTCGGACCCACCAACTATATCTTCGCACACAAGGAAGTGCCTCCTTATTGCGCACAAAAAAATGAATACCCCCTGCCAGCTGGGACCCACCATAGTGGGAGGCTGACTTGTGGGCCTACTAAGTTGATGGGGACGGAGGGCTTTGTCAACTTAGTCAATATATAAACAATTCTAGCTCCAATGACCGTACGATGTCCATCCAATGGCTGTAGTGCTTCTTCAACCTCTGGTCTTCTTGCTCCAGCCGCACAAACCAGCGTCGGTCCTGCCGCGTGCTCCTGCCTCTCGTGGTCGGCTGTGATGCCACGTAGGCCTCACCGCCCCCTACTACTCCCACCACTGGCCAGGCCATCCCTCTACTCACCCATACCCCCTGTTATTCTACGGCGACGGTAGCCTCACACCGCAGTCGAACTAGTGAACCCTCGTACTCCTCTCCGCGTGGGCATCCACTATCGCGTCTTCCCCGGCTCCGTGTCGTTCCCTTCCTAGGCCTCACCGTTGTCCACCGCCTTGGTGCTCTCGGCGCAGCGTGGTCAATGTGGTCAATGACCGACTTCCATCGAAAGAGTACTATATGTGGAGAGGCTGACAGCTGGGTCCACGACAGTCGCAAGGAAGTGCATCCTTATTACACGCAAAATAATTATTCGTCCACCTGACAGCAGGGACCCACCGGACGGGCCACCGTATTTCGCAAAAAAATGTTTCCCCCCTGACTGCTGGGACCCACCAGCTACATCTTCTCACTCAAGGAAATGTGTCTGGGCAAAAAAAACGATTCTCCCCCTGACTGCTGTGACGCACCAGCTACATCTTTGCACGCAAGGAAGTACCTGATAGTCGGGACGCACCTGGTCGAAGCATACGTAGTGTTGTAATTCTGGGCGCGAACGTGTACGTACATACTGGTCGATGTAGAGGCGCACACGTGTCGTAGTAGAGGCGTGCACGTGTCACAGTAGAGGCGCGGACGTAGCATATACATGTTCGTACAACGGCCAGGGTGCAAGAAAGTAAATACGGCCACGTACGTACATACAGGCGGGGTATCGAATGCCTACTCGTGCATACGTACGTCCAGGACTCGTGTACATGGCTTGGTCAGAACGGTGAAACTGTGATGTCGTCGTGTTCATGGGGTGGCAATGGAATGCGTCGTGTTCATGGGAGGCAACGGAACGCGCGGGAGCCAACTGGCTTGGACGGAATAGCTGATACGTCTCCAACGTATCTATAATTTATGAAGCATTCATGCTATTTTATTATCTGTTTTGAATGATTACGGGCTTTATTATACACTTTTATATTACTTTTGGGACTGACCTATTAACCGGAGGCCAGCCCATATTTCTGTTTTATTGCCTGTTTCCGTATTTCGAAGAAAAGGAATATCAAACGGAGTCCAAAAGGAATGAAACCTTCCGGAGCGTGATTTTTGGAAAGGATATGATCCGGGAGACTTGGAGTTCAAGCCAGGGAAGGTTCGAGGAAGCTAGGAGATAGGAGGGCGCCCCCACCCCCCTGGGCGCGCCCCCTGTCTCCTGGGCCTCTCGAGGCTCCCCCAACCGACTTCTTTCACCTATAAAAGTCCACGTACCCTAAAAACATCAAAACAGAAGATAGATCAGGAGTTCCGCCGCCACAAGCCTCTGTAGACACCAAAAACCTCACGGGAGCCCGTTCCGGCACCCTTCCGGAGGGGGAACCCATCACCGGTGGCCATCTTCATCATCCCAGCGCTCTCCATGACAAGGAGGGAGTAGTTCACCCTCGGGGCTAAGGGTATGTACCAGTAGCTATGTGTTTGATCTCTATCTCTCTCTCTCATGTTCTCTCTCTCTCGTGTTCTCTCTATGTCATGGTCTTGATGTATCACGAGCTTTGCTATTATAGTTGGATCTTATGATGTTTCTCCCCCTCTACTCTCATGTGATGAATTGAGTTTTCCACCTGAAGTTATCTTATCGGACTGAGTCTTTAATGATTTGAGAACACTTGATGTATGTCTTGCCGTGCTTATCTGTGGTGACAATGCGATATCATGTGCCACTTGATGTATGTTTTGATGATCAACTTGCGGGTTCCGCCCATGAACCTATGCATAGGGGTTGGCACACGTTTTCGTCTTGACTCTCCGGTAGAAACTATTGGGTCACTCTTTGAAGTACTTTGTGTTGGTTGAATAGATGAATCTGAGATTGTGTGATGCCTATTGTATAATCATGCCCACGGATACTTGAGGTGACAATGGAGTATCTAGGTGACACTAGGGTTTTGATTGATTTGTGTCTTAAGGTGTTATTCTAGTACGAACTCTTGAATAGATTGATTCCAAAGAATAACTTTGAGGTGGTTTTGTACCCTACCATAATCTCTATGTTTGTTCACCGCTATTAGTGGCTTTGGAGTGACTCTTTGTTTCATGTTGAGGGATTGTTATATGATCTATCTATGTTATTATTGTTGAGAGAACTTGCACTAGTGAAAGTATGAACCCTATGCCTTGTTTCCTACCATTGCAATACCGTTTGTGCTCACTTTTATCATTAGTTACCTTGCTGGTTTTAAAATTTCATATTACAAATACCCATATCTACTATCTATATTGCACTTGTATCACCATCTCTTCGCCGAACTAGTGCACCGCCATTGTATTGGGTGTGGTGGGGACACAAGAGACTCTTTGTTATTTGGTTGCAGTGTTGCTTGAGAGATACCATTTTCATCCTACGCCTCCCACGGATTGATAAACCTTAGGTCATCCACTTCAGGGAAATTTGCTACTATCCTACAAACCTGTGCACTTGCAGGACCAACAACGTCTACAAGAAGAAGGTTGTGTAGTAGACATCAAGCTCTTTTCTGGCGCTGTTGCTGGGGAGGCTAGGTAAGCGGCACTCACACCCCGTCAACTAAGATCTTTTCTGGCGCCGTTGCTGGGGAGGCGAGTGCTTGAAGGTATATCTTTAGATCTTGCAATTGAATCTTTTTGTTTCTTGTTTTATCACTAGTTTAGTTTATAAAAGAAAATTACAAAAAAATGGATTTGAGTTTGTATCATATGCTTCATCTTTTTAATATCTTTCGTGAGTATGATGAAAAGGAAAATTGTGCTCAAGTGCTATAAGAAGAATTACATAGAATGCTTGGCATGAAATATGTGAATGATGAGCATCATTGCAATGTTGTTAGTATGAATTCCTTGAATATCCATGATGCTAATGATATGCAAAGCCACAAGCTTGGGGATGCTATGTTTGATGAAGATGATATTTTTTGTCCCCCAAGTTTTGATGAGCAAATTTATTATGATGAAAGCATGCCTCCTATTTATGATGATTATATTGATGAAAGTGGGTTTGGAAGAATGTCAACTTTAGGAAGTAGTGATCCCACTATTTTGGAGGATGTTGAATCTTATTGTGATGAACATGAAAGTGGATTTGGAAGAGTGTCAACTTTATTTAGTGATGATTCCACTATTTTGGAAGAGGTTCCAATTGATTATGAGAAAAAAAGTTGCTATCTATGATGATTATTGTGATGACTTGTATGCTATAAGGAATAATGATAAACATGAAACTTGTCATCATGATTTTAGTTTTCAATTGGATTATGCCTCACATGATAATTATTTTGTTGAGTTTGCTCCCACTACTATTCATGAGAAGAATTTTGCTTATGTGGAGAATAGTAAATTTTCTATGCTTGTAGATCATGAAAAGAATTCTTTAGGTGCTGGTTATATTGTTGAATTCATTCATGATTCTACTGAAAATTACTATGAGGGAGGAACATCTGCTTGTAGGAATTGCAATAATATCAAGTTTCTTCTCTATGTGCTTAAAGTTTTGAAGCTATGCTTGTTATGCCTTCCTATGCTAGTTGATTATTGTTCCCATAAGTTGTTTGCTCACAAAATACATATGCATATGAAGTGGGTTAGGCTTAAATGTGCTAGTCATATGCTTCATGATGCTCCCGTTATGTTTCAATTCTTATCTTTTATGTGAGCATCATTGCCATCATCATGCCTAGCTAAAAAGGCATTAAAGAAAAGTGCTTGTTGGGAGACAACCCAATATTTATCCTTACTGTTTTTGTGTGTACACATGATTACGATACTGTACTAATCATGTTTTATAGCTTTTGTTTCAATAAAGTGCCAAGTAGAACCTTTGGGAAGACTTGGGTGAAGTCTATATGATCTTGCTGTAAAAAACAGAAACTTTAGCTCTCACTAGAATAGCTGCCATTTTTACTGAAGAGTGCTTTTAGGTTGATTCTTTTTGAAGATAATTAATAGAGAAATTACTCAGATCAACCAGTTTATTTCAGAATTTTTTGAGTTCCAGAAGTATACGTTTGATACAGATTAGTACAGATTGTTCTGTTTTTGACAGATTCTGTTTTCATTGTGTTGTTTGCTTATTTGGATGAATCTATGAGTAGTATCGGAAGGTATGAACCATAGAGAAGTTGGAATACAGTAGGTTTAACACCAATATGAATTTACAATGAGTTTATTACAGTACCTAAGTGGTGGTTTTATTTTCTTATATACTAACGGAACTTACGAGTTTTGTTTTGAGTTTTGTGTGGTTGAAGTTTTCAAGTTTTGGGTAAAGATTCGATGGACTATGGAATAAGGAGTGGCAAGAGCCTAAGATTGGGGATGCCCAAGGCACCCCAAGGTAATATTCAAGGACAACCAAGAGCCTAAGCTTGGGGATGCCCCGGAAGGCATCCCCTCTTTCGTCTTCGTTCATCGGTAACTTTACTTGGAGCTATATTTTTATTCACCACATGATATGTGTTTTGCTTGGAGCTTCACTTTATTTTGTTAGTATTTGCTTTCTGTTATTTAGAATAATGTTTTGCATCTTTAGTTTCAATAAAAATGTGAAGGATAGCCTTTGCCATGCTTGTTTTGCTAGTATACATGTTGCTGCTGAAAAACAGAAAGTTCACCGCTGTTGCAAAAATTCCCTAGAAAAGTCAGAGAATGGTATAATTTTGAATCTTTTTGCATATTGAGCTCTGATAAATCTTATACATCATAGTATTTTTCTCATAATTTTGGAGTTAGGGAAGTATGATGAATCTTGCATTCTTTACAGACTATACTGTTTTGGCAGATTGCTGTTATGTTTGCATATGTTTGCTTGTTTAATGATTCTATTTGATGATAGGAGTATTAAATATGCAGAGGCATTTAGTATGCAATGTTGAATAATAATTTTAGTGATTTGTTACAGTAGAAAATGATAAGGTTTTGCATTGGTTTACACTAACCTATCTCACGAGTTCTTGTTGAGTTTGGTGTGGATGAAACTTTTGATAAAAAGAAGAGAAACCATGATATGAGAGAATTAAGGAGACACAAAAGTTAAAGCTTGGGGATGCCCAAGGCACCCCAAGATAAAATTTCAAGAAGTCTCAAGCATCTAAGCTTGGGGATGCCCCTTTAGGCATCCCACCTTTCTTCTTTAACAACTATCGGTTAGTATCGGTTGAACCTAAGTTTTTGCTTCTTCACATGAGTTGTGCTATCCTTGCAATGTCATTTTATTTTGTTTTGCTTGTTGTTTGAATACAATACCAAGATCTGAAATTCTTTAATGAGAGAGAGTCTTCACATAGTTACATAATTATTAACTACTCATTGATCTTCACTTATATCTTGTTGGAGTAGTTTTTCATTTACTCATGTGCTTCAGTTATATCCTATGAGTAAATGGTTGAATGAGTTGAATGCCATAAATCTGAAATTTTATATGTTTCATTTGCTTATCCCATGGGGAGTAATGACTTCACATCTAAGAAGTAGAGGTTTATTGAAGGTCAGCAAGCATTGTATTGGTTATTTGAACAATTCATGAAAGAATATTGAAGGAAGAGAGATTTCACATATAAATATACTATCCTAGACATCTTTTATAATTGTGAGCACTCATTAAGTATGACATGCTAAAGAGTTGATGTTGGACAAGGAAGACAACATAATGGTTTACGTTTTCTCACATCTCAGTTAAAGTATATTGTCATGGATCATTCAAACATGTTGAGTTTGCCTTTCCCCCTCATGCTAGCCAAATTGCTTGCACTAAGTAGAGATACTACTTGTGTTTCCAAATATCCTTAAACCCAGTTTTTGCAATGAGTGTCCACCATACCTACCTATATGCGGTATTTACCTGCTGTTCCAAGTAAATTTGCATGTTCCAAACTCTAAACCTTCAAATAATAATCTGTTTTGTATGCCCGGATCGCTCATGTAGCGACTAGGGGCTGTCAGTATCTTCCATGCTAGGTGGGTTATTCTCAAGATGAGTAGACTCCACTCATCATGCATGAGAAAAATGGCTGGTAACCGGGATGCCCAGTCCCATGATCAAAAGATCAAAATCAAATCAAAAATAATTGCAAACAAAACTCCCCCAGCTTTGATGTTAGTTGGAGGCACCCGTTGTTTCAGGGAAGCCATGGATTGATGATTGTTGGTGGAGGGGGAGTAAAAACTTTTACAATTCTGTTTGGGAACCGCCTATAATGTATGTAGTATGGAAGATATTGGGAACTCTTGGTTGTTATGTTGACAATGAGATCATACCTTTCAAAATTATTTATCTCTATTTCAAAATTGAGCTCTAGCACCTCTGCAAATCCCTGCCTCCCTCTGCGAAGGGCCTATCTTTTACTTTGTGTCTTTTACTTTATGCAAGAGTCAAGGTGATCTTCACCTTTCCCTTTTTCATTTTATCCTTTGGCAAGCACCTCGTGTTGGAAAGATCCTGATATATATATCCAATTGGATGTAAGTTAGCATGAACTATTATTGTTGACATCACCCAAAGGTGAATACGTTGGGAGGCAACACTATAAGCCCCTATCTTTCTCAGTGTTCGATTAAAACTCCATAACGACAAGTATTGCGTGAGTGTTAGCAATTGTAGAAGACTATATGATAGTTGAGTATGTGGAGTTTGCTAAATCAAAGCTCTGACATAGACCCTTCCTGAAAATAAGATGAATTGCAATTGTTTGATGACTGAGAATGAAGTTTGCTAGTTTTCAAGAAAGTTTATGGTCTATGCTTTAATATGTGAATTGCTTGTTACTTGTTTGTGAGAAGTTCTATGAGATGAACTACTGTTATGACATATAATCATGCTAGAAAAGGTGATTGAAATTATCATTGATCAAACTTGTGCACCTGCTAGCATTCACACTTCATAAATTCTTTCTTTATCATTTACCTACTCGAGGACGAGTAGGAATTAAGCTTGGGGATGTTGATACGTCTCCAATGTATCTATAATTTATGAAGCATTCATGCTATTTTATTATCTATTTTGAATGATTACAGGCTTTATTATACACTTTTATATTACTTTTGGGACTAACCTATTAACCGGAGGCCCAGCCCATATTGTTGTTTCATTGCCTGTTTCAGTATTTCAAAGAAAAGGAATATCAAACGGAGTCCAAATGGAATGAAACCTCCGGGAGCGTGATTTTTGGAAAGGATATGATCAGGGAGACTTGGAGTTCAAGCCAGGGAAGGTTCAAGGAAGCCAGGAGATAGGAGGTCGTGCCCACCCCCCTGGGCGTGCCCCCTGTCTCCTAGGCCCCTCGAGGCTCCCCCGACCGACTTCTTTTGCCTATATAAGTCCACGTACCCTAAAAACATCAAAACAGAAGATAGATCGGGAATTCCACCGCCGCAAGCCTCTATAGCCACCAAAAACCTCTCGGGAGCCCATTCCGGCACCTTGCCAGAGGGGGAACCCATCACCGGTGGCCATCTTCATCATCCCGGCGCTATCCATGACGAGGAGGGAGTAGTTCACCCTCGGGGCTGAGGGTATGTACCAGTAGCTATGTGTTTGATCTCTCTCTCCCGTGTTCTCTCTATGGCACGATCTTGATGTATCACGAGCTTTGCTATTATAGTTGGATCTTATGATGTTTCTCCCCCTCTACTCTCTTGTGATGAATTGAGTTTTCCTCTTGAAGTTATCTTATCGGATTGAGTCTTTAATGATTTGAGAACACATGATGTATGTCTTGCCGTGCTTATCTGTGGTGACAATGGAATATCATGTGCCACTTCATGTATGTTTTGGTGATCAACTTGCGGGTTCTGCCCATGAACCTATGCATAGGGGTTGGCACACGTTTTCGTCTTGACTCTCCGGTAGAAACTTTGGGGCACTCTTTGAATTACTTTGTGTTGGTTGAATAGATGAATCTGAGATTGTGTGATGCATATCGTATAATCATGCCCACGGATACTTGAGGTGACAATGGAGTATCTAGGTGACATTAGGGTTTTGGTTGATTTGTGTCTTAAGGTGTTATTCTAGTATGAACTCTATGATAGATCGAACGGAAAGAATAGCTTCATGTTATTTTTCTACGGACTCTTGAATAGATAGAACAGAAAGGATAACATTGAGGTGGTTTCATACCCTACCATAATCTCTTCATTTGTTCTCCGCTAGTAGTGGCTTTGGAGTGACTCTTTGTTGCATGTTGAGGGATTGTTATATGATCTATCTATGTTATTATTGTTGAGAGAACTTGCACTAGTGAAAGTATGAACCCTATGCCCTGTTTCCTACCATTGCAATACCGTTTGTGCTCACTTTTATCATTAGTTACCTTGCTATTTTTATAAATTCAGATTATAAATACCCATATCTACTATCTATATTGCACTTGTATCACCATGTCTTCGCCGAACTAGTGACCTATACAATTTGCCATTGTATTGGGTGTGTTGGGGACACAAGAGACTCTTTGTTATTTGGTTGCAGGGTTGCTTGAGAGAGACCATCTTCATCCTACGCCTCCCACGGATTGATAAACCTTAGGTTATCCACTTGAGGGAAATTTGCTACTATCCTACAAACCTGTGCACTTGCAGGCCCAACAACGTCTACAAGAAGAGGGTTGTGTAGTAGACATCAACAGCCGATGAAAATGAGGCCTGGCATACCGCAGAACGGAACAAACGGCCTTGTGTTCGACCGGCCACGTTCGAAACAGGATCATGTTCATCGGGAGGGGTCTGGCGTACCACAAAACAGAGGAAATGAACTTGTGTTGGACCTCCTACGGTTGAAACGGGGTCCTGTTTATCGGGAGCGGTGTGGCGTACCGCAAAATGGAGGAAACGTACTTGTGTTGGAGCGCTACTGTCGGAGTAATGGGCCACGGGTAGGCTCACTCGAGTCCCTGGATTTATCAAGACTTTGGGCCAGCTCCGCCTGGCTGGACCCCGAGCTGAAGCTCCGCCCTCTGGGGCCGGCTGGCTCAGCGGCCGGCTGCCAGAGGGCGGCCGACCCAAGTCTATGGCGCTTCGAGTGACCGGCTCCTGGCGGCCGCCCTCCAGAGAGGGTGGCAACGGGCAAGCGGCCACCTCACGACTATGGTGCAGCCGAGCCCCCATCGAGAGTACAAGTCAAAGCATGGCTACAGTGAAGCACATCGCCTCCGACACTCGAGACGGGCGTGGCTACAGTGCTCCATACAGACGGAGATCACCGCACGACGGAGCACTGTGCCGTATCTACCCTGACGTTGATCCGGGCAGGCAGAGCCCTGTTCCCCACGACGGCCTGTCGGTACGGCCTACCGGAGGCGGGCGCTATCGGGCAGTGACCCCAAGGAAGATGGCGGAAGCTCGACCAAACGGATTCGAGAGGGGCCGGCCTCTAGCAGGCGGCCGTCCCTTGTCCTGAGGTGAGCACGCCATTAAGCTGATAAGACCAGGTGTGCTACAGTGGCCTCCCACCAGGCAGCGGGACTGTAGCCACGCTAAGATGACCAAGCCCCCATCACCAATGACACGGCTACAGTAAGCAGCCACCAACCAGTCGGCGGCTGGAGGCTGGAGACACTGACAGCCGGGCCCAGCACCCGGACGAATTACCATTGTACCCCTAGGGGGTAGGCCTATATAAACCCCCAGGTCACCCATGCAAAGGGTTCCCACTCCATTAGAACTAGCCACTCCCCTAGAGCAGGAAGAGAGCTAGCCTTGCCTCCTTCTGCCTCTAGCAAACAGCTCAAGGAGCACCATTGTATCACTTGTGCCTTAGTGATCATGCGGAGACCCTGCAGAGCAGGACTAGGGGTATTATCTCCTAGGGGAGCCCCGAACCTGGGTAAAGTACGCTGGCGTTCGTGTCTACACCTTATCCCGCTTCCAGGCACCGGCGACGTTCTACTCGCTCCCACCATGATAAGCCATCCATTGGCATATGTCGCACCCAACCCCCGACATTTGGCACCCACCGAGGGGCGAGGTGCACCGTCTCCCGGAGATCTGCTCTGGACGGGAACCCTGTTCCTTCCTGGCGAGCGAAGCCATCCCAGCACGCCTGATGGCGTTAGCTCTGACGCTCTGCACGGCGCGGAGATCGCCTGCGTGGCGAGCTGCCTCGCCAACCTTGTCGGCGAAATCGACCTCTTTGACGAGCTGGCCTCCGACGCGGGCACTAGCTGCCCTGAGAGCCGCCTTGTCAGCCTCCTCGACCAGCTCCATGTCAACAGCGAGCCTGCTGTAGACCTAGAGTCTGTCGGCTCGACCGATCCGATGATCATCAACTCCGACACGGCGTCGCTCGATATATTCCCCACCAACGTGGTGGTCTACGACGAGCCGCCTCCTCGCGACTACAGCAGCGGGAGCACCGTCACGGAGGTACTCGTCATCAACAGTGAGGACCACTCGGATGGGCATGCTCAAGATCCCCTCGACGCCAATCTGCGCGACCTCACGGCGCCCATTCCCGAGGGTGCGGACGCTGAGGCGTTGGAGGCACGCCGCCTCCAGCTTCTCGAAAATGCTGGCTGCCTGGCCAGCATGCGCCGGCTTTCGGACGCCTACCGGCGCGAGATGGGTCGGGCCCTAGGCGGCACGCTGGCCCCTAAGGGGCCTAGCCGCCTCGGCATAGTTCGGCAGCGTGGCGCGACCATCGCCAGCATGTTCGGGGCGGAGCGCCCCGTCTACACCACGCCTGCAGAGAACATCTGGGCCGCCCAGGCGGTAACGGATGAGCTGAACAAATACGACGGCGACGAGCGCCGCCACATGACAGAGCGAGTCCAAGAGCTCCTGGACGCGGCTGCCGCGCAGCACGAGGCCGCCTGCCGCGCTGAATTCCCAGCCCGACGAAACAACGAGCCGCCCCCATGCCAAGATCATGGTGTTGGGGAATGTAGTAATTTCAAAAATTTCCTACGCACACGCAAGATCATGGCGATGCATAGCAACAAGAGGGGAGAGTATTGTCCACGTACCCTCGTAGACTGTAAGCGGAAGCGTTATGACAACGCGGTTAATGTAGTCGTACGTCTTCACGATCCGACCGATCTAAGTACCGAACGTACGGCACCTCCGAGTTCAGCACACGTTCAGCTCGATGATGATCCCCGGACTCCGATCCAGCAAACTGTCGGGGATGAGTTCCGTCAGCACGACGGAGTGGTGACGATGATGATGTTCTACCGGCGCAGGGCTTCGCCTAAACTCCGCGATGATATGACCGAGGTGGAATATGGTGGAGGGGGGCACCGCGCACGGCTAAGGAACGATCTTGAAGATCAACTTGTGTGTTCTAGGGTGCCCCCCTGCCCCCATATATAAAGGAGCAAGGGGGAGGCCGGCCGGCCCTAGGGGGCGCGCCAAGGAGGGGGGAGTCCTCCTCCTAGTGGGAGTAGGACTCCCCTTTCCTAGTCCCACTAGGAAGGAGGAAGGGGGAAGGAAAGAGAGGGAGAGGGAGAGGGAAAGGGGGGCCGCGCCCCCTCCCCTAGTCCAATTCGGACTCCTCGTGGGGGGGGCGCCACCTCCTGGGCTGCTGCCCTCTCTCTCTCCCCTCAGGCCCACTAAGGCCCAATACTTCCCTGGGGGGTTCCGGTAACCCCTCCGGCACTCCGGTTTTCTCCGAAAACACCCGGAACACTTCCGGTGTCCGAATATAGTCGTCCAATATATCAATCTTTATGTCTCGTCATGTCCGTGATCACATCCGGGACTCCGAACAAACTTCGGTACATCAAAACTTATAAACTCATAATAAAACTGTCATCGTAACGTTAAGCGTGCGGACCCTACAGGTTCGAGAACTATGTAGACATGACCTAGAACTATTCTCGGTCAATAACCAATGGCGGAACCTGGATGCCCATATTGGCTCCTACATATTCTACGAAGATCTTTATTGGTCAAACCGCATAACAACATACGTTGTTCCCTTTGTCATCGGTATGTTACTTCCCCGAGATTCGATCGTCGGTATCCAATACCTAGTTCAATCTTGTTACCGGCAAGTCTCTTTACTCGTTACGTAATACATCATCTCACAACTAACTCATTAGTTGCAATGCTTGCAAGGCTTAAGTGATGTGCATTACCGAGAGGGCCCAGAGATACCTCTCCGACAATCGGAGTGACAAATCCTAATCTCGAAATACGCCAACCCAACATGTACCTTTGGAGACACCTGTAGAGCTCCTTTATAATCACCCAGTTACGTTGTGACGTTTGGTAGCACACAAAGTGTTCCTCCGGTAAACGGGAGTTGCATAATCTCATAGTCATAGGAACATGTATAAGTCATGAAGAAAGCAATAGCAATATACTAAACGATCAAGTGCTAAGCTAACAGAATGGGTCAAGTCAATCACATCATTCTCCTAATGATGTGATCCCGTTAATCAAATGACAACTCATGCCTATGGTTAGGAAACACAACCATCTTTGATCAACAAGCTAGTCAAGTAGAGGCATACTAGTGACACTATGTTTGTCTATGTATTCACACATGTATTATGTTTCCGGTTAATACAATTCTAGCATGAATAATAAACATTTATCATGAAATAAGGAAATAAATAATAACTTTATTATTGCCTCTAGGGTATATTTCCTTTAGTCTCCCACTTGCACTAGAGTCAATAATCTAGTTCACATCATCATGTGATTCAACACCAATATTCACATATGTATGTGATTAACACCCATAGTTCACATCGTCATGTGACCAACACCCAAAGGGTTTACTAGAGTCAATAATCTAGTTCACATCGCTATGTGATTAATACCCAAAGAGTACTAAGGTATGATCATGTTTTGCTCGTGAGAGAAGCTTAGTCAACGGGTCTGTCACATTCAGAGCCGTATGTGTTTTGCAAATATTCTATGTCTACAATGCTCTGCACGGAGCTACTCTAGCTAATTGCTCCAACTTTCAATATGTATCCAGATTAAGACTTAGAGTCATCTGGATCAGTGCCAAAACTCGTATCGACGTAACCCTTTACGACAAACCTTTTTTCACCTCCATAATCGAGAAAGATATCCTTATTCCACTAAGGATAATTTTGACCAATGTCCAGTGATCTACTTCTAGATCACTATTGTACTCCCTTGCCAAACCAGGGCAGAGTATACAATAGGTCTGGTCCATAGCATGGCATACTTTTATAGAACCTATGACTGATGCATAGGGAATGACTTTCATTCTCTTTCTATTTTCTGTTGTGGTCGGGATTTGAGTCTTACTCAATTTCATACCTTTGCAACACAGGCAAGAACTCTTTCTTTGACTGTTCTATTTTGAACTACTTCAAAATCTTGTCAAGGTATGTACTCATTGAAAATCTTATCAAGCGTCTTGATCTATCTCAATAGATCTTGATGCTCAATATGTAAGTAGCTTTACCGAGGTCTTTCTTTGAAAAAAGTCCTTTCAAACACTCCTTTATGCTTTGCAGAATAATTCTACATTGTTTCCGATCAACAATATGTCATTCACATATCTTATCAGAAATGCTATAGTGCTCCCACTCACTTTCTTGTAAATACAGGCTTCACCACAAGTCTGTATAAAACTATATGCTTTGATCAACTTATCAAAGCGTATATTCCAACTCCGAAATGCTTGCACTAGTCCATAGATGGATTGCTGGAGCTTGCACATTTTGTTAGCACCTTTAGGATTGACAAAACCTTCTGGTTGCAACATATACAACTCTTCCTTAATAAAACCATTAAGGAATGCAGTTTTGACATCCATTTGCCAGATTTCATAAAACGTGGCAATTGCTAACATGATTCGGACAGACTTTTAAGCATGGATACGAGTGAGAAAACATCATTGTATTCAACACCTTGAACTTTGTCAAAAACCTTTTTTTCGACAAGTCTAGCTTTGTAGATAGTAACACTACTATCAGCATATGTCTTCCTCTTGAAGATCCATTTATTTTCTATGGCTTGCCGATCATCGGGAAAGTCCACCAAAGTCCACACTTTGTTCTCATACATGGATCCCATCTCAGATTTGATGGCCTCAAACCACTTTGCAGAATCTGGGCTCATCATCGCTTCCTCATAGTTCGTAGGTTCATCATGGACTAGTAACATGATTTCCAGAATAGGATTACCGTACCACTCTGGTGCGGACCGTACTCTAGAAGACCTACGAGGTTCTGTAGTAACTTGATCAGAAGTTTCATGATCATCATCATTAGCTTCCTCACTAATTGGTGTAGGAATCACTGGAACTGATTTCAGTGATGAACTATTTTCCAATTCAGGATAAGGTACAGTTACCTCATCAAGTTCTACTTTCCTCCCACTCACTTCTTTCGAGAGAAACTCCTTCTCTAGAAAGGATCCATTCTTAGCAACGAATGTTTTGCCTTCGGATCTGTCATAGAAGGTGTACCCAACAGTTTCCTTTCGGTATTCTATGAAGACGCACTTCTCCGATTTGGGTTCGAGCTTATCAGGTTGAAAACCTTTTTCATATAAGCATCACAATTCCAAACTTTAAGAAATGACAGCTTAGGTTTACTGCTAAACCATAGTTCATACGGTGTCGTCTCAACGGATTTAGATGGTGCCCTTTTAACGTGAATGCAGCTGTCTCTAACGCATAACCCCAAAACAATAGTGGTAAATCAGTAAGACACATCGTAGATCACACCATATCCAATAAAGTGCGGTTACAATGTTCGGACACACCATAATGTTGTGTTGTTCCAGGTGGCGTGAGCTGTGAAACTATTCCACATTATTTTAATTGAAGACCAAACTCGTAACTCAAATATTCGTCTCCGCGATCAGATCGCAGAAACTTTATTTTCTTGTTACGATGATTTTTCCACTTCACTCTGAAATTCTTTGAACCTTTCAACTATTTCAGACTTATGTTTCATCAAGTAGATATACCCATATCTGCTCAAATCATCTTGTGAAGGTCAGAAAATAATGATACTTGCCACGAGCATCAACACTCATTGGATCGCATACATCGGTATGTATTATTTCCAATAAGTCAGTAGCTTGTTCCATTGTTCCGGAAAACGGAGTTTTAGTCATCTTGCCCAAAAGGCACAGTTCGCAAGCATCAAATGATTCATAACCAAGTGATTCCGAAAATCCATCTTTATGGAGTTTCTTCATGCGCTTTACACCGATATGACCCAAACGGCAGTGCCACAAATAAGTTGCACTATCATAATTAACTTTGCATCTTTTGGCATCAATATTATGAATATGTGTATCACTACGATCGAGATCCAACAAACTATTTTCATTGGGTGTATAACCATCGAAGGTCTTATTCATGTCAACAGAATAACAATTATTCTTTAACTTCAAATGAATAAACGTATCGCAATAAACATGATCAAATCATATTCATGCTCAACGCAAACACTAAATAACATTTATTTAGGTTTAACACCAATCTCGAAAATATAGGGAGTGTGTGATGATGATCATATCAATCTTGGAACTATTTCCAACACTCATCGTCACTTCCCCTCAACTAGTCTTTGTTTATTATGTAACTCCTGTTTCGAGTTACTAACCTTAGCAACCGAACAAGTATCAAATACTCAGGGGCTACTATAAACACTAGTAAGGCACACATCAAACACCTGTATATCAAATATACCCTTGTTCACTTTGCCATCCTTCTTATCCACCAAATATTTAGGGCATTTCCGCTTCCAGTGACCATTTCCTTTGCAGTATAAGCACTCGGTTTCAGGCTTTGGTCCAGCTTTGGTCTTCTTCACGGGAGTGACAACTTGTTTGCCATCCTACCTGAAGTTTCCCTTTCTTTCCCTTTGCCCTTTTCTTGAAACTAGTGGTCTTGTCAATCATCAACACTTGATGCTCTTTCTTGATTTCTACCTTCGTCGATTTTAACGTCACGAAAAGCTTGGGAATCATTTTCGTCATCCTTTGCATACTATAGTTCATCACGAAGTTCTAATAACTTAGTGATGGTGACTAGAGAATTCTGCCAATCACTATCTTATCTGGAAGATTAACTCCCACTTGATTCAAGCGATTGATGTACCCAGACAATCTGAGCACATGCTCACTAGTTGAGCGATTCTCCTCCATCTTTTAGCTATAGAACTTGTTGGAGACTTCATATCTCTCAACTCGGGTATTTTCTTGAAATATTAACTTCAATTCCTGGAACATCTCATATGGTCCATGACGTTCAAAACATCTTTGAAGTCCCGATTCTAAGCCGTTAAGCATGGTGCACTAAACTATCAAGTAGTCATCATATTGAGCTAGCCAAACGTTCATAACGTCTGCATCTGCTCTTGCAATAGGTTTGTCACCTAGCGGTGCATCAAGGACATAATTCTTCTGTGCAGCAATGAGGATAAACCTCAGATCACGGATCCAATCCGCATCATTGCTACTAACATCTTTCAACACAGTTTTCTCTAGGAACATATCAAAATAAACACATGAAAGCAACAACGTGAGCTATTGATCTATAACATAATTTGCAAAATACTAAATTCATGATAAATTAAAGTTCAATTAATCATATTACTTAAGAACTCCCACTTACACAGACATCTCTCTAGTCATCTAAGTGATCACGTGATCCAAATCAACTAAACCGTGTCCGATCATCACGTGAGATGGAGTAGTTTCAATGGTGAACATCACTATGTTGATCATATCTACTATATGATTCACGTTCGACCTTTCGGTCTCCGTGTTCTGAGGCCATATCTGTTATATGCTAGGCTCGTCAAGTTTAACTTGAGTATTCTGCGTGTGCAACTGTTTTGCACCCATTGTATTTGAACGTAGAGCCTATCACACCCGATCATCACGTGGTGCCTCAGCACGAAGAACTTTCGCAACGGTGCATACTCAGGGAGAATACTTCTTGATAATTTTTAGTGAGAGATCATCTTAAAATGCTAACGTCAATCAAAGCAAGATAAGATGCATAAAGGATAAACATCACATGCAATCAATATAAGTGATATGATATGGCCATCATCATCTTGTGCTTGTGATCTCCATCTCCGAAGCACCGTCGTGATCACCATCGTCACCGGTGCGACACCTTGATCTCCATCGTAGCATCATTGTCGTTACGCCATCTATTGCTTCTACGACTATCGCTACCGCTTAGAGATAAAGTAAAGCAATTACAGGGCGTTTGCATTTCATACAATAAAGCAACAACCATATGGCTCCTGCCAGTTGCCGATAACTTCGGTTACAAAACATGATCATCTCATACAATAAAATATAGCATCACGTCTTGACCATATCACATCACAACATGCCCTGCAAAAACAAGTTAGACGTCCTCTACTTTGTTGTTGCAAATTTTACGTGGCTGCTACGGGCTGAGCAAGAACCGTTCTTACCTACGCATCAAAACCACAACGATAGTTCGTCAAGTTAGTGCTGTTTTAACCTTCGCAAGGACCGGGCGTAGCCACACTCGGTTCAACTAAAGTGAGAGAGACAGACACCCACCAGTCACCTTTAAGCAACGAGTGCTCATAACGGTGAAACCAGTCTCGCATAAGCGTACGCGTAATGTCGGTCCGGGCCACTTCATCTCACAATACCGCTGAACCAAAGTATGACATCTGGTAAGCAGTATGACTTGTATCACCCACAACTCACTTGTGTTCTACTCGTGCATATGACATCTACGCATAAAACCTAGGCTCGGATGCCACTGTTGGGGAACGTAGTAATTTCAAAAATTTCCTACGCACACACAAGATCATGGTGATGCATAGCAACGAGAGGGGAGAGTATTGTCCACGTACCCTCGTAGATCGTAAGCGGAAGCGTTATGACAACGCGGTTGATGTAGTCGTACGTCTTCATGATCCGACCGATCCAAGTACCGAACGTACGGCACCTCCGAGTTCAGCACACGTTCAGCTCGATGACGATCCCCGGACTCCGATCCAGCAAAGTGTCGGGGATGAGTTCCGTTAGCACGACAGCGTGGTGACGATGATGATGTTCTACTGGCGCAGGGCTTCGCCTAAACTCCGTGACGATATGACCGAGGTGGAATATGGTGGAGGGGGGCACCGTACACGGCTAAGGAACGATCTTGAAGATCAACTTGTGTGTTCTAGGGTGCCCCCCTGCCCCCGTATATAAAGGAGCAAGGGGGGCGGCCGGCCGGCCCTAGGGGGCGCGCCAAGGAGGGGGGAGTCATCCTCCTAGTGGGAGTAGGACTCCCCTTTCCTAGTCCCACTAGGAAGGAGGAAGGGGGAAGGAAAGAGAGGGAGAGGGAGAGGGAAAGGGGGGGGGCGCCCCCTCCCCTAGTCCAATTCGGACTCCTCATGGGGGGGCGCCACCTCCTGGGCTGCTGCCCTCTCTCTCTCCCCTTAGGCCCACTAAGGCCCAGTACTTCCCCGGGGGGTTCTGGTAACCCCTCCGGCACTCCGGTTTTCTCCGAAAACACCCGGAACACTTCCGGTGTCCGAATATAGTCGTCCAATATATCAATCTTTATGTCTCGACCATTTCGAGACTCCTCGTCATGTCCGTGATCACATCCGGGACTACGAACAAACTTCGGTACATTAAAACTTATAAACTCATAATAAAACTGTCATCGTAACGTTAAGCGTGTGGACCCTACGGGTTCGAGAACTATGTAGACATGACCTAGAACTATTCTCGGTCAATAACCAATAGCGGAACCTAGATGCCCATATTGGCTCCTACATATTCTACAAAGATCTTTATCGGTCAAACCGCATAACAACATACGTTGTTCCCTTTGTCATTGGTATGTTACTTGCCCGAGATTCGATTGTCGGTATCCAATACCTAGTTCAATCTCATTACCGGCGAGTCTCTTTACTTGTTACGTAATACATCATCTCACAACTAACTCATTAGTTGCAATGCTTGCAAGGCTTAAGTGATGTGCATTACCGAGAGGGCCCAGAGATACCTCTCCGACAATCGGAGTGACAAATCCTAATCTCGAAATACGCCAACCCAACATGTACCTTTGGAGACACCTGTAGAGCTCCTTTATAATCACCCCAATTACGTTGTGACGTTTGGTAGCACACAAAGTGTTCCTCCGGTAAACGGGAGTTGCATAATCTCATAGTCATAGGAACATGTATAAGTCATGAAGAAAGCAATAGCAATATACTAAACGATCAAGTGCTAAGCTAACAGAATGGGTCAAGTCAATCACATCATTCTCCTAATGATGTGATCCCGTTAATCAAATGACAACTCATGCCAATGGTTAGGAAACACAACCATCTTTGATCAACAAGCTAGTCAAGTAGAGGCATACTAGTGACACTATGTTTGTATATGTATTCACACATGTATTATGTTTCCGGTTAATACAATTCTAGCATGAATAATAAACATTTATCATGAAATAAGGAAATAAATAATAACTTTATTATTGCCTCTAGGGCATATTTCCTTCACATGGGGCAACCTCCCGGACGCCGACTAGTGGCGCCCATGGAGGAAAGGGCAACGAGCCGGCTGCCAGCCGCAGTCGGACGCGCCTCTCCATCGAGCGGGACGAGGAAGGCCGCCCTCACGCAGTAGAGCGGCAAGGCGACCTACCGCGTCCCCCGCCTCATGGAGCGAGGTACCCCACTCCGCCTCCTGTCATGCATCCGACACTCGGTGACCGCCTTGGCCGTCGAGAGGGAGTCAGAGAGAATGATGCTCGCCATCGGATCGATCGCCTCAACCGATCCCTGGAGCTTGAAGAAGAAGATGCGCTGGGCCCGCCCTGTTTCAGCCCCTGAATTCGAGATGAGCCCTTCCCCAGAGGGTTCACCCTCCCGCGAGACACGCCCAAGTAAACCGGTTCCGTGAAGCCGGAGGACTGGCTGGTCGACTACTCCACGACCATCAGTATAGCAAACGGCAACAGGCGTGTTGCCGTGAAATACGTCCCGCTCATGCTTCAAGGCACTCCTCGGACGTGGCTCAACAGCCTGAAGCCCCGCAGCATCAACAGCTGGGTTGATTTCACTGAGGTCTTCATCCGCAACTTCACTAGCACCTACAAGCGGGCTCCCAAGCCCCGACAGCTCTCCTTGTGCGTCCAAGGGCCCACGGAGTCAACTCGCGACTACCTCACGTGCTGGACCGAGTTGCGCAATTCCTGCGAAGGCGTGCACGAGGTGCAGGCGATCGAGTACTTCATCGCCGGGTGCCGAGAGGGCACCCTCCTCAAGCATTGACTCCTCTGCGACGAGCCCGAGACCCTCGATGAGCTGCTAGTCATTGCCGACAAGCACGCCACGGCCGACTCCTCCATGAAGGCGGAAATTCGGGTTGACGCGTCCGGCAAGGTGGCACCTCAGGCCCCTCGGACTCAGGCTGGTGACACCAGTCGGCGACAGCAACCAGGTGATGACAAGAGGAAGGCCACCCAGCCGGCTTCCACCAGCCGGCAGGTGGCAACGGTCAAGGATCAGCAGCCAGAAGGGCAGCTAGCCCCCAAGCGGCAGAAGGGCGGCAAGTCCAATTGGTTGCCCGCCTTCTCTTACAATCAAACCTTAGATGCACCCTGCAAGTTCCATAGTGGTGTGAAGCCATCCAACCACACCACTCGAAAGTGTCACTGGCTCACCAGAATCGCCAAGGGAGATGGACTCCTGCCTCCTCCACCTGCCGGACCGCCGCCTCCTCATCCCCAGTAGACGGCGGCCCGACCAGTCGGAGCCGTACAAGACGAGTACCCAGAGGAACACGGAGCCTATGTTGTGTTCACCAGCATGGCCGACAACAGACACAGCAGACGACAACAACAAGAAGAAGTGCAAGAAGTGGCCTCCAATACTCCAGAGTTCATGCATTGGTCCGAGAAGCCTATCAGTGGGAGCAGGGCCGACCACCCGGAAGTGATGCCTTCCCCTAGTTCGTATGCCCTGGTCCTAGAAGCAACCCTTGCAACGGAGAGGCGGGCCGCCCGTTTCTCCAGAATCCTGATAGATGGCGGCAATAACATCAATATCCTGTACCATGACACAATGGAGAAGTTGGGAATCAAGCAGAAGCAGCTCATCCCCAGTTCCTGGCCTTTCCTGCTCGCCAATCGGCAAGACCCAGATTGATGTCCTCTTCAGGGACAAGAATCATTTCCGCCGAGAGCCAGTTTGGTTTGAAGTGCTGGACCTCAAGATCCCCTACCATGCACTGCTTGGCCAGCCTGCTCTTGCCAAATTCATGGCAGTCCCCCACTACGCCTACCTCAAGATGAAGATGCCGAGTACCAAGCGGATCCTGACAGTAGTCGGAGACTACAAGAAGTCAGTCACTTGCACCACAGATAGCAGCCGGCTGGCCGAGTCCCTCGTGATTGCGGCCGAGAAGCGGCTCCTTGACCGGGTGGTGGTGTTGGCAGGCAAGAAGCCGGAAATGTCACCCACCCCAGGAGTCGGAGGTTGAGGGGTCATTCAAGCCGTCCAAGGAAACAAAGAGAATACCCTTGGACCCGGAGCACCCGAAGAGGCACGTTGTCGTAGGCACCGGTCTCGACAGCAAATAGGAAAGCGAGCTCGTCAATTTCCTCCGTGAGAATCGGGACATCTTCGCATGGTCTCCCAAAGACATGATGGGTGTTCCACGGATTTGGCCGAGCACGAGCTACATGTCCGACCTGACGTCAAGCCGGTCAGGCAGCCCTTACGCCGCCTGTCGAAAGAGAAGAGAAGAGTTGTCGGAGAGGAGATAGCCCGGCTTCTAGCAGCCGGATTCATCATGGAAGTGTTCTTTCCAGAATTGCTGGCCAACCCAGTCCTAGTATTAAAGAAAAACAAGCAGTGGCCCATGTGCATTGACTACACCAGCCTCAACAAAGCCTGCCCCAAAGATCCCTTCGCTCTGCCAAGGATTGATCAAGTGATAGACTCCAATAGCCGGATGCGAGTTGTTGAGTTTTCTGGATGCATACTCCAGGTATCACCAGATAAAGCTAAACCCGGCCGACAGGCTGAAGACCGCCTTCATCACGCCGTTTGGAGCCTTCTGCTACCTGACCATGACGTTCGGCTTGAGAAACGCCGGTGCCACGTTTCAGTGTTGCATGCAGAAGTTTTTCCTCAAGCAACTCCGCAGAAATGCCCATGTATATGTGGATGATGTGGTGGTGAAGATGGAGAAGCGTGGCACTCTGCTAGAAGATCTCAAGGGGACTTTTGAGAACTTGCGCCGATTCCAGATCAAGCTCAACCCGGAGAAATGTGTCTTTGGAGTTCCGGCTGGCCAGCTTCTCGGCTTTCTGGTCTAAGAGCGTGGCATAGAATGCAACCCCGTGAAGATCAAGGCAATTGAGATGATGAAAGTACCCACCCGACTGCTGGACGTGCAGAAATTCACCGGCTGCCTAGCCTCAGTCAGCCGTTTCATCAGTCGGCTGGGCGAGAAGGCTCTTCCCCTGTATCAACTCATGAAGAAGACCACTTTTTTCGATTGGAACGACAAGGCGGACGAAGCGTTTCTCCAACTCAAGAAGATGTTGGCAACCCCACCTATCCTGGTGGCTCCGACTGAGAAGGAGCCCATGCTCCTCTACATTGCAGCCACCAGTCGGGTTGTTAGCGTCGTCATGGTAGTAGAGCGCAAGGAGGAGGACAGAGCATTGCCGGTCCAGAGACTGGTGTATTACTTAAGCGAAGTATTGTCTGCCTCCAAGCAAAACTACCCCCATTACCAGAAGATGTGTTATGGCGTGCATTTTGCCGCCAAGAAGCTGAAGCCCTATTTTCAAGAGCACCCAATAACCGTCGTCTGCACAGCTCCACTTGCTGAGATCATTGGGAGCCGAGACGCCTCTGGCCGAGTGGACAAGTGTGCTATTTATCTGGCCCCTTACACCATCTACTACTAGCCTCGCACCACCATCAAATCACAAGTGTTGGCCGACTTCCTCGTCGATTGGGCGAGACACAATATTTGTCGCCTACACCAGACTCCACTCATTGGCGGCTACATTTTGATGGTTCAAAAATGCGCACTGGTCTGGGAGCCGGTGTCGTCCTCACCTCTCCCAAGGGTGACAAGCTCAAATACGTGTTGCAAGTCCACTTTGCCGCCTCCAACAACGTAGCAGAATATGAGGCACTCATACACGGGCTCTGGCTTGCCAAGGAACTCGGCATTCGCCGGATCCTGTGCTATGGTGACTCCGACTTGGTGGTCCAGCATTCATTAGGCGACTGGGACGCCAAGGATGCAAACATGGCAAGCTACCGTTTCCTCGTGCAGCAACTCAGCGGATACTTTGATGGGTGTGAGTTCCTTCACGTGCCAAGAAATGACAACGAGCAAGCAGATGCCTTGGCATGGATTGGCTCCACCCGACAAGAAATACCGGCTGGCGTCGCCCTACGCCGCCTTTTGAAGCCGTCTGTCAAGCCGTCTGCTGATTCAGACTCCATCTTTGTGCCCCCCCCCCAAAGCAGTCGGATCCGACTTGATGATCCCGGAGGCCGGCACGAGGATTTCAGCTGGCGGCCCGGGGACTGCTACAACCACACCCGGCACGGGGACCTCAAAGCCCGGCCTGGGGACTTCAGAGCCCGGCCCGGGGACTTCAGCAGTCGGCCCGGGACTTCTTCAACACAGCAGACGGAAGCAGCTGCCAACTCGCCGCCTCCCGGCCCTGCCGTCCTCATACAAGTTGCAGTAGTCGCAGTCGAAGAAATTGCGGCACCCTCATGGGCTCAGCCAATCCTCAAGTTCTTGGCGAATAAAGAGCTACCAACCGACGAAATCTCAGCCCAACAAGTACAGAGGCGAGCTGCAGCTTACACCATAGTCAACAGAGAGCTGGTGCGACGAAGCGTCACAGGGGTTTATCAGCGTTGCATGGAGTCGGACCAAGGGCAAGCAATACTCAGGGATATCCACCAGGGCGAGTGCGGCCACCACGTGGCTTCAAGATGACTTGTGGTCAAAGCCTACCGCCATGGGTTCTTCTAGCCGACTGCCCTGGAAGAGGCCAAAGAGCTAGTTCAGAAGTGTCAAGGGTGTCAGAGGTTCCGCTCCAAGCCACACCTACCGGCTTCTGCACTCAAGACCATTCCCATAGCCTGGCCCTTTGCTGATTGGGGTCTGGATATGGTAGGGCCATTCAAGACGGCCCGCGGTGGCATGACTCACTTCTTGTTGCTGTGGACAAGTTCACCAAGTGGATAGAGGCAAAACCAATCAAGAAGCTGAATGGGCCGACTGCAGTGACCTTCATCGCCGACATCACCACGCGGTACGGCATCCCACATAGCATCATCACTGACAGCGGCACCAACTTCGCCAAAGGAGCCTTGGCTCGTTTCTGTGCAACACAGAGCATCCGCCTGCACTTAGCGTCTGTTGCCCACCCACAGTTAAATCGACAAGTGGAGCATGCAAACGGCCTCATTTTGTCCGGCCTCAAGCCCCGACTGGTCGAGCCTCTGGAGCGTTGGGCGGCTGCTGGCTCGACGAGCTGCCGGCCGTCCTCTGGAGCCTCCGCACAACTCCGAACAAATCAACGGGCTTCATGCCCTTCTTCCTCGTTTATGGTGCTGAAGCCGTCATCCCGACAGATATTGAGTTCGACTCCCCAAGAGTCACCATGTACACCGAGGCGGACACCAAGGAGGCGCGAGAAGACGGTGTCGACTTGCTGGAGGAAGGCCGGCTGTTGGCACTCAGCCGGTCGGCCATCTACTAGCAGAGTCTACTACAACCGCAAGGTGAAGCCAAGATCCTTCCTCGAGGGAGACCTTGTGATCCGGCTGATCCAGCGAACACCCAGACAGCACAAGCTCTCGGCACCTTGGGAAGGCCCTTTCATCATCAGTAAGGTGTTGGGCAACGATGCCTACTATCTGATCGATGCCCAGAAGCCCAGAGCATGCAAGAGAGATGATTCAGGCAAAGAGACGGAGAGGCCATGGAACGCAAACCTCCTCCGAAGGTTTTACAGTTGAAAGCAGTATGTATCACTCTACCTTTTGTACTATGTATAAAGACTCTGGGTCCCCCGAGAAGAGCTCGGGGACTGCCCTCTTTTATCTATATGATAAGTATCATGCCTATGAGAATGTGTAGTTTTATTTTTTCCGCCCGGCACCGGGTTCGACCAGTCGGCCCAGAGCCTCGCCGTCTTCTACAATATGCCGCCTCCCACAGCCAGACAAATAGTGTGCTAGGCACCAAAAACTTCCTTTGTCAGAAGCCACAGCTTGCAGAGCGACTGCATGGCGGGCAAAGGTTGCAAGGCAGTATCCCACACGAAAGAATGACTAAGGAAGGAAACGCATATAGCAAAAGGCGGCATCGCACCTAACCGTTTGGCTGCTTGGCAGCCGTACGGCCGGCCTCCGCCTTTACTACCAAAAACTCCGAATGGCTAAGTCCTAGCCCCCCTCACAAACGGCTAGAGTGCTCAAATCAGCCACGGTCCGCAGAGCGGCCGCCCGACTGGTGAGAGCATAGCCAAGGGTTGGCGGCAAAGGAGAAAACCAAGGAGAAAAAGGAAAAAAAGGCTGGAGGTCGGCACAGCAAGCATAAGCAACGATAAATATTTACATGGATAAAAGGCCTCTGGCCAGCATTCAAACAGAGTTTTGATATACACCCCGCGGGTGGAGTTGTGCAAATTTAACAAAATGTTCAGAGCAGCAAGCAAAAAGCAGATAAAACCCTAAGGAGCAGCAGAAGACTCCGGCTGGGAAGTGTCGGTTGGCGCAACAGAAGACTCCGGCTGGGCGGTGCCGCCTGACGCAGCAGAAGGATCCGGCTGGACGGTGCCGGATGGTGTGGCCAAGGACTCTGGCTGGACGCTGGAGTCAGCTGCACCACCTGGCGCAGCAGGCGGCTCCATCCGAACGGAGGAATCACCAGCAGCAGGCGGGGGCGTTGGAGTGCTGGAGGGCGGAGTCAATGGCGTCCGTCGAACAAACGAGCGGCAGGGCGGCCCCCACTTGGACGCCTCCAGTAGCGGGCGGCACCTCGGTGCGTGGCTCGTTACTTGAAGCCCGGTCAGGTTGGGACTGACCGTCCGCCCAGACCTCCAGCAGGTCGACGTCTGTCACACCCAATATGCGACCCTATCCAAAAGGAACTCGAAGGTCCCACCAAGGATAGACCCGCATATTGAAACGCTTTTGCAAGGTGGATATCATTACATCAACATTACATAATAGATGGGGATACATACAAGAGGCATACAATGCCACACGAATACAACATCACAAAACATAAGATCAACATCCGACTACGGATGAAACATAAACAGAAACTCAAACGACATCCACCATGCTAGCCCAGGCTGCCGACCTGGAACCTATCCCCTGATCAAAGAAGCAGAAGAAGAACTCAACACAAGCAAGCATCGCTCTCGCGTCATGACCATCGCATAAACCTGTACCTGCAACTGTTGTTGTAGTAATCTGTGAGCCACGAGGACTCAGCAATCCCATTACCATGGGTATCAAGACTAGCAAGCTTAAAGGGAAAGGAAGGGGTAAAGTGGTGAGGCTGCAGTAGCGAGTAAGCATATATGGTGGCTAACATACACAAATAAGAGCGAGAAGAGAACAAGCAGAACGGTCGTCAACTAGTAATGATCAAGAAGTGATCCTGAACTCCTACTTACGTCAAACATAACCCAGAAACCATGTTCACTTCCCGGACTCCGCCGAGAAGAGAGCATCACGGCTACACATGCGGTTGATGCGTTTTAATTCGGATCTGGTGTCAAGTTATCTACAACCGGACATTAACAAATTCCCATCTGCCTATAACCGCAGGCACGGCTTTCGAAAGATTATACCCTGCAGGGGTGTCCCAACTTAGCCCATGACAAGCTCTCGCGATCAACGAAGGAATAGACCTTCTCCCAGGAAGACCCGATCAGACTCGGAATCCCGGTTTACAAGACATTTCGACAATGGTAAAACAAGACCAGCAAAGCCGCCCGATGCGCTGACAAATCCCGATAGGAGCTGCACATATCTCGTTCTCAGGGCACACCGGATGGGTCAGCCTACGAGTAAAACTAGACCTCGAGTTGCCCCGAGGTGGCCCCGCAGTCTGCCCGGTTCGGACCAACACTTAGACAAGCACTGGCCCGGGGGGGCTAAAATAAAGATGACCCTCAGGTTGGCCGACCCAATGGAAAGGGATAGGTCGTGGTGAGGGAAATGGTAAAACCAAGGTTGGGCCTTGCTGGAGGAGTTTTATTCAAAGCGAACTGTCAAGGGGGGCCCATAAATCACCCGACCGCGTAAGGAATGCAAAATCCGGGAACATAACACCGGTATGACGGAAACTAGGGTGGCAAGAGTGGAACAAAACACCAGGCAAAAGGCCGAGTCTTCCACCCTTTACCAAATATATAGATGCATTAATAATAATATAAGAGATATTGTGATATCCCAACCAAAATCTTGTTCACCATGGAGAAATCTTCAACTTCACCTGCAACTAGCAACGCTATAAGAGGGTTGAGCAAAGCGGTAACATAGCCAAACAATGGTTTGCATAGGAAAGGTGTCAAAGGTTAGAGGTTCATGGCAATTTGGGATGGCTTGATAAATAGGTGATAGGTAGCGCAGCAAAGCGATAGAACAAAGCAACTAGCATAGCAATGATACTAGTGAGATCCAGGGTAGCGGTCATCTTGCCTGAAATCCCGTAAGGAAGAAGAACGAGTCCATGAAGAAGACGAACGGATGAAGCCGAACCAAGCGTAGACGAACGAATCCTCACAATCGCAACGAAACAGAAACTATCGAGAAGAAGCACAACATAGTAAACACACCACACATGAACAAGACATGATGCACAACAAGCATGATGCATGACAAGGCTACATGAAGCTACTCATGGCAAGGGATGATGCAAACAAGAGCAACACATCAAAGCAAGTTTAAATGAGGCCGGGAACAACATATAACAATTCTGCTAAGTCCTCGTATGCATATTTCGAAATTGGTCCAGATCTGAATAAACCTTATGTTCAAATTGTTAAACAGCAAGTTAAGATGCACAAAGGTGATCTACACGAGATTCTAGTCAAGTTACATATAATGTTCATTTAGTTCGGAGCTACGGCCTAGAAGATATGAGCAAAACAAGTTAAACATGGCATTGATGCAAAATGCACTCAAACATCAAGCAAACACCTCAAAACAAGTATGCAACATGATAATATGAAACTAAATACAATTCTAAGCAAGTTTCATATAGAGCACACTCAAAACGGAGCAACGGTTCAACACTCACACACTATACAAGTTTAAAGGACAAGCTGTCCAAAACAGCAACTAGGCATATTGCAACCATCAAAACAACATGCTACAGCACCCCAACATAATAAAAAAAGGCATGGGCATGATGTACAGGTAAAGCATTACAAAACATGAACACTGAGCTATCTCTAGAAATCACTAGAACATGCTCAAACACACATGGTAAGATTGCAAGTTATAACAATTTCAGACTTTGCAGAAAATAACATCATGATGCAATGTTTAGAGCTATCAAAAAACATGTTACAGGAACTTATAATGGCAAACAAAGGCATGGCATGATTCTACTCAAAGCATAGATCAAAATTCCCTTACTGACCATAAGCCAAAAAGGATCAGAAAATATGATGGCACACACGTAAACATAGCAAGTTATTATTACAGATTCATACATGGCAGGAACATAATTATGAAGGCATGTAGATGAGCTTGTGCAACTCACTACAGAGCAAAACATGGCATGGCAAGGCAACCAACAGTAAGAAGGCATATTTGTGAAGCTAAGCATGGCAATAGCAAGGTCATAGGGTGCATGGAACACTAGCAACAATCATGATAACAACTGAACTTAATGTTAACAGGCTGATAGCAACATTTTCAAGCAACTTTGGAGCAAGATATGAACAAGTTACAGCAGGCTATAAATGCAACCAGGGGCATGCATGGATAGATCATGACATGTAGATCAAAACATGTTTAGTGATCATCTCCAGATTATGCATAGAATGATTAGTAGCAACATGTTTATATAACATCACGAAATAACAGATTCAGCCTAGCAAAACAGCAACAGCGAGTACCCTACTTAACAAGCTCGATTCACTCACCACAAGTCATTGCATGACAAGATAATCATAGCATCATCAAGAAGACATGTTTGTAGAACAAATAAAGTCAAGAATAAGTCCATAGCATGCAAGGATCAACTATAGCAACCTTGGCAAAATTGAATAACATGTAAACAATCTGCCAGGAAACATTTTGAAGCAAAAGTAGAGCACGAAAATGATATGCTAGACTACTCCATAATTGCAACCAAGGGCATGAATGGATAGACAATAACCTATTGTTCAAAACATCCTTACTGAAGTATCTCAAAATATGCATGGGTCTCTCTGTAGCATCAAGTTTACATGGCATCAAAATTACAGCAGAACAGGGACTAAAACAGCAACATCACGATGCCTACTTTGCATGCTTGTGCTAGTCACCATATTGATCACAAAAATACATGGTATACACCTCTGTAAAGAAGACATGGCATAGTTCAAAACACATGTAGATATCAACCTCATAGGATGCACACATCAATCATGGCAAAAATGACAAAAGAGCTCGTTCTGTTAACAGACAGCAGAAAACATTATGAAGCACTCTTACAACGATGATTCAGGCATCAAGATTACCTCAAATGAATATGATGCAATGGAATGAAATGATGTACTAGTCGAGGCGAACAATTTGACATATTACACGCATGAAATGGAGCTACGGATGCAGCATGACGAACATGGCACAAAAATTACTCAGAACTGGGACTTAGTGGAATTTTACCTCCGGGAAAAAGTCAACCCGGGACGGAGGCGTTCCGGGACGGAGGGATCCGGGATGGGGACGGCGTTTGGTTCGTGGGCCTGGTGGATCTGGTCCACCTCCAGATCCGGCGACGGAGGATGACGCCGGCGAGGTCGGCGCGGACTCCGGCGAGGGGAGGTCGGAGGAGGCCGGCGGGGCGCCGAGCGCTGCGGGGGGCACGGCGGCTGGGACACCGCGGCACGGGAGCCGGAGCTCCGGCGCGAGGC
>NC_041385.1:219753285-219871057 GCF_002162155.2 Triticum dicoccoides
GAGGCGGCCCGGGGCGGGGACGGCGGGGGAGTGCCACATGGCACCACGCAGTTGGCCGGGGGAAGCGGAGCGGACGTGTCCGGCCGGGGTGGACACGTCCGGCAGCAGGAGGAGGAAGAGGCTAGGGTTTAGACTGCGATTTTTGGACGGGAGGCACATATTTATAGGTAGAGGGAGTTAGGAGAGTCCAAATGAGGAGCGGTTTTCGGCCACGCGATCGTGATCGAACGACCGAGAGCATGGAGGGGAGTTAGATGGGTTTTGGGCCAATTTGGAAAGGGTGTTGGGCTGCAAAGAGAAGGAGGCTTTTACGGTTACCCGGTTAACCGTTGGAGTACCAAACGACCTCCAAATGGCACGAAACTTGACAGGCGGTCTACCGGTGCTATACCAAGGCCGCTTGGCAAGGCTCGGGTCATTCCGAGAAAGTTTAACACCCACTCACGAAAAGAGAGAAGAGGGGGACGCCGGAGGGCATAGGAGCGCCGGATTGCAAAACGGACAACGGGGAAAATGCTCGGATGCATGAGACGAACACGTATGCAATGCAATGCACATGATGACATGATAGAATGCAACATGCAAGCAAATGACATGGCAATGACGGCGAATAACTGGCAGACACCTGGCGCATCGAATCCGGGGCGTTACAACGTCGCTCTCCTCGTCTTCCTCCTCCTCCTCCTCTTCTTCCTCATCTTCCTATTCTTCCTCCTCCCCGTCTTCCCCTTTGTCGCTGGAGTCGATGACTTCAGCTGAACCTTCACTGTCCTCCGGGTTTAACCCGAGCCACTCTTGCGGAGCTTCGCCGCCTTCCTCGACCACCTCCGGGACAAAGACACTAGTGTCGGTGAAGTCGGCGATCGCCGCCGTCCTGTTGACGAGCTCAGTTTCCACCGCCGCCAGCTCCTCCTGTGCCTCCAGCCAGAACGTGGCCAACTGGGCCAGATCTAGCCCAGGGTACCATGCCTTGACGAATTCCAAGGCCCGGCGTGCCCCTGCCCGGGCTGCTGAGCCTTTCCAGGCTTCCAGGCGGCCGGCCGCCACCTCCAGCCAGTCGGCACTCCGACTTGGGGTACGCGAAGCCGGCAAGCCAGGCCAGACGGCAGAGACCGCGTGGGCTCCGATGCGCTGGAGGCGGCGTAGCACGGGGTGAGCAGGCTGAAGCCGGGCCCGAATGCTGAGGACCTGTTCGCCAAGAGTCTGGGGAGCATCAACGGCGATCTGCGCACCCTCCGCCCTTTGCTCCTCGCGCTGGGCCTCGATCATTAGGATCACGGCCACCGAATGGCCCGGGAAGAAGTCTGTCCGGGCGGAAGAAGAAAAAGGCCAAGGCTATAAGCAAGGGCCGATAGTTCAAAACAAGAAACCAAGAGAATGAGGCTTACCATCGACCAAGTCTTCAATACTGCTGAAGCATACCGTCATCTGGGCCTCCTTGTCGGCCCAGGCAGAGCGCTCGATCTCAAACTCGGCGAGGAGGCTGGTCTCCGTCGACTTCACCTTTAGATGGGCCGCCTCGAGGGCTTCCGCCTGCTCGGCAAGTTAGGTGACCAGACGGTCCTGCTCCTCCGCCAGCTTGCTGCACTCCGCCTCCTTGCCATGTAGGGTGGTGTTGGCTTCGCCCAGCTGCCCGAACCTCGGGGACTACAGCCCGCGGGTGCGCCAGCGCGCCCCCCGGAAAAGAAGTAGACAACAAGGGAAAAAGACAACTGAGGAGATTCGGCCCGACTACTCGACAGTCGGCCCGAACCTCGGGGACTATAGCCCGCGGGTGCACCAGCGCGCCCCCGTGAAGAAAGAAGATAGAAATTTACGCCGACTCTCGGCCAGATGGGCCGTCTGCGCCTCCAGCTCCCGAACCTTGGAGTTGTAGGCGGTCGCGCGGAGATTGTGATAGTCCTGCAGAAGAGACATCAGATGAAGTCAGCAGTCGACAGTGCAAGATAAAGTTCCGACCCGCCTGCTCAGCAGCCGGCCCGAAACTTGGGGACTACACCCAGTGGGTGCGCTTGCGCGCCCCCACGAGAGAAGCAAAGAAGATCATCCCAAGAAGAAAGCCAAGGACAACTTACGCGGATGGCAGTGCGCGACTCCAAGTAGGCCTCGTTGCAGCGCTTGAGGGCCTCCGCTTCTGCCCGGAGCTTGGCCTGAACGTCAAGAGACGCCTGGTTCAGGGCACCAATCCCGCCCCCGTGTATCCAACCCACGGGTGTGGCATTGGTCGCCTCGGTATCGGGGGCCAATGAGCTTGCGGCACCGATCGCCTGCGACCGCAGTGATGAGGCCGCCTTCTCCAGACGGTGGCGCGTGGGTAGGCGGGCCGTAGGAATTAGGCCCGTCACCATCATATTTTCGACCGGCGCCACCGGCGGCGCCATCGGCTGCTCGTCCCGCGGCTCGCTGGCTGGCGGAGGTGGCGGGGGCGGCGGCACGAAGACGTCCGGCATGGCTACATCGCCGCCCTCCCGCTCCCGGATCGGGTAGTCGCCGCCGGCACCTCTGGCCATCGCCTCGAATTCAGGCGGAGGCGGCGCAGTGTTCAGGGGCGCCACAAGCAGCGGCTCTTTGCGGCGTACGGCCTCCGCGAGCCGCTACTTCTCCGCGGCCTGGGCTTCCGCCTGCGCCAGCGCCCTCTCAGCACACGCGGCGGACAGGGCCTCCTGCTCCCTGGCCAGGTGGTCGGCCTCTTCCTCGCGCGCCTCCCGCGCATTCCGCTCTGTTGCCTCCTGGAGGTCGGCGGCCGGGTCGATCCGCCGGCTGGTCGAGGAGGTCGCTGCCGACCTGAGGACCGAGGCGGCGCTCGACTTCTCGAGCGATAGCGGGGCCCTGAAACAAGAAGACAAGTTGGAAAGCTCTCGCGCTAAATTGACAAAAAAAACAAGGAGCGAGGGAAGGATACTTACGCCGACACTATAACAGGCGCCTTCGGCTGCCTCTGATATTGGGCCACCTTGGCCGCGGCTTCTTTCCTCCTGGTTGCCGCCGCCGGATTCTTGGGCTTCTTCGGGGCGTTGCCGAATATGGTTGCACCCTGTTTCCGCTTGCGCTTTCCACCCCCGGCAGGCGGTCCAGAAGAGGGGCCGGCGCCGGTGGTGGCAGAGCTCCGGGCAGGGCGTAGTTCGTCTTCATCTTCGTCGTCGTCGGGCCAAGTCTCCACGCCGCTGCCTTCCTCGGAGCCGCCTGCTCCACCACCGCTGTCCGCTCTGCCACCGCCGCCTGTCGCGTCGTCGGTCAGGGCGGCCGCCCCCAAGTCGGGGTCATCCAAATCGCTCTCCGCCCTGTCCGCCTGGAGGGCATCACCCGGCCCCAGGAGGGCGGCCGTTGCCTCGGACATGTAAATATGCAACCAAGAAAGGGCTGCGTCATGAAGAGAAACGAAGCTGAAGGAAACAGTTCAAAGGACAAAATGAAGAAACTTACAGCGGGCGGCAGATTGTGGCGAGAGTACGGCCGCTTCCCGTACCGCCACTCCTTCTCCGACATTTTGAGGTCGGAGATCTCGTTTACCATCCGCACAACTTCAGCGGGTGGCATGCCTTTCGTGCACAACCGGGACAGATTGCGGTGCCCGCCCATCCGGAAGATCGGATGAGGGCGGCTCTGGAGCGGGAGGACCCGGCGCTCGATGAAGGCGGCGAGGAGGTCGGAGGCCACGAGGCCCTCCGACTCCTGGAGCACTCGGAGTCGGCCGAGGGCGGCCGCCGCGTCTGCCGACACTGGCTTCTGTTTATACCCCCAGGTGGGCCGAGCCCCGGTGGGGGGGCGGCCTTGTAGGCCGGCAGGTTGAGGAAGTCGGCAGTCGGGTCCACGTTCTCGATGTAGAAGTAGGACTGCTGCCACATCTTCACTGACTGCGCCAGCTTGATGACGGGGAAGGCGTTCCGCTTCGCCAGTCGGCGCACGGCAACGAAGTCCCCGCACTCGGCCGCCGTCTCCTTGGCGGAGGTGCCGAGCTTCCCATAGAAGAACGCTCCCCACAGCTCGATTGTGGGGAGGATGCCGAGGTAGCCGTCGCACGCCATGACGAAGGCGGAGAGTAGAGTCACGGCGTTGGGCGTGAGGTGGTGAGGTTGAAGATGATAGAAGTTGAGGAAAGAGCAGAAGAAGTCGCTCGCCGGAAGGCCGAAGCCACGAAGGAAGTGCGAGCGGAAGACGACCCGCTCACCTTCCTACGGCACCGGCGAGATCTCCGTCTCCGGTGGCACCCGCACCTTGACAAAGCCGTGCTGGGCATCCGGCGCATGTCGCGGAGGAAGGAAATGTGATCCTCGATCACGGTCGATCCATCCCAGTCGCCCATGGCTTCCAGCTGGCAGCGCGGAGAGGAGAAACGCGTCGGCGATGGGAAATGGCGGCGGCACTACGGCAGCAGCAGCAGCGGAGGATGAAGAAGAAGAGTGGGAAGGGGCGAGAGAGCTTTGCCGCACCTCTCCCCCTTCCCTACTTATAGACCCAGGCTATGAAGCCGAGGGGGCGGGACGTGGGTCGTGGGATTAACTACGCCCACGTCCCCACGGCCCACGTTTCCCGCACGCATTCACCACGCCGTAAATGGTCATGGGGAATGGCAACCATCTCCTTCGGCGCAGTGGATCCTCCCGGTTGCCGAGGCACGGTAGTGGCGGGCCCGGACCAGTGTCACGTCTCGTCCAAAACGTGGGATGGCAGGCTAACCAGGCTGTAGTGCGCCGCGTGGCGCGCCCGTGGCGGGCGGTGGCCTGGGAAGCTTAGCAGGCACGCCACCTATCTCCCGCCTGGAAGTTCAAAAACCAACAGTGCAAGCTCCTCCTGGAAGAAGTCGGCCTCAGCAGTCGGCTGGCTGCACGGCGGACCGGCACCTTCCCGGAGCCCGGTGAGGGAGGAAGCCGCTGAGGCTTCGCAGCCCCTCGACCGCGGTGCCTCACCGGCTTCGGGGACTACTGTCGGAGTAATGGGCCACAGGTAGGCTCACCCGAGTCCCTGGATTTATCAAGACTTTGGGCCAGCTCCGGCTAGCTGGACCCCGAGCTGAAGCTCCGCCTTCTGGGGCCGGCTGGCTCAGCGGCCGGCTGCCAAAGGGCGGCCGACCCAAGTCTACGGCGCTCCGAGTGATCAGCTCCTGGCGGCCGCCCTCCAGAGAGGGCGGCAACGGGCAGGCGGCCACCTCACGACTATGGTGCGGCCGAGCCCCCATCGAGAGTACAAGTCAAAGCATGGCTACAGTGAAGCACGTCGCCTCCGACGCTCGAGACGGGCGTGGGTACAGTGCTCCGTACAGACGGAGATCACCGCACGACGGAGCACTGTGCCGTATCTACCCTGACGTCACTCCGGGCAGGTAGAGCCCTGTTCCCCACGCGGCCTATCGGTACGGCCTACCGGAGGTGCGCGCTATCGGGCAGTGACCCTAAGGAAGACGGCGGAAGCTCGACCAGACGGATTCGAGAGGGGCTGGCCTCCAGCAGGCGGCCGTCCCTTGTCCCGAGGCGAGCACGCCATTAAGCTGATAAGACCAGGCGTGGCTACAGTGGCCTCCCACCAGGCGGCGGGACTGTAGCCATGCTAAGATGACCAAGGCCCCGTCACCAATGACACGGCTACAGTAAGCAGCCACCAACATGTCGGCGGGGCCCACCAGGCAGCGGGCCTCAACGGTCGGCGGAGAAGCCGGAGGCTGGAGACACTGACAGCCGGGCCTAGCACCCGGACGAATTACCATTGTACCCCTGGGGGGTAGGCATATATAAACCCCCAGGTCACCCATGCAAAGGGTTCCCACTCCATTAGAACTAGCCACTCCCCTAGAGCAGGAAGAGAGCTAGCCTTGCCTCCTTCTGCCTCTAGCAAACAGCTCAAGGAGCACCATTGTACCACTTGTGCCTTAGTGATCATGCGGAGACCCCGCAGAGCAGGACTAGGGGTATTATCTCCTAGGAGAGCCCCGAACCTAGGTAAAGTACGCCGGCGTTCGTGTCTACGCCTTATCCTGCTTCCAGGCACCGGCGACGTTCTACTCGCTCCCACCATGATAAGCCATCCATTGGCATATGTCGCACCCAACCCCCGACAGCTACGGTCGAAACGGGGGTCCTGTTCATCAGGAGGGTGTGGCGTACCGCCAAACGGGACTCCACGGGATACTGTTCATCTCCACCGTTGACCTCCTCCAGCCTCCACGGGCTGCTGTTCATCCATCGTCGACCTCCTCCAGCCTCCACCTATGATTGTTCATCCACGGGCACCTGTTCATCCAGCCTCCACCGTGCGCTACTCCACCGACTACTGTTCAACCAGCCCTCTCCACGAGCTCTTGTTCAACCACCCCTCCACATGCTAGTGTTCATCCAGCCCTCCACCATCTACTATTCATCCAACCCTCCATGGGGTTGTCCTGTTCATCCATCCCTCCACGGGGTTCTATTCATCCAGCCCCAACCGGCTTGATCAATCGGGGTCCTGTTCATCTAGAGGCAACACCACGGGGTACTATTCATCCACCCCCACCGTGAACTGTTCATCCAAACCACCCAGCAACACCACTATTCATCCAGAGGCAGCATCGATCGGCTTCAGTTAGCAGCAGTAGTGAAGGAATCGCTCGATCGAGTTCAGTTAATAGCCATCGATCACTCGGTTCAGTAACGCGTAGCCTGCAGTGCAATCGCTCGGGTACAGTAGGCGAACGCCTCGCTCGGGTTCACTTAGAGCCCAACGCCTCGCACCCATGCGCGTGCGTGTATGAGAGAAACGTGCAAACCTCCGTGTATCGCTCGGCCCCGACCACCCACTGTAACCGGGAACACCCCGATATTTTCCTCGCCCTCGCTTCTACCACGGTTTTTTCCGTCATGGACAGCCCAAAGAATATCATACAGCTGTGTCTCCGGGCCGCCCAGGACGAAAAGCCCATTTTCTATCATGATTTTTTGTCATAGAAGTAGGAGCGCACCACATCTATGATGATACCGGGTTTTGTCACAATTACCGTCATAGAAGTGTCATAACTATGACAGAAAAAATTCCGTTCGGCCCAAAATGTCAAGGGTGTGTATTTTTTTTGTAGTGACCCCTTGGCTGCCTTGGTAGCTCACCGTATCTTCGGAGGGGGCGCCGCACGGGGGTCTTGGCGCTTCCTGGGATCGGTGGTGATGGAGAGAAAACGAGGGAAGGCGAAGGTGGCGAGTGGTGGGGGGGCACGTCAGAGTACGATGGTGTGGATGCCTTTGCCTCCGACCGGTGACCCGCCGCCTCGTCTTCCGTCCTGCCCTTACCTCCCCGGCACCATCATCACCGGCCTCTTTGGGCTATAGATGGGGAGGGGGATCTTCTTGGTGCCTCCTCCTTTCCTTCGGTGATCTCCCGACAGAGCCCCCGAGGATGGCTTCGCCAGGGCTCGAGTCAGGTCTTCTTGCTGGTGGGGGCAGCCGGGTGTGTTCTGCCCCATTCCTACGCTTCTCCTCCAAACCTTTGCCATCCCCGGTCTCCTTTGGCCACTACTGAACGGGTCGGGGCGGGATCGGGACGGGCTCCTGTCGGGTGCTTTTCTCGTCTTTTCCTCCTTCCACCGCAGTGCCTGGGGGAGGGAAAATAGAAAGAGGAGATCACGGGGCACTTATCTTTTTTAATATTAAATCTAGAGGCATTTGCCAAATTTTAATTCAAATAATGTAATCTCTCATGTCCATGTTTTGTTCCGTAATGCTTGTACTTCTATCAGCATGTTAATGAAAAAGATGAACCTTGCCGAGAAATCGTGCATGTTTACGTCCATGCAGAGGTGAGATGCCTCTTTAGTGTAAATAAATGAGTTTGCCTCGACAGGCTATCCTTCCGGTCCTCTTTTTATCTATCGGAGAACCTTATCTGCCGGGTTACAGACAGAAGGACCAGCTCCCCTCCAACTTCCCTTTACCAAAGGCAACTACAACCACCCTAACTGAAGCAGCGTTTAGGCCAGGAATGGGAGCACCTAAGTCTAAAAGGAGCGGCGAGGTTTTCTAATGCACAAGTTATAGCTTACAGAATACGAATGGGCAAGAGGTAGAACTTATCTGTTTGGCTTGCCGGGATCGCAGTGCCATGAAATCTTCTCACTCCTTTGTCCAAGCCAAGTCCATAGTGAGAACTTGTAACTTCATGTAGATGATAATGAATGCAGGATGCAATTCTATCTATATGCATATGCAGATGCTCATGAAATGCTTATGCAGTAATCTAAAATGCTCATGCATGTGTGCAATCTAGGTTGGGGCTCCTCTACAATGCTTCTTTATTTTCTCTTGCATGGGGTCATCGCCCCGACTTTGTACAAGGGGTTACATGCAATTGAGGCAAGGCCTGTACAAATGGGTTGCTACCAGGCTCGCGCGTTATGGGTAGAACTTGCGGAGATGCTCGATATTCCATGAGTTTTGCAACAGAGTGCCATCTCCGGTCTCCAGACAGACTATGCCATTTCTGGTGACTTGTACTATCCGGTAAGGGCCTTCCCACTTCACTGACAGCTTGTGTGTACCCTTGGCGGACAGAACACGCCTAAGGACAAAGTCACCTTCCTCAAAACTCTGGGCATGAACCCTGCGGCTATGATAGCAATGCAGGGCTTGCTGATAGCGTGCAGCACGCATAGCAGTCCGGAGACGGTTCTCCTCGAGTAGCATAGCGTCGTCACGCTAATCTTGCATGATCTCGTCACAAGAAAGTACTCGAGGTGACCCGTAGATGAGTTCCGTGGGGATAACTGCTTCTGCCCCATAGACCAGGGAGAAGGGATTCTGCCCAGTAGCTCCGTTTGATGTCATTCTGAGGGACCAGAGAACTACCGGTAGCTCCTCGATCCACCGCCCGCCGTGCTTCTGCAGCGTATCAAAGGATCTCATCTTGAGTCCGCGTAGCACTTCACCATTCGCCCTCTCAGTTTGTCCATTGCTCCGGGGGTGTGCCACAAAGGTGAATGAGATCTTGCATCCGAGGGCATGAACATATTGCACGAAGGCGTGGCTCGTGAACTGGGTGCCGTTGTTGGTGATGATCCTTGCCGGAACTCCAAAACGACACACCAGATCTTTCAAGAACTTGATAGCTGACTGAGCAGTCACCTTTCTCACGGCAGTCACATCCGCCCACTTTGTAAACTTGTCGATGGCAACAAACAAGAATTCAAAGCCCCCGATTGCTCGGGGGAAGGGGCCGAGGATATCGAGCCCCCAGACCGAAAATGGCCATGATAGAGGGATTGTCTGAAGCGCTCGGGCGGGCAGGTGGGTTTTCTTGTAATGGAACTAGCAGGCTCCACACTTAGTGACTAGCTCGACCACATCTTGGAGGGATGTGGGCCAATAGAATCCTTGCTGGAATGCTTTCCCAACTAATGCCCTTGATCCAATGTGGGAGCTGCACATTCCTTTGTGTATCTCAACTAGAAGTTCCTTTCCTTCTTCCTGGCAGACACACTTCAATTTCACACCATTGGGCCTCCTTCTGTATAGATTTTCATTGAAAAACTGATACATACTGGCCCTCCGAGCTACTCTTTCAGCTTCGTCTTGATCGCCGGGAAGCTCTCTGGTTTGGAGGAAGCGGACACTGTGCCTTGCCCAAGTTGGAGCATGTGGCTCGGCAACAAGGACTAGCGGCACCTCCTCTCCTGCGGGAGCACTGGCGTTGTGCATGGGGTCCATGGAGCCGGCAGGAGGGGGTGGTCCGGAGGCTGTGAGGAGTTGTTTCCGGCAGGGTCTCTGCCGGGAGCGGACGGCTCTACCAGGAGAGGCTTTCCGGTGTCCAACTTTCTCCTCCTCCGGGCCATTGTTGCTGGGGATACGGAGGGCTGAGTAAGACGGAGAACAAAAGTCCCTGGTTCCACAAGAAGATTCTGCGCATCACACTTTTGACAGATGATCAGCTATATTGTTTTCCGCACGGGGTACGTGCTCTGTTTGCAATCCGTCAAAGTGCTCCTCCAATCTTCTCACTTCCTCGACATATGCCTCCATTAATTGACATTGATAATCCTTGTTAACTTGCCTCACCACCAACTGTGAATCTCCTTGAATGATCAGCTCCTTCATTCCCAATTCGGCTGCAATCCTAAGACCGGCAAGGAGCCCTTCATACTCTATTGTATTGTTGATGGCTTCTTCCTGTGCAAAATGCATTTGGACGACGTACTTCAAGTGCTCCCCGGTAGGGGCAACAAGAAGCACACCAGCCCCTGCGCCTTCCAAGGAAAAAGCACCATCAAAAATACATAATCCTTTCTTGGGGTGATTCCTTGCAGGGGACAACTGTCCCTGTCACTTCCTCATCAGGGGTTGGCGTGCATTCAGCAATAAACTCTACCAATGCACTGCTCTGGACAGTTAATGTGCTATCAAACCTCAAGCCAAAGCTGGATAGCTCCAAAGCCCACTCCACTATTCTGTCGGTAGCCTCTGGGTTTCGGAGTATCCGTTGCAACGGGAAACGAGTAACAACCGTGATCTCATGGGCTTGAAAGTAGTGGCGCAGTTTCCTTGGGGCCATGATGAGGCCAAAGATCAACTTTTGCACACTAGAGTACCTTGACCTAGCCCCCTGTAAAAGGGAGAGGATGAAGTACACTGGGCGTTGCACCACTTTCTTCCTTGCCGCGTCCTTGGGGTTGTCATCGTTGCCGTGCTTGGTGCTGCATTGATCCTTTTCTGGCCCTGCTGGCCACTGCTCACTCTCTTTCTCATCCACTTCTCGCTGCACTACCAAGGCTACACTGACCACTTGATTTGTTGCCACCAAATATAACAACAACGGCTCCTGAGGCTTGGGTGCAACTAGGGTAGGCGCAGAGGACAGTACGTCTTTAGCTCTTGCAAGGCTGCATCCACTTTAGGGGTCCACTCCATGGGACCTGCCTTCTTCAAAATCTTGAAGAACAGTAGGGCATGCTTGGCGGACTTGGAGATGAATTTGCTTAGCACGGCAACGCATCCCGTCAGGCGCCTCACATCCTTGATTGTTCTTGCGCTTGGATCTGCTCGATAGCCTTGATCTTGTCGGGATTGGCTTTGATCCCCGTGTGGGACACAAAGTATCCAAGTAGCTTGCCGGAGGGAACGCCAAACACACATTTCTCTGGGTTTAGCTTCAAGTTGATCTTGCGCAGATTTGCAAATGTCTCCTCCAAATCCTAAATGAGAGTTGCTCTATCCTTGGTTTTGACCACAATGTCATCCATATAAGCTTCAATGTTTCTATGCAGCTGAGGTTCAAAACCAATCTGGACTGCCCTTGCAAAGGTGGACCCGACACTCTTTACTCTGAATGGCAAGCGGACAAAGCAATATGTACCGCATGGAGTGATGAATGATGTCTTCTCCTCGTCCTCGTTTGACATGAAGATCTGGTGGTACCCAGAATAGGCATCCAGGAATCAGAGCAAATCACAACCTGAGGGGGAATCCACTATCTGATCAATTCGCGGCAAGGGGAATGGATCCTTTGGGCAAGCCTTATTGAGGTTTGTGAAGTCAATGCTCATCCTTCATTTCCCCTTCGCCTTCCGGACTACTACTGGGTTTGCTAGCCAAGTGGGATGTAGCACCCCTCTGACCAAACCAGCTGCTTCAAGTTTCTTGATCTCTTCTGCAATGAACTGCTGCCTCTCCAAGGCCTGCTTCCGGACTTTCTGCTTAATAGGTCTGGTGTGTTGGCAGACAGCAAGGTGGTGCTTGATTACCTCCCTGGGAGCACCAGGGATATCAGATGGCTGCCAAGCAAAAACATCTATATTCGCCTGCAGGAAGGCAACGAGCGCGCTTTCCTATTTGTCATCGAGGGTGGTGTTGATGGTGAAAGTACCATCAATGCCAGCCAGCCCTGTCGGGACCTTTTTCACTTGCGGAGCAGCAACTTGGGTCTCTTGCTGTTGCAACACTCTGGCACGTCGTCAACGGGTGCCATGCACTCGGAGGGGGCACGCTTCCCGGACTCCTTGCTAGCGGTTCTACAATCATGTTTCTTCCTTTTGCTCTCCTTGGTGGGAACTGTTGTCGTTGCAACCTCTGCTGCGACCGCGTCCCAGTACATATTGTCCACACAAATGATGGCATCTTTCTCATCTAATGGGATGCTGAGGACTCCCAGCGGCCCAGGCATCTTCAGGGTATTGTAGGCATAGTGGGATGCCGCCATGAATTTAGCCAAGGCCAGGCGTCCAAGGATCCCATTGTACGACAGGGGAAGGTCAACTACGTCAAACACAATCTTCTCAGTCCGATAGTTAAGTTCTCCCCCAAATGTTACTGGCAACGTAATCTTCCCTTTAGGATGGCTCCTACCGGGGTTGACTACTTGAAACATGCCTGTAACCTCTGGCTCTTCTTCTGCTATCTGAAGCCTATTGATAACTGCCGAGGAAATCAGATTAAGTCCGACCCCACCGTCCACCAACATCTTTGTGACCTTGAGGTTGCGAATTGTTGGAGAAACCAACAAAGGCAGGCATCCCACCGCAGTGGTGCGGCTAGGATGGTCCTCTTTGGCGAATATGATGGGTGTACGAGACCATTTGAGCGGCTTCCGGGCCTCCGGCGCTGGCTCCACGACATTGACTTCCCGAGCCCAGCCCTTGAGTTGTCAATGGGAGGTCTGCAAATATGCACCTCCATCAACGCACAGGGCGCTCATGGCCTTCTGAAACTCCATCTCACTGGTTTCCTCTTGATCCCCCTTGTCACTCTCATCACCACAGACTTCCTTGTCCTAGCCTCGGGCGGGTTTTCCTTTGTTCCAGAAGGGCATACCGGGGCGATTTGCTCCATCGCCTAGGCCCTTACCGCCAGCGACATTATGACCACTTTCCTTATCTTGCTTCTCATATTCTGCTCTCTGTCTCTTGACTAACTGCTCGACCTGATATCACTCCTGAAGGTCGTGGCCCTTGGTCCGGTGGATCTTGCAGTATAGCACATTGCCTTTCCCGGCCTTCTCGGCAGCTGCGGCTTCCCGGCAATCGGCGCACGTGGCAACCTCCTTGGTCGGGGGCCTTAGTCTTGGCGATCTTGCCGGTACTAGGGGTGCCTGACCTTTCAACAGTCAATATTGCTTTATCCCTTCACTTCTTACTATTCTTCTTAGCCTTCTTCTGACTGGTGGATTCATCATCATCCTCTGAATCAACATCAATGCAATCTTCTTCTCCAGGCAATTGCCTTCCTTCCTCCATCCAGGCGCACTTATCCACTAGGGTTTACATCTCCTTCATAGTCCTGGGCAGCCGCATGTTCATCTTGGCACAGATTCAGCTGTTGTGCACATTGGACTAGAAGGCAGCTACCACGGCTGCCGGATGGATATTTGGTACATTGCTATGAACTTTACTGAACCTTTGTATATACTTACGGAGGGTTTCTCCTTCCTTCTACTGGAGAAGCTGCAGATCGCTGGGGCGGCTCGGCTCCTGGTGGCCACCAGTGAAAGCACCGATGAACTCATGCCATAGGTCTGCCCCGACGAGATGGAGCTCTCCGGCAGGTGCATCAACCAAGACCTCACGTTGGATATGAGTGCCAACGGGAAGTAGTTGGCGAACACCTTATCATCTCTTCCCCCGGCAGCCTGAACAGCGATGGTGTAAATGCTCAGGAACTCTACCGGGCTTAGTGTTCCGTCATACTTCTTAGGTATCTCCGGCTTGAACGTGCGAATGGACAACCAACAGACTAGTCGCAGCTTATGTGTGAAGGCAGGGCAGCCAACCTTGAAGGAGAGGAGCCCATCAGCACCAAGAGTGGGCTTGTCGACGTCGGGGCCGCCGCGCCCGTCGGCTCGAAGGAGGTTGCCACGGCTTTGTTCGATGATGCACACGTCTCCTCTCCGCCCATCTTCCAGGATTCGCCATTGGCTTGGATGTGCCTGAGGATCAGAAGAGGCCATTGAGGCATCATCAGGGTCTTGATTTGGTCGCGCCCGCGCCGGCCGCCGTGGCGGGGATTGCACCGTGGGGATGGCTCCCCCCGTACGGGCAGCGGCATGGGTCATAGTTGTTGCTTGGGGAGGCCTTGGCGGGGCAGCCTGTCATGAGCCTTCGGCTTCGGTGAAACGGAACAGACTTTGGATGGTGGCACGCCATTCGTCCATCTGCTCGGTTGTTGGTGGAAACCTTAGCAGTAGCTGAGCCTGCGCCATGGCCTCCGAGGCTGTGCTTGTCATAGATGATGATGAAGTCGATCGCGTTGTCGCTCGGCTCCTGGCAGAGCCAGTGGCAGCTGCGCTGCACCCCTGCTGCTGCGGTGCAACCACCTGGGCAGCAGGGTTGTGAGGCAGAGGCACCCGAGGGCCATCAGCTCCATCGGGCGCACCAATTCGGTCAGCCCGCCCTGGGGAGAGCGCACGCACAGTAGTAGTGTCCGCGGCAAGGACGGCAGTAGTGCGGTGACTCGCCCCAGACCGAGCACCATCACTGTGGCTGCACCCATCAATGGGGGAGCGCGGCCGTCAGGGTGTTGCTGATGTCGCTCTCCTCTAGCATCTTCTACTCCTGTGTCGGCCGCGAGGGGAATGGTGGCGGTGCTGCCTGCTCCGGCCACAACCCCTGTAGCGTTCGCTCCCTCATGCGTCTCCGCGCCCCCTGCAGCGTTGGAGGCCGCGGGTAGCGGAGCCTTCGAGGTGGATGGATGAGCTAAAGGAGCTGATTTCTTCTTGGCCGTCATGGTCGATGGCGCCGTCGACGATGCAGATGGCGATGAAGACGACGCGCTACTTACATCTTCAGGTTCGTGCAAGCGATATCCCTACCTGGCACACCAAAGATGTCGCGGGAAACCACGACCACCTATGGGACAAGGACGGCCCCTTGCTGGTTCGACAGGAGGGAGTCATGTTGCATAAAGAGCAGACCAATGCAAGGCAGCGCGGCAGGGATCACACAGGCAGTTTTACCCAGGTTCGGGCCGCCGCGAGGCATAAAACCCTAATCCTGCTTTGGTGGATTTATGGGAAAAGGTGGTGGTGGTGCATAGTAAACTTGCCCGACAGGGGTTGCTTCAGGGCAGCGACGACTACGCGCGTACGGGGGTGTGAATGATCTAAAATTCTAACCCCTTGAATCATTGGCATGGGCCTCCTTTTATAGATCAAGGGGTTAGCACAATGGCAAATAAGTCATTAGACACTGATATTGTCGTGGAATTAACACGTCAGATATCCTTAGTGTGAGGACTTAGTCGTGAGGCCAATGCATCTATGTGGTAGCTTGATAGGGGTTGAGCGGAATCGAGAGACGCAACACAAGACACGGGTTTAGACAGCTTCGGGCCCCGGGAAACATCATCTGGTAAAAACCCTACATGCTGTTTGAGGCTAGATCTCATTATCATCACGAGGGAGTCGCCGTAAACCGGCTCTCCTCTAGTTGTGTCTAGCCCTAGAGATTCTTTCTTGCTTGTCTGTCCCTCTTTGGGGAGCCCTGCCCATCCTTATATATGTTGAAGGGGCGGTTTACATGACTAGTCCTAGTTGGATTAGGATTACTCTATTACAAGTGGAGTTGTAGTCCTGCTTCCTTTGTAAAAAATATTCATTGTGCTTTCCTCATAAACCGGCCCACCATAGCATGATCCGGCCTTCCATAAACCGCCCGTTGGGCCACCGGGTCTTGTTGCTCCTCTGGCCCGCCTGCCGGATTACCAATGAATCGTAAACCGCCAGGTCCAAGTGGGTCACCAGTGAATTGCCAAACTCTAGCTGGGTCATATATCCGGCGGTTTATACCGCGGGGTATATCCCCGACATTAGCCCCCAGTTTAATTTGGGTTCATCCATGTCAAACTGATCTGCAACATAAACACAAGAAAAAATTTGTCGGGTTGTGCTCCGGTTTAAATATTCTTGTAAACTGGCACTTGATCATCCTTAAATCCTTGTTATTTCTTCCTTCTAAAAAATCCGAGTCAATAGACCAGCTTCATAATCGATTTGCTTGCAGAAGATATTTGTAAATAAAGAATCCATTTGAATTGGCCTTCAATGCTCTGACTTGACAAAAATATTAGTCTCTGAAATATTCAACTGATATCCAGCCGACTTGAAGATGTAAAACTTGCTGGTTTATGATTACCACCATTGCTGGGTTATAAAAACTGATAATTCCGGGTCATGATTGTTGCCAACGCCGGTTCATGATTGTTGCCAACGCCGGTTCATGATTACTGATGACGTCGGGTTATGATTGTTGCAGACACCGGGTCAACTTGGTTTATTCAAAACTGAGAATTTGAAGATTTTTCTCCCTTATATCCATATTACCTGTAGCCCCCCAAGTCTTGAGCAAAACAAAGTGATGACTTAAGACTTGCTTCAATATAAATACTGCCACTTAAGAAGAAATCCATGTTGTTCATCCCAGTCACTTAGTAAAAACTGAATACTCCATATTATGTAGCCCCCAAGTGCCGGGTTGTCATGCTTGCAGCAACCTGGGACTTGTAATTGTCTTATACTCATAAAAACTTCAACCAGTGTAGCCCCCAAGGGTCGGGTCATTATGCAATAATGAGTAGGGACTTTATAAATATGATCATGCTTCATTGAATAATAACGTCATATGATGTAACTCCACCATGGGGCTTAAATCCACGTCCACAACGTTAAGAGTTTTGTGCTTTACCAACTGAGTAGTGGACCCTTGAATATAATAGATTAAAACTTGTGTACCTTGAATCATTGATAGGAGCAATTGGTAACCCCCAAGGGCCGGCTCATTATAATGTGATGAGTCGGGTCTTCAATAAGATGAGAAAAAAATGACTTTGCATTAGCCCCCAAGTGTCATGGTGCATGCTTGCAGCGACATGAGACTTGCATATTTGATATAATCTCAACTTTGAATAAAGTAACCCCCAAGTACCGGGTCGTAAGCCTGCAGCGACTCGGGACTATTCCCTCCATTGTAGAATAAATCGTATTCATTGATAATATGATAGCCATTGCGCTAAAGCGACTTTGAAAACCTTTAATCATAATACTGGTTATTGATAACCATAATAAAAATCCAGCCATGTTGGCTATTAACAACCTTGAATAATGTACCCAATGATTTATAAGCGCATGATTCCAATGGCGCAATCCAAATATATATTGGCGACTTATAGTCCAAAGCCAGGCCAGGTTAACAAACACCGGATTATAAGTGATTATGCACTGACAACTTGTAGTTGAAAGTCGAGCCGGGTTAAAGAACACTGGGTTAATTTGATGACTGATAGTCATGCCGGGTCGAGAGACGCCGGTTCAACATAAAATTTATCAAAAGAAAAAATCTTGACAAAGGCAAATAAAACCGTGTAGTCGAGGCTTTTCAAGGGCTGCCAGGCCCAAATTCGAGGCTTTTCATGGGTTGTCAGGCCGCTGAGTTAAACCATTTTACAAAGCCTTTTAAGATGGGCCTCCAACTAACCAATCGTCGTTTTAACTTTGACAAGTTCAGGGTCTGTATAAGAGTAACTTGTCAAACGTTCGGCGGGTCATGCCAGGATTACCTGGATAGGAGTGGTTTACTTGATGAAGGCAGGTTAACCCAGGGTTTTAGGTGAATACACCAGGCTTCCAAGCCGTGGGTTGATACCCAATTACAAGGGTCCCTTCAAGCTCTTTGTGGCTTTTGCACAAAAGAGCCCCGAAGTAACTTTGTGAGCTGTGCTCAATGGGTGCCTATGTTTGAGTTGTGCTTTTAGCAACAATAATCTCTTTGTCCCCTTGGGTGTGAGCTCCCAAGCTGTATTGTGGCATGATAGCCAGTTTAATGGACAAAACAGGACGTCGCTTTGTAAGCAGAAGCCCCCACATGATAAATAATATGATAAGCCAATAATGCAGGATACCCATGTTTGAACTGCGCATCACGGCAGCAGGTCCTCTTCGGCAACCTTTAAATTTTTGCAAGAGATAAATTCCTCTTGAACCGGGATTTTGAACCGGATATTGAGAGCTTCAAAGCTTTATGGGAGACATCTTTCCCTTGAACCGGATTTTAAACCGGAATCTTCATTTTCAGCTGGAAATTTTCTGACGGCCTTTAAACTCGAACTTGCGAGAAGTTAATTCCTTTTTGAACCGAACATTTTTAAACCGGATTTGAGAGCTTTAGAGCTTTGTGGGAGAACATATTTCTCTTGAACCGGATTGTAAACCGGATATTTGAGAGCTTCAGTGAGACTGACTTCCTTTGAACCAGATTTTGAACCGGAATCCTTTCTGATAACCCAGAACTTCTTCACTGAGTTGGGATTTTGTCATATACTTTTTGAGCCGGAAATTCTCTGATGGCCTTTAAATTTTCATCAATATAGCAATAGCCTCCGGGACTGCGTTATCTTTCCCACCATTGCCCTGGCGTTCTTACATTCGCTTAAACTGGCAAGATTTGCTGAGTCATGTCATCATAGCCCCCGAGTCCTTAAGACGACTTGAGGAGTTGGTTTGAGATTCTCCGTGTTTGACCATAGCAGAAGGTGTATATCATTGATGTTTGATAGCACGATATGAATCCACAAAAGGTTGAGGTGACTGTGGTGGGTTATAAATGATCCCGTATGAGCCGTGTCAGCAACTCGGCCAATGGTTCCTTCCAACTGGCTATTTGAAGCTAACAAAACTGTAGTGGCGGCGACTTGTGCACATGTCCACTAAGCCCTCCAGCGCAGACGGCGGTTTGATGATAATTTGCCTCCATTTTGTTGGAAGAAAACCGGCTACCCAAGCAGTGACTTGCTCATACTCAATAAACAGCTCATGCAAACAGGTGCGGCCCGGTGTGTTGATGTAGACCGGGCCGCGGGAGATGGACGACAAAGACGACCGCAACATCAGAGGTGACTCGGATGGCCGCGACATTGTAAACCGGTGCGGATGGGGAAAATCGGCATCGGTGTTGTAAACCGGCTTGGACGGGCGAGTTAATCGCGGGCGCCGTCCCGGCAAGCTGATGTAAACCGGGCCACAGGGACGGCGTCTTGCGCATGTTCATTCACCGGGTGGTATGACACGGACGAAACGCCGGTGCAGAACATTGCTAGCGCGTGCTTCGTTCCCGTAATATAACGCCTCATTTGTAATGAACAATTGACCTGCATAAACAATATTGCATACCAAGGCAAAGATAAACCGATCTTTAAAAAAAAGGAATATGTGCTAGTAAAATATTTTTTAGATAGATATCACCTGATGTGTTTAGGCCGGAAGTAACCCGCCATGAAGCTGATGATCACTGGGTGAAACTGAAATCACTCACAGGTGAATCGGCCGCGGGAGCAGACAGATAAATTGGTCATGGCGTTTGTACGCCGGTGCGGATGAGCAAGTTATTCTCCGCGTTGTAAGCCGGAGCGGATGCATGAACCGACGGAGAAGGCGGACGGGTGAGTCGTCCGTGGCGTTGTAAGGTGATGCAGAAGGGCGAGTTGGCTGGCGCATTGATGTAAATCCGCCCGCAGGGGCGATGGTGATTCGTTTGGACGACAGACGAGCCGTTCCATGAATAACTTCCAATACATGCAACAGTAATTTAGCCATTCTCTTCTGTGCCTGTAGTGGCGTACTGTTCCCGGACTGCGATGGTACCCGCGGGTCGATGATGGTGGCATATCGCTCGGTGCGGAGTCTACGGAAGCAGAAGGTGACTCAGCACAGCAGTGGTTTAAAGTACAGCAGCGGCGTTAGCAAGGCCTAGGGCGGCTTACGGTGTAGTAGAGGTGGAGTGGTAGGCCTAGGGACTCGTAATATGCACGTTGATTCCCTTTAGGATTTGAATTGCTCAAGAGAAGTAGTACTCCTTGGATGCGTCTTATTCTAGCATCTATTGCTTCCGATTAATAGTGGCGACGCCAGATCGGAAAGAAAAAGTAACAGCCAAACTGTATATAAAAAATCCACCGCTTCCGCTGATTCCTGATTGACGATTGATGTGATGTTTCTGCCGCTATCACTGTTTTCTTTGCAGTCTGGGCAGGTACGCCAATATCTCGGGCGATACTGCTTGTACACGAGCTCTTCGGCTGTACGTGTGGTTTCCTGTCAGATCCGACCTGATTTTGGTATCCGGCTCGGATCTCCTACCTCCGAAAAATCCACCAAACTTTATTTCTAGTCACCAAATTGGATTGAAGACAACAGAGGCCGGATCAAGAATTAGACGTTCAGCACGCGACTTCGATGAAAAATAAAAAAAACTCTGGAGTACGATCTTGAGATCGGAGTTGATGTGGATCTTCCGGCACTATCTCTTCTTCATCCGAAAAATCACAAACTTCTCAATGCCTAAGAGAGCTCCCTTCAAGAACTCAACACCACCGTGCGCAGCCCCACGGTGGGCACCAACTGTCGTGGTATTAACACGTCAGATGTCCTTAGTGTGAGGACTTGGTCGCGTGGCCAACGCATCTATGTGGTAGCTTGAGAGGGGTTGAGCGGAATCGAGAGACGCAACACAAGACACGGGTTTAGACAGCTTCGGGCCCCGGGAAACATCATCCAATGAAAACCCTACATGCTGTTTGAGGCTAGATCTCATTATCATCACGAGGGAGTCGTCGTAAACCGGCTCTCCTCTAGTTGTGTCTAGCCCTAGAGATTGTTTCTTGCTTGTCTGTCCCTCTTTGGGGAGCCCTGCCCCTCCTTATATATGTTGAAGGGGCGGTTTACATGACTAGTCCTAGTTGGATTAGGATTACTCTATTACGAGTGGAGTTCTAGTCTTGCTTCCTTTGTAAAAAAATATTCCTTGTGCTTTCCTCATAAACCGGCCCACCATAGCGTGATCCGGCCTTCCATAAACTGCCCGTTGGGCCACCGGGTCTTGTTGCTCCTCTGGCCCTCCTGCCGGATTACCAATGAATCATAAACCACAAGGTCCAAGTGGGTAGCCAGTGAATCGCCAAACTCTAGCCGGGTCATACATCCGGCGGTTTATACCGCAGGGTATATCCCCGACAGATATGATAGCAAACAGTGATATCATACCTAACTCTGTAGGCTGATAGCATGCATTTAATGCGCCGCTTAGTGTCACATCGTTGGTCGCCCGGCAAGGCTTGACGGGCTAATTTTCTAGCTCCACGCCTGCTCGCTTGACACATCACTGGACGGGTGTCATTTGTGGGTTCACTTGGTAGGAAGCGGCCACCATGTGGCGAATGGTTGCCACTTAATCATCTTGCGTCTTGACACTGCACTGATCCACGACGTGGGTCGTGGTGGAGTAGTCGGTGGGGTGTTCTAGCCTCCGTGAGCCCCAGTAGGCCCTGCCGGGGCACATGGGTCCTCTTCTTCTTGGGGGGGGCTCGCCCCTTGCCGGGCTCGCCTGCCCGGCAAAGGAGGCGTCTCTCTTGATAACATATGGTCCTTCTGCCTCAGTCTTGGTTCCTTCTGATATGTTAGCTGGTTCTTCGAGTCTCTTGGTCTCTTGATTTGGTGCTCCAATCTTGATCTTGTGCCTGTGCATAGTCTGGTCAACATGCCCCGGGTCTGTTGCACCGACAGCTGTTGACTTGAGTTTTCCTTGGTCTGCAGACTAGTCATGTCACCAGCGTCTACAATACTCTAAAGCTTCTCGATCGTTCCGTCTGTAATGTAGCGCAAACAATGACTACTTCTTTCTGCAAAGTGGTAAGACCAACTGGACCCACTAATGCAGCAGTTTGCCTTAAACACAGTGGCTCCTTTTGTGCAGCTTAACTAAAATCAAAATCAAAATAAAACCAAGCAGAAGTTTTGATATCCCTGTATGCAACAATAGGTATAAGGGAAACAATTACTGAGAAATAACGGTTGATGACGTATACTCCCAGAAGAAAAACATCTATTGATCTACCTTATATTAATGGGAAACAAAGCAAGAGAGTAGCAATTCTCAATCAGTGTGATTCATTCATATTAACAGAGACATTATCTTAACAATGCCTTGGTTAAACATGTAGAAAGAACTACAAAGCAGGATAGTACCATTTGTAAAACACTGTAACTGACATATCATAACAGAGACATTATCTCAATAATACATTTCTTAAACATGTACTCCGGTCGATCCCTAACAGAAATAGTACTCCCGTCGATCCCTAACAAGTGTTGCAGTTTTGAACTAAGATTCGGTAGTTAATTCCAAGAGTAGCGTTGTTTAATTTTACCAACGGCATTAGATTAACAAAAAGCATAAACAATTCTAGGGGAGAGTGGTCGCAACAACACCATGTGCTTCCATCTACTTATAAAGGGGGTGATGCAGAGTTTTGTTGTAACAAAGAAACAAGCATCATGTCTGGGTTGGAGCAATTTTTGCTCACTTAATGGTAAAAGACAGTAGTTCAATAGCTTCAATTCAACATTTATCCAAAACAGTACCAATACAAGTAGCACAACATATCAAAGCACACTTCAACATCATGTGGATGAAAGTCGGTACTGACCTTTCTTGATCAAGATTTCAAACAACTCGCGAGGAGGCCATGAAAGAAATCTCAACACATATATGGAAATCCAATCTCCTTTTGTGCAGTTCCACCAAAATTAAGCAAAGTCTCCGGTGTGACATTCAAGTTGAACTATGCAAAACACTCTTAAAACAAAAGTGTTTCTCATAGCGAAGCACAATGTCCCAATAGCAACAAGTTGAATTGATATCCCTGTTTTAACAGAGGCAAAAAAGGAATCAATTACTGGCCAATAAAGGAGGATGAAACATGCGGCCACAAAAAGAAGCATCTACCTTATCTTGATGGAAAACAAAGTATAGGACAGTAGCATTTCTAAAACGGTTGCATTGATTCATATTAAAAGAGAAATTCTCTTAAAATAACATTCGTTAAAAACATAATTTAATTTTAACAGTGGCATTGCTTCAATTTTCCAGTGGCATTCTTAGATTTACAACAACAAAATAGTTGTATGGAACATGGGACATGCCAGCACCATGTGCCTCCACACGTATAAATGGGTGATGCAGAGTATGATGCCAAGTAGCATATTTGTGTTGGTCACATATTTGTTCTCTTTGAACCTTTTTCCTATGTGATGGAAGCAAATCTAGTCCTGCACAAACTCCCAGACCCCCCGGTTTCTTTCCTTTTTCAACAAAGAGATCACTTCCTTGCAGATGTGGGTACTGGGTTACCCCCTTTTTTCCCTTTTCGACCAACAAAGCGGCTGGATAGCCAGTCTATACCACTTTCCCTCCCTCCTTTCCTCATTGAACCAGGTCCAAGATTCATGCTCCACCCCACCCCACCCTTCTTTCCTCTTTGAACCAACACCTAGATTCGACTACAGAATCGAAAAAGATCCGCATGCAGACAGAGGAATGAGGTTTCAAAGAAAGTTATACCTTAGGGTCATCGGGATGTGGCTAGGCGTGCGGTGGGAGGCCGGATCTTCCCACACTACACACGGCAACGAGGAAGAAGGGGTCGGTGGCCCTCCCACACAGGCGCTGGGTGAAAGAGAATAGCGCAGCCGGCAGTGGATTGCCTCCCTTGCCGAAGGCGATAGAGTGAACGCTACACCTCCTCCCCTTCCTAGTGTGACGGGATCCGAACGGCTCCTTCACCAGCTGTGAGGGGGGGGGGAGAGACAGAGGCCAACGCAATCTTGTTTAGATCTAGTGAAGAGGGTCAGCTTAGGATCAAAAGTATGTCTAGAGGGGGGGTTAGACTACTTGACAAAATAAAAGCTTAACCTTTTTCCAATTTTAATTCTTGGCAGATTTTAGCAACTTAGTACTAGTCAAGCAATCACAATACAATTCAAGCAAGCATGCACAGTATATGAGTAGTGGAAAGTAAAGCATGCAACTTGCAAGAAAGTAAATGCGAGGAGTTTGGAGGGAGCAAACGCAATGTTGACATGGATATTTTTGGCGTGGTTCCGATAGGTGGTGCTATCGTACATCCACATGTATGGAGACTTCAACCCACAAAGGGTAGCGGCTGCACGAGTCCACGGAGGGCTCCACCACGAAGGGTCCACAAAGAATCAACCTTGTCTATCCCACCATGGCCATCACCCATGAAGGACTTGCCTCACTTGGGTAGATCTTCATGAAGTAGGCGATCTCCTTGCCATTACAAACTCCTTGGTTCAACTCCGCTATCTTAACGGAGGCTCCCAAGTGACACCTAACCAATCTAGGAGACACCACTCTCCAAAAGGTAATAGATGGTGTGTTGATGATGAACTCCTTGCCCTTGTGCTTCAAATGATTGTCTCCCCAACACTCAACTCTCTCTCACAGATTTGGCTATGGTGGAAAGATGATTTGAGTGGAAAGCAACTTGGGGAAGGCTAGAGATCAAGATTCTTGTGGTTGGAATGGAATGTCTTGGTCTCAACACATGTGTAGGTGGTTCTCTCTTAGAAAATGAATGGTGGAAGTTTAGGCACGTTCTGATGGCTCTCCTCACGAATGAAGAATGGGTGGAGGGGTAAATATAGCCTCCACACAAAATCTAACCGTTACACATAGATTCCCAAACTCGGTGAGATCGAATGGTAAAACTCGGTCAGACCGATTCAGGTCAAAATATGAATGTTAGGCTTTTTGGTGGGATCGATGCAATCAACTCGGTGAGACCGATACGCTAGGGTTAGGGCATAACGCAATCTTGGTGTGACCGATCACATGAACTCGGTTGGACTGGTTTCAGTAATAGGCAGTTGCACCAATTCGCTCATGTCAGTGAGACCGAAATGTTATGAAAAGGAAACAGTGAATTTGCATTACAAACTCGGTGGGACCGATTCGCTCATTTCGGTGGGACCAAAACGTTACAAAAAGGAAACAGTGAATTTGCAATCTCATCTCAGTGAGACCGAGATCACTATCGGTGAAACCGAAGTGACTAGGGTTTGTGGCAGTGGCTATGTAAAATGAACTCAGTGCCGCCGAATAGATCAAATCGATGGGGCCGAGTTTGACTTTTAGGTTTAGGACATATGTGGATATGAGAAAGTGGTTGAGGGTTTTGGAGCATATCACTAAGCATTTTGAGCAAGTAGGCCATTAAGCAACACCTCATCCCCTTTTAATAGTATTGGATTTCCTATGGACTCGATGTGATCTTGGATCACTTAAATAAAAGCGTAGAGTCTTGAGCTTGTTGCCAATATGTGTCTTTAGAATTTTGAGGGGTCCGCATCTCTAGTCCATGCCATGCCAATCATTGAACTTTCTGAAATGATCATCTTGAAAGAGCATTAGTTCAATGAGCTATATGGTGTTAAGAATTACCAAAACCACCTAGGGATTAGTTGCACTTTCAATCTCCCCCTTTTTGGTAATTGATGACAACATATAGATCAAAGCTTCGACAAATGATAATAAGAATGAAAAAAACATCGTCGCTTTGAGAAGTATTTGATAAGCAAGAACTCCCCCTAAATTTGTGCATTATTTAAAATTTGCTTTTGAATGCAAATGCACAACCAATTAGGATCATGGGTTACTCTTCCATGTCACATACATCTTGGTGGAGCGCTCAAAATGATAGAAAATAAGAACAAGCACTCATCACCAAGGCAAAGTGAATGATCATACATAAAGAATAGATAATGTCATCATCCAAGCACAAGCATTTAGCATGATATGATCAAACACATGACCTACAAAGTATCTCACACACATAAGCATAGGGTATCTCAACCAAGCAAGCAAAGCAAATAAGTAGCAAAAGAAGCAAAGCTCTCTCTCTCTCTGAAGCCTATGATCTATACACTTTCTTCCCCTTTGGCAACAAATTACCAAAAAGCTTGAAAATGCATAGTGATATGCGGCTCTCTAGGCTTGATCTTCATGAGGAGGTGTTGAGAGGACTCCAAGGATGAAAGCATCAGTAGAAGTTGATGGAGCTGGTGGTGTTGCCACTGGAGGGGCAACTAGAGTTGTGGTTGCAGGTGTTGATGCTATAGTTCTAGTGTCTGGCACTGGCACTACTGCAGACCTCTATGCCCTAGGCACTCTCTGGAAGACTTCTGTAGTTGCTTTCGCCTTCCTCTCTTTTGCTTCTTCCTGGAGCTGCTCAACTGCTGTCTGAATTTCATTCACCTTAAAGTCAAGATCATAGAATTTGGTTTCAATGATCCTCTCCAAGCTCTCCTAGTTCTGAGTCAGGGTGGCCAGTCCTTTGTCAACTCTCAAGGTTGCTTGAATAAGATATCCAAGCTGGTCTTACTTTCACTTGAGGAACACTTGTGAAGCTTCTTCGGCACTTGGTATCTTTGCTGCCTTCTCAGCTTTTGCCTTTTGTCTCTTCTCTTGATCCTATAGAGATGTTGAATCTTCAGTAGTCATGACAACAGTTTTGTCCTCAAAATTAGGCTTCAAGGGAAGGTGCTCTTTGTCCAACAAGTATACTCCTTTGGACATTTTGGAGTTTATCAACATCTGTATGTGTGGATCATACCCGCATGACCTCTTCTGGTCAGCAGCTGTTCTCTTGATTGTCTCAACAATCAAACTCATGACCTTGAATCTCTGGGACAAATCAAAAAGCTGGTGCAGATTAATGGAATGGCCTCTAATCATCCTGTGATCTCCTGATTTGGGCAACAAAGTGTGCCTCAAGATAGTGTTCATTGTGCCCAATCCAGACATCAAGAAATACACTGAGCCTAGCTTGTGAGTCTCCAAAGCTTTGTCAGGTATCTCCTTGTACATATTTGACATGGAGTTGTGATCCTTCTTCTTCTTAGCATAGACATCAATGTCTTTCTCAGCTTCTTTGGGGGCTTTTATGAGCTTGGCCCACTCATCAACAGTAGATTGGTACCTTGTACCTTCAGTCATCCACACAATCTTTCCATCAGGATAGAAATGAGCTGTAGAGTAAAACTGCATAATGAGCTCATCATTCCATTTGGTCAACTTTTGACCCACAAACTTGTCAACATCATTGAGCTTGAAGCTTTCATGCACTCCTGGGAAATGATCTTCATTCTCATCAATATACTCCCAATCAACCCACTTCATATCACAGACAATGGGCTTCTTGTCAAGCAACAGTGTCTCATAGAAATCCTGATGTTCTTTGGTGTGAAATCTATAGTCCACAGCAGTCCTTCTCCTCATGGCATATGGATCAGCTTGTCTCCATAGTCTGATACCTGCATCCTTTCTCTCTTTCATATTCTCAGCCACTAGATGATTCTCATCATGGTCTGGAATCTTTGGCTTGAGTTTCTTGAGCACTTGGGCTCCATCATCTTCTTCTTCAACCTCAGGCACTAGGGCCTTGTTCTTCTCTACAGCAGATATGTTCATGGTGCTTCTCTTAGGTGTAGTCTTGGAGGCTTGAGCTGGAGCTTTGGGGGCTGTCTTGGGCTTTGAAGGAGCAGCACTAGACTTGATGGCATCCCCCATCAGCTTTTGTGACTTGGGAGGAGGTGCAACATCCTCTTATTCCTCCTCACTTGCAGAATATCTCCTCATAGATGGATTTCCAAGCACTCTTGCAACTGTTTTCCTGACTCTTTCTTTTCTCTTCTTGCCATCTCCATCTTCTCTGGCTTCTAGAATGAATTCCATTGTCTCTTGAGTTGATGCCCTGGCCTTTGACACAGGCACTCTCCTGGCAGGTGCTTTCTTGTGCTGACCTGGCTTGGTAGAAGCAGCAGCAGCATACCCTTTCTTGAGCACCTTCTTCTTTGAGCTGGCTTCTTCAATCTCAAAGTCCTCATCCTCAGAGTCTGAAGTTTTCTTCTTGCTCTGCCTAGTTTGTGCCTTAGGCAGGTTGCTTGGTGTGCTCATGCTACCCTCATCATAGCTCCTAGAGGGACAAGTGCCCTCACTCAAGTCCATCTGCTCCTCTGACTTGTTCTGGCTGTCACTCTGATCAGACATACTACACTGCAAATTGAGAGCTGGCCCGGTAAATAGTTGTAGATGAGATAGAGTAGATGAGCATCACAAAGTGCAGAGCTTTTGCAAAAAGAATGAGTCAAAAACTTGGTTTTAGTTTTTCACAGGAAGCATTTCGGAGCTACCGATTTGTAAAACTCGGTGACACCGAAGCAACTTTGGAGTCTAAAATAGTGGAATCGGTCAGACCAAGACACTGTTCAGTGGCTCCGAGTTTGCTAGGGTTTCACAAAGTCATGATCTCGGTCACACCGATTTGCAATTTTTGGTCAGACCAAAAATCACATGTGCAATGGCCTAAGCCAAATCGGTGAGACCGATTTCTACAATTCGGTCAGTCTGAGATGAGTCCGGCGGAAACCTAACCCTAAATTCTCAAATCAAATCTACTCTAAAGGATGTTTTCTGTGGATAGATGAATCTCATACTTGGAAAGAAACATGGCATTGTCTTTGTGCTAAGAATCAGAGTTAAAAGAATGCACAAAGTGTCGAACTCATACCCTAACTTGGCGCTAAGCTCGCTACGGTGACAACGGGGGTGAAGATTTCTGTTGACGGCAGCGGAGACCAGCGGCGGGAGGTCGCTGGCGACCAAAGGACGATCCGGGGACCTGAGAAGCAGAGCAAGACACGCGCAAGCGAACAGGTTTTGGAGGAATTTCCAAAATTTGACTTGTTGGTATATATATCCTGGCACTATCGGTGTGACCGAGTGGAACAACTCGGTGGCACCGAGATGTAGAATCACAAGCGGTTACTGCAACTCGGTGAGACCGAAGAGTTCTAATCAGTTGCGCCGAGATTGAAAACTAGATCAACCCAGTGAACTCGGTGTGACCGAAATGGATGAATCGGTCAGACCGAAATGCACAGAGTGGTTTTGGAAGTTTAAGTCTATGACAATCGGTAACTCCGAGTGCTCCTCACCCAGAGGGTTCGAATTTGACTTCTTCAAACTTTGTGATGTAGCATGAATAGAGCTTGAGACGAGAAAAGCATAGATAGCTAAAGGAAGTTCTTAGGCATTCTTGTCCATCCATTTGGCAAAAGAAGAAAAGCCAAACAATCAAACCAACAAATGGATGTCCTCGAATGAGAAAAATATGCAATCAACATGCTCTTACAATAAAATGGCAAATGAAATATGTGGCAAAGCATGCACATTCACTCTAGCATCTATCAAGCAATTGGCGATGACTAGGTCATCCATATATAAGTATATTGACTTAGGAGTCAAATCAAAACATTTGATCATAGGTCATACTCATCGTTTAAGCACAAGTGAGGTTACCACTTTTACATAAAACATTGTTGTGTTCACACCATTAGAGTTGATTTAGCTCAATTCTTAGAGTAAAGCTCCCCCTAGATGTGATATCCCCTCTAAGAGGGATGAACTAACCTTGGGTTTTGTTGATGATGACTTCACGCAAATGTTGAAGATGTGGATGCTCATAGTTGATGTAGATCATTTGAAGCAATCCATTGGAGTGAGTTGCACTTTCAATACATACATGGGTTAGTCCCACAAGGAACAAACAAGGATATCCATAGAATAGAGTGAAGCACACACATGATGATGTCCACGAAAGCATTAGGTTACCTTGCCCCTTGACTTACGAACAAGAGGGTTTGTGACTCCTTTAACTAGTGCAAGATGTGGAAGTTGTTTGCATTTGTCCTTGCCAAAATGAATATGAGTGAAGAATGTTGGCGGAGTCACCCTCAAGAACTTTCTAGTTCTTCTTCTTCGGGATCCACATCATCTTGATGGGAATCCTTGGGGTTGTAGATGTACTTGATGAAGTAGAACTTGATGTAGTCTTGGGAACCCACTTGACCAAGGCCTTTGGAGCATCTTCAAATGCATCAATCTCCTCTTGAAGCTTGTCCTTGCCTTTTAGCTTGTGGTCTTGTGGTGGAAGATCATCTTGAGCTTGTGTTCCCTTGAAGGAAGTAGGATCATACTTATCTTGTTGAGGAACAAACTTCGTCTTGGGGTATTGATCTTCTTCCCACTCAACTCCATTGGCATTGAACTTTCGTTCAAAACCAACACCTTGATTCTTCCGGTGCCTTCCTTGCTTGCGTACAATTTCCTCAAATTGCTTACTTCTGGCAAGGCTCTCGTAAACACCTTTCTCTATAATTCCCTTCAATAAGCTATTTTCTTGCTCAAATGTAACTTGGCTAAGAGAATCATTAGTGGAATCAAGAGAACTACTAGAAGCAACAATATTGGATTTAGCATGATTATTGTTACTACAAGAAAAAGAATCTTTCTTGTTCTTGTTGCTAGATTTTACTTGTGGCATGTAAGTAAACAAGAGTAAATGATTGGCAATGTAAGAAGAACTTTTCTTCCGAAGAGCATCATTGATGGCCTTTAAGAACCCATGTTCTTGCTCAAGATTGAGCTTCTCGAAGTGTAGCTTCTCATGAGTTTTTAAAAGTTCGGTGATCTTCTAAAGTAGTTTCATGAGCTAACTTAAGAGTATTTAGTTCTTTAGTTAGACGCTCAATCTCGTTCTTATCATTGTCATTCGTTTCATCTTGATTAGCATGATTAATACAATTTTCACTACAAGAAATATGTCAACTAGTGACCTTCTGTCAGTGACCCTGGAAGAATTGGTCATAGATCTATGACCATTTTAGACCAATTGGTCAAAAGCTGTTCGGGGGGCTCCAAACCCTAAACTATAACGACCATTTTGGTCAGAAAGGTCGTAATTTCCTTACACGAAATGGTCATAAAGCAGATAGCACTGGTCCGCTGCCTTATTTCTAGCTGATCATGACCAATATAGATGGTCATAACCTTGTAAATTGTGGTGGGTTGCTATGACTAGGCACCACCTCATCAGTTTTGCCTATGTGTCATGTCCATGTGGCAGTTTTTGCCCTAGGTTGTGAAGCAACCTATATTTCTGTCATTCACAAAATTCCCAAAAAAATCTCATAAATTCTTTGGGTCATATCTTCATCAAATATGTAAAAAACCTTCCTTGGCTAGTTCAAAAATAATTCAAAAATATTCATTTTCCTATTTTGTTCAAAAAAACACTTTGTGAAGGAAGTACCACTTTGGCATGTCCAAATGGTATCCATTTTCTACAGTGCTTTCCTATGCCCAAATAATCATCCTCCACCAAATGCCAGCTCAATCCATTCATTATTTTGAGCCTAGCTTCAACATTCGTATTTATGTCCAGTGTGGTACTTTGCAAAGCAAGTACCACCTAGGCTCCTCGTTTTGAGCTGAAAATTTGTGAAGACGGTCTTCTTAGTAACTGATCATCCTCAGCCAAAACTCACGCCAATTAGCCATGTGAATTTCCTGTACCGCTAATCAAACACTTGGTTGCTTATTCATGTTTGAGCATTGATCGGTCTCCTTGTGAGAATCTTATGTTGTGATTTTCTTCCTAGCACCTACCTGGGGAGTGCCCAACCCACTAGACATGCCTAGGCCGCCCAGAACACATGGCAACACCACGGTCACGCCAAACTTTTGCCCGGAACTCATTCGGGCACTCGGAAAATGGAAATGAAACTTTCGTCCAAGAAAATGAAAACTTCATTAGGCAACATTGTTTGTCATGCCAATATGCACCCTTGTGCATAATACGAGATCATTTTTTAAAATTTTCATGTGAAAAAGTAGAAGAAAAACAAAAACAAAAACACAATTATATGTGCTCTATTCTCATTGGTGGAATTCGTTGCCACACGGATCAATGACATGGCGCCCATCCATCCATCCATCTCCTCATCCCACATCCATCCATCCATCCATCTACAAAAAAGAAAAAAGAAAATGAAAAAGAAAACCCCACCCGCAGCCACCTACCCAAACCCCACCCACAGCCACCTACCCAAGCCCTAACTCCCATCGCACTCCTCCTCCCCCCATCTCCTCTCCGCCGCCATTGATCCCCGTCTCCAAGCAACGCTCTCCCTCCCTCAGATCTCGATACGCCGTCGTCTGCCTCAGCGCGCACCCCGTCCTCCTCGCCCGCCTCCGCGCGGCCTCCACCTCAAGCCCCACCCTCGCCTTCCACTCCCCCGCGCTGCAGGTTGCCCTCCGCGGTCGACTTCGACTCTGCCCCAACCTCATCTCCGGACTGAGCCACCAGCGGGCGATGGCGACGCGTTAAGGGAGGAGCTGCTGACCCACGGGCGGCGTCGTGGCCATGCACTGCAGATGTCCAACATCAAGGACGACTCTGGCCACCTACCCTGGGACTGCTCCGCGTGGGTGTTGATACGTCTCCAACGTATCTATAATTTATGAAGCATTCAAGCTATATTATTATCTGTTTTGGATGTTTATGGGCTTTATTATACACTTTTATATTATTTTTGGGACTAACCTATTAACCGGAGGCCTAGCCCATATTGTTGTTTTCTCGCCTATTTCTGTGTTTCGAAGAAAAGGAATATCAAACGGAGTCCAAATGGAATGAAACCTTCGGGAAACTTATTTTTGGAACAGAAGCAATCCAGGGAACTTGGAGTGCAAGCCAGGGAAGCTTCGAGGAGGCCACGAGATAGGGGGCGTGCCCTCCACTCTCGTGGGCCCCTCGTGGCTCCCCCGACCGACTTCTTTCACCTATATATTCCCATATACCCTAAAACCATCAAGCGAACAATAGATCGGGAGTTCCGCCGTCGCAAGCCTCTGTAGCCACCAAAAACCTCTCGAGAGCCCGTTTCGGCACCCTGCCGGAGGGGGGGATCCCTCACCGGTGGCCATCTTCATCATCCCGGCGCTCTCCATGACGAGGAGGGAGTAGTTCACCCTCGGAGCTGAGGGTATGTACCAGTAGCTATGTGTTTGATCTCTCTCTCTCGTGTTCTCTCTATGGCACGATCTTGATGTATCGCGAGCTTTGCTATTATAGTTGTATCTTATGATGTTTCTCCCCCTCTACTCTCTTGTGATGAATTGAGTTTTCCCTTTGAAGTTATCTTATCGGATTGAGTCTTTAAGGATTTGAGAACACTTGATGTATGTCTTGCCATGCTTATCTGTGGTGACAATGGGATATCACGTGATCCACTTGATGTATGTTTTGGTGATCAACTTGCAGGCTCCGCCCATGAACCTATGCATAGGGGTTGGCACACGTTTTCGTCTTGACTCTCTAGTAGAAACTTTGGGGCACTCTTTGAAGTACTTTTTGTTGGTTGAATAGATGAATCTGAGATTGTGTGATGCATATCGTATAATGATGCCCACGGATACTTGAGGTGACAATGGAGTATCTAGGTGAATTAGGGTTTTGGTTGATTTGTGTCTTAAGGTGTTATTCTAGTATGAAAGGTATGATAGACTGAACGGAAAGAATAGCTTCATGTTATTTTACTACGGACTCTTAAATAGATAGAACAAAAAGGATAACTTTGAGGTGGTTCATACCCTACCATAATCTCTTCGTTTGTTCTCCTCTATTAGTAGCTTTGGAGTGACTCTTTGTTGCATGTTGAGAGATAGTTATATGATCCAATTATGTTATTATTGTTGACAGAACTTGCACTAGTGAAAGTATGAACCTTAGGCCTTGTTTCCTAGCATTGCAATACCATTTACGCTCACTTTTATCATTAGTTACCTTGTTGTTTTTATATTTTCAGATTACAAAAACCTATATCTACAATCCATATTGCACTTGTATCACCATCTCTTTGCCGAACTAGTGCACCTATACAATTTACCATTGTATTGGGTGTGTTGGGGACACAAGAGACTCTTTGTTATTTGGTTGCAGGGTTGTTTGAGAGAGACCATCTTTATCCTATGCCTCCCACGGATTGATAAACCTTAGGTCATCCACTTGAGGAAATTTGCTACTGTCCTACAAACCTCTGCACCTGGAGGCCCAACAACGTCTACAAGAAGAAGGTTGTGTAGTACACATCAGGTGTGCACTTACGCGCTCTTCCTCGAGGAGTGGCTCAAGTTCTTCACGGTGTTGCGGTACGACGTGGAGGCGGAGCGCCTCAAAGCCCCGACGCCGGCAGCGGAGGGGTAGACGCCTCACACCAAGGCGGAGAGCAGGACGATGGTACCCGGTCTCGCTCGTGGAGGACCTGGACCTGCGCGTGCCCACCCTGTTCCAGCTCCTCAACTGCGCCCTCGTCATCTGGAACGACCCCAACTCCAGCGAGTGGGTCGCACTCGACGACCACTGCCCGCACCGCCTCACCCCGCTCTCGGTACCTCTCATCTCATCTCCTCTCCCTCGCCTCTGTTTGTTTCAAGAGACAAATCCTATAGTACTGAGGAGTGGGTGTTGCGTGCGTGCGCACGCGAAGGAGGGGCGGATCGACGAGACGGGCGGCTTGCAGTGCTCCTACCACGGCTGGTCCTTTGACGGCTCTGGCGCCTGCACCAGGATCCCGCAGGCCGCGCCCGATGGCCCCGAGGCCTGGGCACTCCACTCACCCAGGGCCTGCGCCACCAAGTTCCCCATGCTCCTCTCCCAGGGGTTGTTCTTCATCTGGCCTGACGAGAAGGGCTGGGACAAGGCCAAGGCCATGAAGCCTCCAATGTATGTGCGTCAACTCTGCAGCTATGCTGTGGGACTTCTTCACTAGAAAATTCAGTAAACAGGAAACATCATCATTTTATTTCGCTTGGTTTCAGGTTGCCGAAGGAGTTCGATGACTCGGCCTTCTCCACCGCGACGATCTAGAGGGACCTCTTCTATGGGTATGACACATTGATGGAGAACGTCTCTGATCCTTCACATATAGAATTTGCTCACCACAAGGTAAATGTTGTGCAAAGATTTGAGAATGAGTTTACTTGTTTGCTATACAAGGTTTCCTCTGATAGAAAAGGATGATTACTGTCATTTCTATCCATTGTACAAAGATCTTGCTTGCCAAGAGATATTTCTATCCATTGTATGATAAGTTATCCAAGGGATACACATCAATAAAATGCTGAATTCATGCTAGGAACATTGCTATAGCACATAATCAAATTTTTAGCTTGCTTGACCTGCTTTGTATTATTGTTTTGAGTGATGGAACAAGGAACATATGCTTAGAGAGCATTGCAAGGTACCAGCATCTGATGTTGCTTTGTTATTTAGCAATGTTTTATTACTAGAATTGTAATTGATTACCCAGGGGTCAAGTTATGTTCCCTTTGCGGCTGGTAGCGTCACCCCCTCTGAACATCGTGTGACTGTTAGTTATGCATCTGAGTGTTGGGTGTGTAGGATAATAGGATCGTCAATTCCCCTATTTCCTGTTGTCAGTAGTTAATCTCGGGGAAGAATTTTTTATGGAAACATGGAGGATGATGCTTTTGCTGTGCAATTGTTTATCACCCCTCGTAACATGTATATTTAGCGGTTACTACTAAAAGTTTTGCATTTGAGTGCTGGGTAGGTAGGATCTTAGGATCATCAACTCTTGTACACTGTTTTAACTAGTTCTGCATCTGTACATACATGTGTACACGTAAATCCAAGTGTATGTGCTGTCTTTTGAAGGCTTATTTAAGGTTGTGGTTGTTTGTCCTAAAATATATCAGTCTATTTTTTTATATCCTCGTCCACTAAGCTATCTGTGCTATGTCCTATTGAATAAGATTTCATATTCAGTGCCTTTATAAATGTTGTCTTTAGCCTGAAGCTTTCTATTCTTCATCAATTTTGCCATGTTTCTCATTGATTATGCTCCTCCTCGCAGTTGCGTGTAGACTAGCAGCCGCCCTAGACCCTCTCTCCACAGTCCACACTGTGGCCTATGGCGTCCGCTGGTGGATCCCTCGTTGTGGCGTTCATCATGGGCTTCCTCATGGGCACCAACCCACGGTGGCACGTCTATGTCGTCGCCATGCCACAGAAGCTGTAGGTCGTTGAGGTCTCCACCGTTCACCTCTTAAAGGACAACCTTCCAACCTTGTTGTGAGATACGACGGACTCCCCCTTCTGTTCCTAGCCTTGTGAATCAGGTTATGCAAACCTGTTGCATTTAGCACCATAAAAGCTTGTTACTACATCAGTTGCTTGCTCCAAGTGTCTTGTTCTGGGTTCTTTGATTTTATCCTGGTCTGCACAATGCTGATATTTCTGGATAAGCTGAAACTAGTTTCTCCACCATATGCTATCTAGTTGTTGGGTGCTAATTATAGTTACTTTATATGAAGAAACACTTACCTTTCAGCCATCTAATATGAAATTCTAATATGCCTGCTTTTTTAGTTGTATATGACATTCGTGCATGAATTCATTTTCTTATGTACCAACTCCCTAATCAACGTTTTGTGTTTTCAGTTCGCTATCTTAGGAGAACCTGGTGTGCTATATGGGGAAGCAAAGCAGCAGCCCAGAACCCGATCTGTGATACCAGATGAAGGCACCACAACACACCATGATGCTCCCTTGGAAGGTCAGCTCCTGGACCGCAACTTTCTCTCAATTTGTGCTCTGCTTGATATCAGTTCCTTGTATTGCTGCTGCATTGATGCAAGTTGCAATGTGTAGGGCTTCCGAGTCTGCACCCTGCCGTCTGGACGGAGAAAGGAGGGGGCATCGTCCATACCGCGGAGTTGGTTGAGCCTTGAGTGCAACCTAGAGAAGCAGTGCATCATCTGGGGTCATCTCTTGCTTGTGCCATGGTAAGAACAGAGCGCCATTCTTTGTCATGCATGTATCGAAATGGCAGAAATGTCGAATACATGTTCACTCTCAGCTGGGGTACTTTTGAGGGAAGATACTTGGTTGTACTTAGTTATGTGATTTATTCATGTTCGTGCTATTTGTTAAGCGATTATCTTTATGTCATTGCTACCCCGTTGTGTATCTCTCTTTTCTTGTGTGTTGCGTCATTGTAGATATGCTTGATGGAGTGAATGCTTTCAGTTCTAGTTGTTACAAAACTTTACTATGTACCATGCTTAGTGTTTACTGTACTGAGGTATTGGCCATCGAAATTTGGGCATGTATGTATAATATTAGTTCTCAATGTGTCCAATGCAAACATTACTATCAGTTGTTAAATTGATTCTAAAATTTCTCATTAACTTCATTTCATACTGTGATTTTTGGATTTGGTACCAATTTGTTGTTGGCCTGCATGTGCTCTGTACCTTGCTGCGGTTTTAAGTAGCAAGTACCTTAGTACCTTTTCTGTCATGTGGTGTCCATGGATTGAAATGTTGGCTGTTATGTATTTTTTTTGACACCTGAAATAGTAGGAGAGGCTCCTACTGTGTATATTAATTAAAGTATCAAAAAGGTCTTAAAAAATCATAACCTTACATCCATGGCCATGATATAAAACAGAGTGCTAGGTGGGGTGAGTAAGGTAAAGGACTATCCTATGGATGTACAAAGTTCTCTAGGAAAGAGGGAACAAACCCTCTGTGTCTCTCCTTGGCTCTATGAATAAGGAGAGAGAAGTCATCCTTGAATCTTCTTGCCCACGAGCTGATAGAAGGAGCAATACCTTGAAAATGTTTATTATTTCTCTCTTTCCACAAGCTCCAAGAGGCATACAGGCCCATGAACATTGGGGTGTTCCAAACAGATTTGGCTTCTTGGATCCAAAGCAATCTATCTCCCTGTGTAGCCCAGTGGATATGCAAAGTGTCCCAACATGCCTTGCTAAATGGGCAGTGGAAGATCATATGCTCAAGTGTTTCCTCCTCATTACTACCGTAGAGGATGCATCCATAGTTGTCTCCAATATTGTAGCTTCTTCTCTTTAGCATATTTCTTGTGTTAAGACGGTCAGAGAGAAGTAACCACCCAAAACTTTGATTTTCATTGTGGCAGAAGATTTCCAGAGCCATTTGTAGGATTTGTGAGCTGACAAATCCCGATATAAGAAATTGTAGTAACTTTTGGCCGTGTAGACGTCAGACCTCCAGGCATAGCACCACTGATCCCTCTCAACCTCATCAACTTGGTTACCAACATGTGCCGTGGTTTCCTGGATATATCTCAGCTCATCATGGGCTTGCATGGAGAGGGGAAGGTGGAAGGTTTCATTGAGATTTTGGCTCCCAAGGAAGTCTCTGACTGAGATATCTTCAAGTTTAGCGTAAGAAAATGAACGTGGGTGTGATTATGCCAGCACCTCATCAAGCCAAAGGTCTTTCCACATCAGCATCGTGTCCCCCGAGTGGGCAATCACATTGGAGATGCCTCGATAAGTTGGAGTAAGTTTGAGAATGTCTTTCCACCAGAATGAACTGCACAGGTCTGAGGCATGAGGGATCTTGTCCACATAGTAGGTAGACCAAATCAAGTCAACCCATGGTACATCCCAATGATTGTAGAATTTATGTAGGTATTTCATGAGCAATGCATCACTTTGGGTTTTAATGTCCAGAACCTCGAGACCTCCACAATCTTTAGGGCGGCATACCATTTGCCAGGAGGCTAGAGAGTTGCACTTGTCTCCATCATCCGTTTCTTTGTCCAAAGGGCTTTCCTTCTGATTATGTCAAGAAGATCAATGATCTTTGGCGGTAATTTTAGAGTACATAGCGCAAAGATTACTAAGGACGTGATGACAGAATTCAGCAACGACAATTTGCCTCCATAAGATATCATCGACAATGTGGAGGAGAGACGTCTTTCAACTCCACAGACTAGAGGCATTAGATCTTGCACCGTTTGTTTCGAAGTACCCATGGGTAGACCAAGGTAAGTGAAAGGTAGTTTTCCTATCACACAACCAAATATTTGAGCAATATGTTGAGCAGTGGCAGCATCACAATTCAGAGGTACAAAGGCTGACTTGTGGAAGTTGATTTTAAGCCCAATGGAAGTTGCGTAATCAGTGAGAATTTGCTTGACTAAAGTAGCTTGATCAGCATAGGCCGGTAGTAACATGATTGTATCATCAGCATACTGTATTACCGGATAGTCTGATTGGTTGGGTCGATGAAAAGGTAGTTTCAGATCATTTCTCCTATAAGAATCACTGATAGCCGCTTGAAGAAGGTCAGTAGCAAGGACAAAAATGAGGGGGGACAGAGGATCCCCTTGCCGAACACCACATTTGCAATGGAATTGACGACCTGGCACTCCATTAAGGAGAACAAAGGATTTTCCCGAGGAGAAAATGTCTTTGATCCAGCCCAACCACTTATCATTGAACCCCATGTTCTTCATAATTTCAATCATGGCCTCATGTTCTATGGTATCGAACGCTTTGGCGAAGTCCAACTTAAGCAAGACGATTGGTTGCTTAGAGTTTTGGCATTGATATATATACTCAAATGCCCACGCAAGGCAGTCCTGGATGGACCTCTTTTTCAGAAAACCGTACTGGTTGTGGTGTATGATCTTCAAAATAACTTTTTGCAACCGATTAGCGAGGAGTTTTGTGATGACTTTAAGACAACAGTTAAGAAGAGTGATTGGTCGGAAGTCATTAACTCCTTGAGGTGCAGCAACTTTGGGGATGAGAGTAATATAACCATCATTAATGCTCTCAAGATTGAGTCCTCCATCAAAGAATTGGTCACATAAAGCATAGAAGTCTTCCTTTATTATATGCCAACAAGACTTGAGGAATGAGCCATTAAATCCGTCCAGTCCAGGTGCCCTGTCGGTCGGCATTTCTTTGATTACGAGGTCAATCTCCTGTCTTGTGAATGGTACAGTTAGAACATCAAGTCCATCAATCTTCTTAATTATTCTTTCAAGATTAAATTTCATCTCATGCTTGGATGAGGTACCTAGTCTCTCTTTGAAGGAATGAAAGATGACAGACTCCTTGCTCGCATGATCTTCAGCAATCGTGCCATCTTGGAGGGTGAGGGAGGTGATATTATTCCTTCTGCATCGTTCTAACGCCATTGCCTGGAAAAACTTGGAGTTCTCATCGCCAAAACGAACCCAGCGAATGGTGCACCTTTTCTTCCAATATTGTTTCTAGTATGATAGAAGTCTCAAAATGTGGGGCTTTGAGGATAATCTGAAAATTAGTCTTAGGAGTTGTCAGACTCCTTTTGTTTTCAATTGCATCAAGTTCAGACAAAGCCTAATTGGAGTTGTCGATAGCAATGGATACGCGGGAGATAATTTTGCTCCAATGTTTCAGGTAGTGACGCAAGTGTTTGGATTTTCTGCAGAGGATGGTTGCACTGTTGGTCGCTCTGACTGGATTATCCCAAGCAGCTTGGACAGTTTCCATAAAACCAGGGTGCTCAATCCAGTATGACTCGAACCGGAAAAGTTTACTCCGTGGGATTGTTGTTTCGATTGTGATAACACATGGGATGTGGTCTGACATAGGTTTACCTAAAGGTTTAACAATGGTATTGGGGTAAGCATGTGTCCAATTACAAGAAGTAAAGAACCAGTCAAGCTGTTCTAATAGGGGATCTTGCTGCATGTTACTCCATGTAAAAGTGCGGCCCTTGATTGGCAATTCAACCAAACTTTGTGATCATATGAAATCATTAAAGGTGATCATATCATTAATGTTCCCTCCCGGTTTATTACGGTTATCTGGGCTGTGGATATAGTTGAAGTCCCCCACGAGAAGCCAATCTTCAGTAGTCGGAATATTTAAGGAAAACAACCCATTAGTATAAGTTATACGTGGGTCACCTTGGCAGGGTCCATAAATATTCACGAGAGTCCATGATTGTGAAGATTGTGTGGAGTGAAATCTGATGACCAGAGCAAATTCCTCCGAAGCAATTACCGTACCAGTAAAAACATCACTATTCCAAATGTTGACAATCCCACCTGATGCCCAACACGAAGGAACAAAAGCAAACTGATCAAAACGACGTGGGCAACATGATTTGATGAACGCATGATCAATAACTGGTTTCTTAGTTTCTTGCAGACATAAAACCGAACAGCCACTAGCAGCGATAGCATTGGACAGAGCTAAATGTTTGTCGCCAGAATTCAACCCACGAATGTTCCAACATAAAACGTTCCAATTAACCAAAATACCCATGAAATGGTAAACACAAGTAAATTAAGCAGACGAGGATGGCCCCGCAGCAGAAGAGGCCATGAGCGCATCGTCAATCAACTCTTCTGCTGGAATGGCGCATTTGAGCACGCCCACCTGCTGGATCACCTGGATACGAGTGGGAGGAGGCACTGCATCATCCTCAATTCCATGATAACAATTGACGAAGGAGCCGCTGGAGTGCGCCGCGGTTTAACCTTGGAAGCTTTCTTATTAGTGTCAGTGATAGCAGGGACTCGGAAACCATCATACTTATTGGAGCGTGCACTGCGCCGAAGGCTAACTGCAGATTCAGGGACCTGGATCTTTCCACGGTAACTAGCAGTTGCATTGCTGTCATTCAGAGCCAACAAAGAGTTATCATCAGTAGAAGGAAATATTAGCAAAGTGGAACTGCTCGGTGTCAGAGTAGGCATGACATCCAGGTTGTCAGCATCAGCGATTGCCCAACACTGCGTAGTGGTGATAGAATCAGCATACTCTCCGGTGACTTGATGCTCTGTAGTGACAAGGAATCAGCATGCTCTCCAGTGGCTGTTATGTATTGATTGTAGTATCGAAAATGGCTCAAACCTGAAGTACTTAGAATAGATTGTAGTTTCTTTCTTGTTTGTTTTGATACCCATATACCTGCCCTGTAATAGCTCTTTCCTTTTGTGCATGTTAATTCAGTGTTTGTGTTGGTTTGATGCCAATGTTCAGAAACAATATTTTGATGGATGGGTTTACGTGTTCTGCTATATATATGCACGCTAGTATATATGCACACGGATTGGCCTTCATTATTTTGTATATGTTGTTAGACATATGCTGTTAGATTTGCTTTTATTTTGTACCTAACCATTTTGTTCTATAACGTGCAGATGCTGGCGTTTCATGTTTCGTCGCGAGCATCAAGACGAAGAAGTTGGAAGAAGCATAGTTCAAGCTCATTGGAGCCAGTTCAAGGAGTAATGAAGCCCTTGATGCTGATCGCATTGGAACAAATTGAAGCACGAACTTGGCTCATGTGACATATTGTACACGTGTAGAGCTTGTTATACTGTGATCACATTTGTATGTGTGTTGATGTAATAGATTGTTGCTTCTTGTTATTTGAAGTATTACACTTGTTTTCTGTCTATTTTGATTTAAATATTGGCTATTTAATTACTGGCATATTGAAATCTTAGGAACATGACCATGACAACAAGGACCCACAAACCAGAATCGGACATTTGGGGCCCACTTATCAGAACTTGACAATTGGGACCCATTTGAAAAAAGAAAAAAAGGGCCACAACCCAAAAATAAAAGGCCGAATTATAGGGCCTGGCCCGTGTAGCTTACCCAAATTGAAAGAAAAAAACAACAACAAATGGGCTGATTAATGGGCTCGGTCCCACTAAAGCACCGAAATGGACCGGGCTGATTCTAAGTAACGACCTTTTCAATTGATCGTAATTTTGCCACGTCAGATTGCCATGTTGGATCCGACGTGGCCTGGGCAGACAGCCAGTGACCAAAACAAAAGGTCATGGGTTCAACAACCTTCTGTTTTGGTCGTAAACGTCTACGACCTTCTCACAGAGAAGATCGTTAATTACAGTTTACGACCGCCAGCTTTTGACCTTCTATTTTTGGTCATAAAAAGGTCGCAAATGAAAAAAAATGACCTTTTAGTGACCAATAGTCAAGGTCACAAGTTGACATATTTCTTGTAGTGTTTCATCATAGTGTTCATCACTAGAGTTGTCAACCAGTAAATCATCATCACCTAGCAAGTCATCTACATCACTATTGAAATCAACATACTCGGGGTGTGTTACCTTGGGGCCTTTAGCCATGAAGCATCTCCCAATTCCTTCATTTGGTGAATCAAATATTTCATAGGAGTTGGTTGACACAAGTGCTAGACCGACAACACCTTCATCTTGAGTATATTCGGAGTCGAAGTGATAACTTCTCTTGAAGTTGTGGTTGGAGTCGGAGCCGGATACCCATTCACCAACATGAGCTTGATATCTTCGTTTTGTGTAGCTCCTTGATGACTTGTCCTTCCTTTCTGAATCCTTGCTTCTTCGAGAGGTTCTTCATTCATAGCGATCATCTCTACTCCTTCTCTCTCTTGGAGGTGATTCTTCCCTTTTGCTTATACTTTTAGGTGAGTCTTCTCTTCTTTTGTAGGGAGTCGTACACTCATTGGAGTAGTGTCCGGGTCTTACACAATTGTAGCAATTTCGCTCACGACTAGGAGATCTTTTGTTATTATAGGACCTTGACGTGGAACTTATTTCCTTGCTTCTACATTTGTACTATTTGTTGAAGTTCTTCACCATTAAGCTCAATTATTCTTTGAAGGCTTGTTTCTCATTTGATGATGTAGGAGCATCACATCTGGCTTTGTAAGCACCATTAGACTTGTTGTGAAGCTCTTCTTTATCCTTGAGTGACATCTCATGAGCAACAAGACCAGAGGTTGAAGAAGCACTACGGCCGTTGGATGGACATCGTACGGTCATTGGAGCTAGAATCGTGCATATTGACTAAGTTGACAAAGCCCTCCGTCCCCTCAACTTAGTAGGCCCACAAGTCAGCCTGCCACTATACTTGGTCCCAGCTAACAGGGGGAGTATTCATTTTTTGTGCGTAATAAGGAGGCACTTCCTTGCGTGCAAAGATATAGCTGGTGGGTCCGAGCTGTCAGCGGCGGTAACATTTTTTTCGCGAAATATTGAGGCCCTTTCGGTGGGTCCCTGATGTCAGGTGGACGAATCATTATTTTGCGCGTAATAAGGAGGCATTTCCTTGCGTGCCGCCGTGGACCCAGCTGTCGGCCTCTCCATGTACAGTCCACTTCAGATGCATGTCGGTCGTTGGCCAAGTTGACCAGGCCGCGCCGAGAGCACCAGGGCGGTGGACGACGGCGAGGCCTAGGAAGGGAACGACACGGAGGCAGGGAAGACTCAGCAGTTGTTTCCCACACGAAGGGGAGTACGACTGAACGAGGGTTTACTGGTTCGTCTGCCGTCGCCGGAGAATAACAGCAGGTGTGGGTGAGTAGACGGATGGCTAGGCCAACGATGGGAGTACGATGGGGCGGTGAGGCCTGCGCGGCAGCACAGCCGGCCGCGGGGAGGAGGGAGCAGGCAGTCCCACCGGCGCTTGTTTGAGCGGGTGGAGCAGGAAGAGCAGAGATTGAAGAAGCACGGCGGCCGTTGGATGGACATCCAACCGTCACTGCTTGTGCGTCAACCTTTTTTTAGGAAAGCCTCAAATCTGTGGAAAACAGCATACAACCCATCTGCCATTATTTCTAATAATTTATAGCCCATTTGCTAATTCTTAAGGTTTTTTCTTGGAGCCCATATTCTTTGTTAGCATTACAGCCCATATTGTGGCCACTGTTAAAAAATTATACGAAATTTTGCATATTTCGGTGCGGTCCGAACTGTTTTAAATCCCGAAATTTCGACTCACATTCAAACTGATTTTAAAAATAAATGTATATCAATATAAAATCCAACAAATTCTCCACGCGTAAAAATTAATGTAATTTAAAATCTTGAAATGAAAAAAAATATTTGAAACTAATTGCCGGTTTGATGTGTTTTAAAAATGTACAGCCCATTTCTCACTACTGATGGGCCATTTTCTCGGCCAGCCGAATGAAAAGCTCTCCTCGTCTTGAAAGATTTGCAGCCCAACAGGCCTGACAAAGCGACTTAATTGGCAAATCACAAAAAAACTGGGTTGTGGCCATGGACCCAGCTGTCAGCCTCTCCACGTACAGTACTCTTCCGATGGAAGTCGTTCCTTGACCACGTTGACCACGCCACGCGGAGAGCACCACGGCGGTGGACGATGACGAGGCCTAGGAAGGGGACGATGCGGAGCCGGGGAAGACACGGCAGCGGAAGCCCGCGCGGAGAGGAGTACGAGGGTTCACTGGTTCGGCTGCAGTGTGAGGCTGCCGTCGCCGCAGGGCTTGGCCAGTGGTGGGAATAGTAGGGGCGGTGAGGCCTCCGCGGCAGCACAGCCGGCCACGGGAGGCAGGAGCATGCGGCACGACCAGCGCTGCTTTGGGCGGCTGGAGCAAGTAGACCAGAGGATGAAGAAGCACTACAGCCGTTTGATGGACATCGTACGGTCACTGGAGCTAGAATCGTTCATATTGACTAAGTTCACAAAGCCCTTCGGCCCCGTCAACTTAGTAGGCCCACAAGGCAGCCTCCCACCAAGGTGGGTCCCAGCTAGCCGGGGGAGTATTCAGGGGGAAACGATTTATTTCGCAAAATACTGGTGGCCCGTCTGGTGGGTCCCCGCTGTCAGATGGAGGAATAATTATTTTCCACGTAATAAGGAGGCACTTCCTTGTGGCTGCCGTGGACCCAGCTGTCAGCCTCTCCACGTATAGTACTCTTCCGATGGAAGTCGGTCGTTGACCACATTGACCACGCCGCGCCGAGAGCACCACGGCGGTGGACGACGGCGAGGCCTAGGAAGGGGACGACGCGGAGCCGCGCCACGGGAGGCAGGAGCAGGCGGTAGCACAGCCGGCCACGGGAGGCAGGAGCAGGCGGCACGACCGGCGCTGCTTTGGGCGGCTGGAGCAAGAAGACCAGAGGTTGAAGAAGCCGTATGGCCGTTGGATGGACATCATACGGTCACTGGAGTATTGACTAAGTTGACCAAGCCCTCCGTCCCTGTCAACTTAGTAGGCCCACAAGTCAGCCCAACAATATGGTGGGTCCCAGCTAGCAGGGGGTATTCATTTTTTTGGGCGTAATAAGGAGGCACTTCCTTGCGTGCGAAGATATAGCTGGTGGGTCCGACCTGTCAGCCGGGGGAATGTTTTTTCGCAAAATATAGAGGCCCTTCCTGTGGGTCCTAGCTGTCAGGTGGAGGAATCATTATTTTGCGCGTAATAAGGAGGCATTTCCTTGCGTGTGGCCGTGGACCCAACTGTCAGCCTCTCCACGTACAGTCCACTTCCGATGGATGTCGTTCATTGACCATGTTGACCAAGTCGCGCCGAGATCACCAGGGCGGTGGACGACGGTGAGGCCTAGGAAGGGAACGACACGGAGCCAGGGAATACTTGGCAGTTGTTTCCCACGCGGAGGAGTACGAGGGTTTACTGGTTCGTCTGCCGTCGCCGGAGAATAACAACATGTGTGGGTGAGTAGAGGGATGGCTAGGCTAGCGATGGGAGTACGGTCGGGCCGTGAGGCCTACGCGGTAGCATAGCCGACCGCGGGAGGAGGGAGCAGGCAGTCCCGCCGGCGCTTGTTTGAGCGGCTGGAGCTTGAAGAACAGAGATTGAAGAAGCACGACAGCCGTTGGATGGATATCCAACAGTCCTTGCTCTCGTGTGTTGACTAAGTTGACAGGGCGTTGCGTGTGTGTCAACCTTTTTTTTATGAAAGCATATGCGTCAACCTGTAGTAGGCGCACAAGTCAGCCTCAAATCTGTGGAAAACAGCATACAGCCCATCTGGAATTATTTCTAATAATGTACAGCCCATTTGCTAATTCTTAAGATTTTTTTTGGAGCCCATCTTCTTTTTGTTAGCACTACACCCCATATTGTGGCCACGGTTAAAAAGTATACGAAATTTTGCATATATCGGTGCGGTCAACTGTTTTTAATCTAGAAATATCGATTCACATTCAAACTATTTTGAAAAATAATTTATATAAATATAAAATCAAAATAATTGTCCACGCATAAAAATCAATGGAATTTAAGATCTTGTAATGAAAAAAAATGAAACTAATTCCCGGTTTGATGTATTTTAAAAATGTACAGGCCATTTCTGGGCAAACCGAATGAAACTCTCCTTGTCTTGAAACATTTGCAGCCCAGCAGGGCCGATATAGCAAGTAGGCCTTGTTTGGGTATTTCTTTAAAAAATAGAACTGGGCTAGCCATTTTCAGCAAGAAAAAAACACAACTGGGCTCATGATGTGGTAAACATAAAAAAACTAGCTAGACGGGCCACAGCCCCCGCACAGCCCCGTTGTTACCCTGATCCGTCGCTAATAATAGTATAAATAACAACTGCTTGTTCCTCATTGTCTCAAAAAAACTGCTTGTTCCTCAAAAAAAACTGCGCGACTTGCTTTGTCCCTGGTGTCAGCCGCTCGTAGTGTAATTCTCTCGTTTATTGACTACGTTGACGATGGCGTGAGCCCCAGATGTCCAACCATTAGGAGGAACCATATTTTTGGGCTTGTACTATAGAGGCACTTGCTTGCGTACAGCCATGACGTTGGTGGGTCCCTACTGTCATCCTCTCCACGTACAGTCATCTCCTTGTTCCTCTCGGTTGTTGACGACGTTGACAACGCAAGAGGGTGGCGCACCGTGCACGGCGAGCGAACCAAGGCCGCAAGGCAGAGGACGATGGCGAGGCCTCGGACGGAACGAACAGGAGCCGTTGAAGATGCGCCGGTCCAGTCACAGGCGAAGGGGAGTACGAGGGTTGACTGGTGGGGGTGGTGGGGGCTAGTCACTTGGCTTCTGTAATGCACAGTGAGCTCAAGCAGCCGGCGTGAGTGATGTTATTTCCGTTGGTTGTGATTTGTTACAATATTTCACTCTAAATTAAACGAATGGCAAGCCATTTGCCTTGTTTCAAAGAAAATATGACAGTCACAGCTGAGTTGAAAAGGGCAGGGACATCTAACTCCAGCTTACAAACTATACAAAAGCACGAGGGTTGATTGTTCATCAGGTTTACAAAAAAAACAGATTGAAAAGGGCAACAACACCTAACTCCAGCACTGTTTTCGGCAGTCACAGTCAAATGGATCGGTCAGGTCCATAGAATGAACATCCTGGATCGTAAAATTTACTGGATTATGACCACAATATGTTGTAAATAGAAGCCCGGCACGTTCAGAAGCTTTTTTGCCCACCTGAAACTCCTTTTTTTGCTCTTCGACATACCCATCCGTCAAAACCATGCTGCTGATAAACTTAAGCTTGATGGACAATAGTAACCTCGCATTCAGCAGGAAGAATGTGACAAATCTTGTGTTTGCACGGTTGGCTACATATCGTTCTAGCGTTATTGTCTTCAATCAAATCTCATGAGAAGTGAGAAAATCTCGATGCTTACGAATCCACCGATTGGTTATAACTTTCTTACCCCGTCATGTTTCCTAAATAGACATGAAAACTGAAAACAGTTAAGGTCTAAAAGAAGAGTGTCGAAAGAGCAACAGCTGAACGGTTAATTCTAGTACACTGTATGCGGGCTTCCAATGTGCGTGAAATTATCACCTTTATATACAACTTCTCCAGACATGGAAAGCATTGCAGCAAGCCAATAATCATGTTCATATCAAAACTATTCATTTGGATATATATGATCTTGACAGAATCCAGCACCATTGATAGGCCATCCATGGAGAAAGTCTTCATTGAGCATAGAACATAATATTAGTACAAAATGTGTACTCCAAGATGATATATAAATTATGCGCAGAAATTTAAAATGCAGCATATGGTTACAAGTGTAGATGATAATATAAAGTACCTGAAGAACTATGGAGCCAAACACCATATTGAAATGAGCACAGAGATCATGTATTACACCCAAGGTCTCTAGTTTAGGCGCAGAGAGGATGGTTATTTGCAACGGTGAATAACTAGAATCAAGGATCAACCTTTGAAGCGAAGGGGCATCTTGGATGATGAGCTGCCTTCCGTCAAAAGAAATTCCAATTCTTACAAGGTTAGGCGACTTTATTTGGAGACAACCGATTCTAACTGTGAAAACAAGCACCAAGCACTCCAGCGCAGGGCAACTGGAGTGGATGATGTTGTGCAATGAGGCCTCCGATATACGAACCCGCACAAGTGAAAGTTTCTTGAGAAATGGGAGTCCAAGGTTTAGTACCAGATTGTCTGGAAGGTACCACAGCGCAAAGGTGGCGGTGTGGAGAGAGGAGGAAAACCGCGAGATGGACATCGGTGCTGAGGGCACAAGTTCATGGCGTTTTGTATGTGGTATGTGATTTCCAGGGGAATAGTAGAACTCAAGCAGCTGTAGTTCTGTGAATTCAGGGGATTTCAGCCAGGCGTCCACCGTGCAGGGCATGGTATGCTTGCTCAGGTAGCATGACGGGATGCAGAGGCTTTGAACGGAGCCCTGGTGGGAGGAGATGATAGCTCTGGGGATTTCAAAATCATTGAAGAGAGATAGCTGACGACAGTCAAGATTAAGGGGCACGGCGCGCCATAGAGGGCGCCACCGAATTGAGAGGACTTGGGTGCGGCAGCAATCCTTGGTGGGGAGAAGCAAGATGATCTCCCCAAGGACGGCGTCCGGGAGATCGTTGATGCGGTCCACCCGAGATTCTACGGGTTCCTGGGATCCGGTGGGGGCGGGGTCGCCGCTTCTCCCCGCGCTGCCGGGTGCGGGATCTACAACAGGCGTCGCCGCTGGCGGGAGCCTCGTCTTCTTGGCGCTGGGGTCAGCGACTCCATTTTCCTCGAGGGCGTCGCGTCGCGCTCACGGATTTGAGCAGAGTAACGAATGACGAGCCTAGTTGTAGTGCGAGCGAAGAAGAAGGGGAGCTGGGGGTTTTTCTGTAGGAGTGAGGAAGAAGGGGAGCTGGGGTTTTCTGTAGGAATGAGCTGATTTGAGGTGGGTGGGAGCGAGGAGGAAGAAGAGCACCCAGGTTTTTTTTGTGGGGGAGGGGGGCGGTGTGTTGGGTGTGGGTAGCGCCTTTTGAATTGATTTTACTATTTACTAGTGTGGATTGGCTATTTTGTCTTGGGCCCAGAGAAACAATTACTACTAGTACAGTGGAGACACTCTACAGCTACCCAGAAAAACAATTACTACTAGTACAGTGGAGACACTCTACCGCTTCTGGCTCCTCCTAGGTCATTGAAACGTCTCCCTCTACTGAACGCCGTTATACTTTTGTTCACCGACATGCAGGCCATGCAGCGCGCGGGCCCAAATGCCATCCACCAAATTAGCAGGCAGTATGCAGGCGGAGAGTCACCCCGGTCGTAGCGCGGCAGTAACGAGCCGTCGTATCACAAAACCCCACCTCCCCGCAGTCTAAATTTGACGGACGAAGCAACCATCATTTCACTCCTCGCTGAATCCCCTTCTCCCTCACCGTCTTCAAGAAAGGCAACACTCGCATCTGCCACTGTTCTTCTCTCCCACCGAAGGGAAGGTAAGCGGATCCGTGATGTTGGTATATTTTCGTTCAGAGAAAAAAAAGAACTTTTGCAAAGCAGTAACCGATCCTCACTCTCTTTTTTGTTTCATTGTCATTGCGATTGTGTTTTCCTTTTAGTGGTCTCCTAGTATTCGTTAGTTTCATGATGGACCAAGGAGAACTAGGCAAAGATCTGCCGATATTGGAGCAGACGCAGGAGGCTGATCCCCACGAGACAGAGAGCTCCAAGAAGATGGAGGCAACCACCGAGCCGACCCCAGATACGCTCACGGCCACTACTGAGATGGTCAACGCCCCGTTTGAGGTTACCGCCCCCGTGGCACTGCAGGAGCAGTTTTCCCCCTTCGAGGATGTGTCCCCCCCGCTGAGCTGCCCAAGGTGATTTCCTTCTTTGCCGATCTCGATTGTGGTTTTTCATCTAAGTATGTGGTGATTTTTTTAGAAAAGGATGTATGTGGTGATTAATAATGCAAAATTTTATTAGCTTCGATGCCATGCTATACATAGTGGTTTAAATAACTTGTGGTTCTTATACTGAAAAGTAATTCAGAATTTGTTTCTGTTTCAATTAGAGCCCTGATGCAGACAAGGATTGTGTGGTTGTGCATGTCACTCGCTATGATGCGGACGACCTGAATATACGCATTGGGAAAACAGATTTCTTAGGCTGTTGGATCCTGGAAGCCATTTGCGGTTATACCAATGAAGAGTTGTATTCCAGCCTCACTGTTGTCAAGCGTGTTGTCCAGGGTGTACTGAAGCACAAGAAGTTCAAAGCTACTCCTTCGTTTGTGAGGCATACTGTTCTTGTCAAGCTTACGCAGGAAGATGACATGGCATGCCTCCACAAACAAGTTTATCAGTGGCAAGGCCACAAGGTTGTCTTCGTGAAGGTTCACAGGATTGAGCTGCTGCGGGATGTCCTCGATGATGTTCATGGCAAGGTCCGTCTTGTGTCCAGCCCAAATTAGATCGAGGCATGAAATAGTTGCCCCAGCTAGTGTTTAATAGTAGTTTGGATTGTGTCTAATTATCCGAACCTTGCATGTTATCGACCCCTCTGGGGCTAGTGCTCTGTTTGAATCCGTCTATGGGAACTGCTGCTACTTTTGTGTGCCCGTGAATCATGTGAGAACCATCATAATTGTTGCCGAAACAGATGCGTCCTCACTAGTTTTTTCATGAATATGGCATGGTAAGACATAAGTTGTCACGGTTTATCATACGAGCAGTGTGCGTTTTGATGAAATAGAGCACTCGTTCGAGAACCGTGCACCGACATATACATAAGTACTTGTAAACACTGCTGGTGCTACCCCACTTGTAAGCAGTTGTGCAAAACATGGCACATTGGCTTAGCTCGCTTCAACACTAGGCTATCGACCAGCTGACAATCAACAATCTGATGTCTGACATATAAGCAACTACTATGTATCTTGTTACAGTAGTTCATGCAGTTAATTGAGGCCACAATGTAATAAATTCCAAACGTTCACACGCTAGTCCAGCGCTCATGTGGAACACTCACAATTAAACTCGTCTTCATAAAAATCTTGAAAAGCATAAGTTAAGCAATTTTATACATCTCAATGATTCATAGAACATAACAAACATATACTAGTTCACAGCAAAAGACAAAGTTGTGAGAAGGTTTACAAATCAGGAAAAAACAAGCAAGGCTTCTCTGAGCAAAGGGCCTCCCGACAGGCTTAAATTTCCTGGAGTTCACTCTGGTTTTTTCTTGTTGCCACCATCCAGGGTTAGGTTCTCTCATTCCAGAATAACCAATTATAATTGTGGTCTCAGCTGGAATGCTGAACTGAACCATGCAGTGTACTGACCAGCTGAAATGCTTGTGCATTCCACTAAATTTAAGCACCGCTATTTGCAGAAATAAGAAGACCACAATGCCTCTTGTCCGTGCACCTGTCCAAAAAACCGCCGTGCAGCCGTGCCAGCTAGTCCTCGGTCCATGGATGAACTGGTAGAAAGTGCATTCCGGACTAGGATGCAGTTGTTTTCGCTCGTCCCTGCACTGCAATCAGGAAGTAAAACGTACGAATCAGCTTCTTTTAGATTGCGTTGGTCATTCTACCTTAGTTACTACCAATGTAGGGATACCTTGAAGACGGGAGGTTAGACGATGGCAACGAGGGATAGCCATCTCATTTTGCACAGTTGTACTAAAACTGAGATGTGTGCTTTTGATTGCACGGATAGAAACTATACGGAGACAGACATCCCGAAACGATATGGAGACAGACATCCCAGTTTGCGCAAATACGAAATACGGTTATTTAAACAATGACACATATTACTACTTTCCCCCGTTTCCTCTTAGAACCAAGTCCTATATTAATGCTATAGCTTTCCCACTTACTTCCCTGTTTGAACCAACGCTTTGAGTTCACTGTATGAACTAGCTTTACTTCTAATAATAATAGAAGTCTAGGTGGCTTTGTAACAGCGGACGGAAGTAGAAAAGGATCCACACGAAGGGGGAAGAGATGGGGCAGTAGAGCAAGGCAGGTTTCGAAGGAATATATACCTGAGGGTCGTCGGCATGTGGCAAAGACGGCATCGGGAGGCCGCATCTTGGCCACAATACCGCAGGGAGGAAGAAGGGGTCAGAGGCCCTCCCGAGCCGGCGCTCTCTCGGAGAGAACGGCACGGCCGCCGATCAGGACGCGCGGGCAGCCTTTGGTCTCCTCCCTCACCGCTGACGACAGCGTGAACAATGCACCTACACCCCCTGCCCCGGTCAAGGTTGTCCGGCCGAATTTGTGACCATCCGTGAGCTGAGAGAGAGTGTGTGGCCACCTATGTCTTGCTTAGATCTGGACAGCATGAGAGAGTGAACGAGAGGAACCATAGTAAAGCGAGCGCTAAGGCTCCTGCTTTTATATATAGTGGAGTGATTTTGTTGTACCGGCTTCAAAAATATGCGCTCCTACGTGTACCCGCGAGTGGGTGTGAGAGAACTAGTGCCTGCGTGCACCGCTTCTCTTTGTGAGAGTACAACATATACTATGCCCAAAGAGCATTCGCCGCAAGAGTAATAGTATAAGTGTGTGACGTGTGAGCTAAAATAAAATGTGTGCGCCGTCTTTTGTTTTTTACAATTTCTGAGGGTAGGGTGTGAAGAGCACATATGTGCGTGGCGTCTACCTGCAGATAGAGGATGGGTGCGACGTGTGAGTCTGTGAGAGGACTCAAGAGAGTCGTGACTCATGAGGGTGCGTGTGCGTGAGAGAGAGGGGGCACGTATCAATGCAATGCATGTGTCCGTAAATCATTATCCGACAAACGTTCGCCACAAGCCTTTTCCTGACCAACGTCGTAAGAACCGTTAGATCGGCATCCGACAGTGTCAGTTTTGCCATGTCATTTAACAGAACAGCCACTCCTCCTACACACAAATCTTCCACGTGAGTGTTAGCAACTACCGTATGCTCCCTCCGTTGCGAAATGCAGTGCATATAGCTTTATTGAAAATTAGAACCTCGCAAACTTTTACCGAGTTTTCGTGTACCAAATTGCACATGTAGAATACCCTGTATATATCATTTCATTCATCTTTGATAGGTAACTATAAAGATGGGTGAGGAGTCTACAAAGAAAGACCATCGTATCACCCGCAGCAATTTCAACCATCCTTTAGTGTCGAGAAATATCATAGGAACTCTATATGATATGATTTTTATAGGATCTTTTTCCTTTAGAGCCAATTGGTTCATAGGAATAGATTCATATACTCTACATTTCAAAGGAAATAAACATGATATCATTTCTATAGCTTTAGAGCCACTTGGTTCATATGAAGGGATTCCTATACTCCCTTAATTTCAAAGGAAAATAAACATTAGCATATATTCAATAGAAAAGTTCCTATGATATGAACCAAATTACATCTCTTTACTAATCCCTCCTCATAGGAATTGAGATACATGTCATCTCTATATTCAATAGAAAAGTTCCTATGATGTGAACCAAATGACATCTCTTTTACAATCCCTACTCATAGGAATTGAGATGATCCATGTCATCTCTTTCCCTACAACTTCCACGTATGCATCTTCTATTCCTAAATAGATAGTACAACCCACTAGTAGCTTTTTTCCAAAACATGCAACTATGGCAAAAGAACTATATAGTGTGCCAATAACTTTGAAAGATGGTCGCTGGATGAAGCTAACCCGACAATGCAGAGATGGGCAAATCCGAGCACTACTGGTCGTTGGATATCATCAACATTCCACCAGATCTGCCACATGTACAATTTAGAAGACTCCATAGTTGAACTTAAGCATAATGCACAAACCTCAAAACACAAGCACTTCTCCTTTGTTCTAGAATCTTCTGTATCATAATTGATTATTTTTTCTAAATGAATTGCCATTATTTGTTTTTTACTTTATGATTTACAATGCACAACCCCATGAATCCTAACATTTTTATAAAACTAATTGATTTTGAATGAGATGAACTATAAGAACTAAACGAACATCTACATCATGCATATATGACTCAAAGCATTACATGCTATAGTGTGTATTTATTCATAATTTGGTTTCGAAATCTCATGCATTCAATACATGTGTACCTTACTAGTGTTGAGTAGAGTAGCAAATTTCACGCGGCCCCGGGTATATCAAAATGCAGGGCCCATGCATCATTGCCTTTCGGTCGAACCTACGTCCACAATTTTTTGTACGTGCTATATCTCCACTGGTCCCCGAACCCAAAATGCTGCCTCGTTCTCGTAAAACAAAGTGGCCCACACATATTTAAGGCGTCGACTTGATCACTCGAACCCGTTTACTATGATGTGGCCCGCACGCCGTAGTACTCCTACAAACCCTACCGCCACACTCATCATCGGTTTTCTTCAAGAGGATGAGGGAGAAGCCGATTTGTAGTGGAGGCGCTTTCAAAAAAAGGATCTGTAGTGGAGACCCCTACCCTAGGGTGCCCTAGGTAGCTGCCGCACGCATCATTGTTTTCTCTTTTCTTTATGCTCTTGCGCGCTAGAGTGAAATGATGGTTGCTTCGTCCGTCCAGCTTAATGCGGGAAAGGTGGGGCTTTGTGATTTGACCCCTCATCGCTCATTTTCTACTACTGCGGCGCTACGACCGGGGTGCCTCCAATTCCAACCGCTGCTCCGAACTGTAATTTGGTGCATCGCACGTGGAACAAGACGGTGGATCAGCCACATGTCTGCCAAAGGGGTCCTGTTAAGTGTGTCGCCATTTCGTGTGCGGACTGACCATGCTTGAGTTGCTACGCCAACACGACAGGAGCAGCCTACCACTTGGTTTTGCTCCTTGGTGAATCCCGACTATATTGATCTAAAAGATACGTGCTGAACTACCCTCTCTGTCTCGGTTTTTTATTTGTAGGCGTCTCAGTTTATAGGGCCTGCACGTAGTTCTAGGTCATCCATTTGACTAACTAAATATGAGTTACTATGTCACAAAAAGTATATCATTGGATTCTTATTGGTTGATATGTGAAGAAACAAGAAACGAGGTAGAAGTTAATGCACCGCGCCTTAGTATTGTGGGATTATTTGGTTTTCATAAGATGACGTGCGTTTGGTTGCAAGGGTGGTCATGAATGGGTTGGGATCATTCAGAAAATAGACATGTTTGGTTATAAAGCACATGAATGGTTCGAGTCAAAAAAAAGAGAATATGCCTTGAAGATGCTGAACCATTCCACCCAACCAAATCGGTCGAATCAAATGGCCACCCTTTGCATGCATGACTATGTGAGCATGACTGGTGGTCCCGTCTTAAATAATTAGCTCATCTCTTATATTCAGCCAAACACATGAATTGAATGGTTCAATCCCAAAAAAATTGAATGGTCCCAATCCATTCATATGGTACCTTCAACCAAACGCATCCGACGGAGGGAGTAGTTGTATTTAAAAGTCGAGGGCGGGGCTTTTCCTGCGCGGTAGGCGGGGCAGTTCCGCCTAGTCGGTTCGACAGAGACGCGAGAAGACGAGGGAGTAGGCTGCTGCAAACGTAGGGTTGTGTGATTTGACAGCGAGTTACTGTTGGACAGGTGGGGCCCTGTGATTTGACTTGCCATTATCATTTTAACTACGGCGCTACGACTGGCGTGAGTCTCCTGATTCCTGACCACCTCCATACCGGTGCCTCTCCCAATGCTCCACCATGTAGTAGTAGAGGCTAGCTCTTGCATGAGAGCCCACTTCTCCAATTTTTCCTTGCCTCTCTTTCCTCCACATATGCAAAAATGACATGTAAAGCGCACCCTCCATCTAGGTGTGTAAGTCATCTTACGAAAATCAAATAATCCCAAGACACTTAGGCGCGGTGCATTAACTTCTACCTCGTTTCTTGTTTCTTGACATATCAACCAATAAGAGATAAAGGCTGTGCATGCTTTTAATGACTTGAGACTATCAAACACGACATGCAGTGGTTAGTTCATTGCATGCAATACTATTAATTAGCAAATAAACGTTAATGTTTCCCGTTTTCTCCTCCTCCTTGGTCACGGTGCACAGCCTAAGATGGTATTGTACTTACTTGCTCCTACAGGTGCTTAAGCTTGCCACATAGGCATAAAGTCTGATGTGGAAAGTTAATCAAGAAGAGAGAGACTAGTTTGGTGACCCAAGGAAGAAACGGTGCTAAGCGCGTGTACCTAGGTGAAAAGACAATTTTGAGTCTATAGCTAATTAAATGAAGCAAACTTAGCAACACCATTTCATTGGAAGAGGTCACTCCTTGGCAAATGCAATAAATACTAGTACTCCCTGTGTCCCATTATATAAGAACGTTTTTGACACTACACTAGCTAGTGTCAAAAACGTTCTTATATTATGGGACGGAGGGAGTACGAAGAAAGAGATAGAGAGGAGTAAAAAAATACACTTATAACCAACCTTATAGCCAACCTTGTTGTAGTATGAGTGACTAAGTGATGACTATGTATGACATGCCAACATCAGATAGCCTAACGCACCGTGTTAAATCTCCAAGGGCGCGAGCTACGCGACGGTCGTGGTAGGCGTGACCATGATATGGGCTGCTGGCAGCCCTTGGATCTGAGATCAAATGGTCGCATGCTAAGTTGCTGAAAATTTTAAGAATAACCCTCCAGGATAGGATATTCACCCATAGGTCTAGAATCACGCCATGCAACCATTCGATCTCAGATCCAAGGGCTCTGGGAAGCCCGTATCATGGGAGAATGGAAAGCCACTACCCTGCCGTTCGCACGCTGGCAGTTCGCTCCTACTCTTTCCCGCACGTCCTTTAATACTACGGCGGTTCGCTCCTAGTCGTCCCGTCCTTTCACATTACGGCAGTTTGAAAGTGCTAGTTATCGACTAGAGGGGGGTGAATAGGCGATTTTTATCAAAGTCTTCAAAACGTGGAAGTTTCGAAGACAAATAATAGAAATGACCTAATTGATATGCAGCTGAAGATAAACTACAACAAGCAAGCCATAGTCAAGTATGCAATAGTGTTAACGTACGAAGACTAATAGCAGCTAGGTAGTAGGATCAGGATGGAAGATAGTATGAAGCCAATCAACAATAGTAGTCAAGCAATGAAGTCAATCAGATAAGACAGATAAGCAATGACTTCACGAAGACAAACTCAAAGTAAAGGAGGGAAGAGATAGAACCAGTCACTTGTTGAAGACACAGGATTTGTTGGACCAGTTCCAGTTGCTGTGACAACTGTACGTCTGGTTAGGGAAGCTGAGATTCAACTCAGAAGACCGTGTCTTCACCTTATTCCCCTTGAGCTAAGGACACTTAGTCCTTGCCCAATCACTATGGTAAGTCTTCAAGGTAGACTTCCGAACCTTCACAGACTTTGTCCACCCAATGACTCTTGGATGCTCAGAACGCGACGCCTAACCGGCTGGAGGATACACAGTCCTCAAGTGTAATAAGTCTTCAGGTCACACAGACAGAAAGACTTCAGTGATGCCTAACACTCTTTGGCTCTGGGTGTTTGGGCTTTGTCCTCGCAAGGATTTCTCTCTCAAAGGAACTCTGAGCAGCCACCAATTTATGGTGTAGGGGGTGGGCTATTTATAGCCACAAGGCAACCTGACCTGATATGTCCGAAATGACCCTGGGTCACTAAGGAACTGACACGTGTTCCAACGGTCAGATTTCAAACACACACGGCAACTTTACTTGGGCTACAAGCAAAGCTGACTCATCCAGCTCTGGATAAGATTTGCTCACATTGTCTTCGCTCGAAGACATAGGATTTGGGTTGAGCATCACTTCAGTCACTCTGACTTAGTTCACTTGGACCCCACTTAACAGTACGGTGGTTCCTATGACTCAACAAAGAAGAAAAGGAAACAGCGAAACAACTTAGTCTTGGTGCTCCATAGTCTTCACTCAATGTCTTCTCATGTCATAGACTTCAGTGTCGTGGTTCTAAGCCTGACAGTAGAGTGGGGGGTAGGTATGGAGAGGCAAGGTCCTAGCTATGGAGAGGTTGTAAGCACAAAGGATGTACGAGTTCAGGCCCTTCTCGGAAGAAGTAACAGCCCTACGTCTCGGAGCCCGGAGGCGGTCGAGTGGATTATGAGTGTATGAACTACAAGGTGCTGAACCCCTCTGCCTGTGGAGGGGGGTGGCTTATATAGAGTGCGCCAGGACCCCAGCCAGCCCATGTAGGAGAGGGTTTAAGGTGAGTTAAGTCTGGGGCGTTACTGGTAACGCCCCACATAATGGCCTTTACTATCATAAAGTCTACTTGATTACAGGCCGTTGCAGTGCAGAGTGCCTCTTGACCTCCTGGTGGTCGAGTGAGTCTTCGTGGTCGATTCCTTCAGGCCAGTCGAGTGAATCCTCGTTGGTCGACTGGAAGGCGACCTCTTCTAAGGATGTCCTGGGGTAAGTTACTTGGATCAGGTCCATGACCCTACCCTAGGTACACAACCCCATCATTAGCCCCCGAATGGATTGAGGCTTCGAGTGAAGAAGGAGTTGATGTCGTTTCCGATTAACCTTTGAGCTCCGGTTGTGCGCTGTTCTGGACCAAAGAATCCCTTTGTCGACAGGAAACAACTTGCCTTCAGTCGACTTGATCCATTCTGTTTTTGCGTCGAGTGATCTTTCAGGCTTCGACGATTTCCGAGCGACGGATCGCCGGAAACACCGCGCCTGACAGACTGATTTGTTGCTCGCGGATTCCGCGGGATGCGAAATTTTGGGGCGCGCGCGAAGCGGGGCGGACCGCGGCGTTCGGATGGGACGGGGCATGGACGCCTCGATCTCCGCGCCGCCTTTTTCGCCACGTATCCCGTCTGCATAACTGTTCCAGATATGATTAGATCGACCGGGCCCACCTGTCATCCACTCGGAAGGGACCTTATAAATGTGCCCGGAGAGAATTTCTGTGCTACGCCTTAGCATTCTCCCCCTCTCTCTGCTTCCTTCCTCCCTGCTCAGCGTGCTCGCTCTCGCCCCCGCACCACTTCCCTTCGCGCATCTCGCCGGCGACCATGGCCAAGGAGAAGACGGCGGCGCTGGAGCGTGCAAAGAAGGCGTCGGCGTCGAAGAAGGCGAAGGGGAGATCCACCAGCCGCGGAGGGTCCTCGTCCAGATCCCGCCTGCCGAAAGGCTGGGTCCAAGGAGACTGGATCCAGTCGACCATCACTGAGAATGACATTCTCGACATGGCCAACAAGGGCTTGATCCCCCACGGAGCTGCGAGGCTTCCGGGGAAGGAGTGGCAGCCTCAGCCAGAAGAGGGTGAGTGTGTGCTTTTGGCCACCCATGTGGATCGTGGGTTTTCCTTGCCGCCGAGTGTTTTCTTTCGTGGCTTCTTGAATTTCTTCGGAGCGCAGCTCCACCATTTTACCCCAAACTCCATTGCCTATATTGCTGCGTTCGTGTCCATGTGTGAGGGTTTCTTGGGCTGTCGACCGCACTGGGGTTTGTTCAAGCACATATTCACGTGTCGCTCTCAGACCATGAAGAAGGCGAGTCCAGGCGACGAAAAGACCCGAGTCGTCCAAATGTGTCGGGGTTTGGGCATCCAGGTGAGGAACAAGAGCACCTTTCCACCCATGACCTTTCCCGAGTCAGTCAGAGGCTGGCAGTCGACCTGGTTCTACTGCCGGGACCAGTCGACGCCGGGACAGTCGAGTGGACTCCCACAGTTTACCATGGACCGAGTGAACAAGCCCTCCTCTCTGAAGTTGATCCCGGAGGAGAAAGCTGATGTGAAGATGTTGATGGAGCGCGTGGTGCAGTTGGTTCAGGAGGGAGTGACGGGCATGGATCTCCTGGAGGTCTTCCTCAGGCGTCGCATCCAGCCCCTCCAGTTCCGGAGCCACTGCATGTGGTTGTACTGTGGGACCGAAGACGAGACTAGAGTCCATCCAGAAGCAGTCGACGATGTCACTCTGGAAAGATGGATGGTAGCCGTCACCGGAAACAAGGACAACCCACGCGGAGCCAGAAGGATTCCTCCACTCGACCACAACAGTGATCCAAATAAGGTACACTTGCCCTGCTCTCCACTGCATTCTTGTCGCATTCATCTCTGTCTACTCTGCCGACTGGTCGACTGATCATTGTCTTGATATCTGCTAGGCCCTCACCGAGTTGTACTCGATGCCCAATGGGGCACAAACTCCGACTGAGGAGGGTGAGGCGAGTGGGGGCGAGAGCCAGGACGAGGAGGAATGGGACTCGAACGTTGCAGGGGACGACGACGACGATGATGATGACGACGGCGATGATGATGACGCCGAAGACGAGGAGGAAGAGGAGGAGGTCGTGCCACCGCGCTCGGAAAGGCGGTCGAAGCTCGTCCACGACCCTTCGACTGAACGTGGCAAGGGGGTTGCGACGCAGTCGACCAAGCGCCCTAGGACCACTTCTCCAGCGCCGACTGAAAAGGCGCCGAAGCAGCCTAGGGGGGCTCCGCCAAAGCCGACCAAGCTCCTGCCGAAGATGAAGGTGTCCATCCCCACCATATCAGGGTAATTGTGTCGTTTGAGTCTTCTCATTTTGTGTGAACTTTATCTCTGGTCGACGCTGAAGTTAGTCGACTGATCCTTTGGAGTTGCAGTGCTGCTACTTCTGAGACCTCGGCCCGGGCTGATGACCACGAGATGGAGGATGCAGCAACTTCGAACCCATGTACTGTATTCTTAACACCGTTCTTAGTCGACTGACTCGCGATCTCTGATCCTGATTCTTCTCCGCAGCTCCACCCAACACTGTTATCAATCTCCCTGACGATGACGAGGATGAAGAGCCACTGACACGCAGGAGGAGTCGGAAAGCGTCTACCAGTAAGGTGCCTCAGGATGTGACGGCGCCTGAGATTCTGACTGTGGAGGAAGAGAACACCACTCGACACACGGTGTCCTTCGCAAATCCGCTGACGAGTGCTCAGCAGCCCTCCCTCTTCACGACGCACCACGTCCCAGAGGACCAAGCTGGCGCAGCGAAGGAGGCGATACGCCAGGCGGGACTCATGATGGAGCAGCTGAAGACCATCCGGGATGCGAGCCAGGCAGCTTATGACGCCAGTTCTGCCCTCCAAAGCAATGTTCAGCTCAGTCGACCACTGTTTGTTCTGTTGGATATGCTACCAAAAACTTTTCTTTTCCGGAATTTATAGTAGTCACCCAGTGGGTGTGTCGAATAAACTCCGTGTTAGCGGGGGCACGCTGAGTGCACCCGCTGGGTGTAGTCCCCAAGGCTAAGGTCGACTGCTGGCAGTCGACCTTAGGCTTTATGATGTCAATCTTTCTGTCAGTCGACTGGTCGACTGGATTTCACAAACCGGTGGGGGCACGCTGAGTGCACCCACTGGGTGTAGTCTCCAAGGCTAAGGTCGACTGCTGGCAGTCGGCCTTAGGCTTTATGACGTCAATTTTTCTTTCAGTCGACTATGTCGACTGGATTTCACAAACCGGTGGGGGCACGCTGAGTGCACCCACTGGGTGTAGTCCCCGAGACTGTGGTCGACTGCTTGCAGTTGATCACAGTCTTAGAGAATGCATCTCTCTTTTTTTTTGAGGTCGACTGGTCGACTTTGTCTTCATCGGGATTAGTGGGGGCACGCTGAGTGCACCCACTGGGTGTAGTCCCCGAGACTACGGTCGAATGCTTGCATTTGGCTGTAGTCTTAGAAACGTGTGTTTTTCCCTTTTTCACTCGGAAGTGAATTATATTTGACATTTAGTCGATTGGTTCTTCGCAGAACTCCTGTGATCTTGTGGCTCGCTACTCAGAGCTGGAACAAAAACATACTCAAGTCGAGCTGAGCTTGAAGCTGGTTCAGGAGAAGCTGACAAAGGCAAAGGAGGAGACCGAAGGTATGTTTGGTGAGACCCTGACGACTGCTTCTCCCCTTGCTTGTTTCAAAATCTGATCTTGCTGTAACTTGCAGGTAAGGTAAGGGAGGCCCAGCAGAAGAAAGACCTTGAGCTAGCTGAGAAGATCAAGCTTGCTGACGAGAAGTTGGCTTCAGTCACCAAGCTCGAACAAGACAATACCAATCTGAAAGCTGCTCTTGGGATTGCCAACAAGGAGGTCAGTCGACTGAAAACTGATAAAGCTGCCCTGACCGACCAAGTCAGCAAATTGACTGAGAAGAAAACTGAACTGGAGGCCTTCCTGAGTGGCCTTGCCAAGAAGCTGTTTCTTATGCTTGAAGGTAAACCTCCATGTTTGGCAAATATTTCCAATTGTGGCTTTTTCCATTCGACTATCCCCTTAACTTAGTGATCATCCTTGCAGAATTTTGTCAAAACTTTGAAGAAGAAACCAGCCGACTGGAGCCAAACCTCGACCCCGTCAATTCTCCGGTGAACGACGAAGTTGCCATGGATGTTTTCCGACTGGAGTCTCGTGTTGCAGCTGTCGTGGACTATCTCGCAAGGCTGAAGGCCGCCACATCTCGCATCGACTCGACGCTCTGGCCTGAGGAGACACTTCAGAATGATCTTGAGTCGCTGATGGCCCGCTTGAACACGATCCCTGGTCGAGTGCAGGAGTGGAAGAAGTCCTCGGCTCAGTGTGGTGCAGATGTCGCTCTGTGTCTGGCCCGAGTCCACTGCAAAGATGCGCGAGAAGAGAAGCTGGCGGCCCTTCGGGTGGCCAATACCAAGAAGCACGACTTCAGGTCCTTTATGGAAACTTTCCTTGCAGCTGCCACTCGGATCGCCGACGGGATTGACCTTGATGAATTTGTTGCACCTTCCAGCCCTCCACAGGAGGGGTAAAAAACTTCTTCTGGCTCGACGCTTTAAATTTGCCTCGGTATGCCGAGTGGAATTGTAACCGACAAACCTTAACAGGCTTGACGCCTGAGCACTTTCGGTTCCTTTAGATGTCGATTCAAACTTGGATTTGATGCTTGAATATGATTGCCTTCGGCTCGGAATGTCTTTTGCAGGTTCAAAGCAAGGTGCCTGTACTGCAATCGACTTACTCTTTAGTCCACTTAGGCGAGCACTGGGCTGCAGCTAAGCCCTCCGAATGAGAGGGTTGCTCTCCACTCGGCAGGGTTTTTATACCTTAGGCGAGCACAGGGCTGCAGCTAAGCCTCCGAGTGAGAGGGTTGCTCTTCATTCGGTAGGATTTTTATAACTTAGGCGAGCACGTGGCTGCAGCTAAGCCCCCGAGTGAGAGGACTGCTCTTCACTCGGTAGGATTTTTATAACTTAGGCGAGCACAAGGCTGCAGCTAAGCCTCCGAGTGAAAGGATTGCTCTTCACTCGGTAGGATTTTGATAACTTAGGCGAGCACGAGGCTGCAGCTAAGCCTCCGAGTGAGAGGGTTGCTCTTCACTCGATAGGATTTTTACAACTTAGGCGAGTGCTTGGACTGCAGCTAAGCCCCCGAGTGAGAGGGTTGCTCTTCACTCGGTAGGATTTTCATAACTTAGGCGAGCACATGGCTGCAGCTAAGCCCCCGAGTGAGAGGATTGCTCTTCACTCGGTAGGATTTTGATAACTTAGGCGAAACGGATTCGCGGCTAAGCCTCCGAGTGGGAGCCTGGCTCACCACTCGGTAGGATTTTTACAAACTTAGGCGAAACGGATTCGCAGCTAAGTCACCCACTGAGGGGAATTTCATTGGACAAAAATAAAAAGTGACAGATATTATGGAGGAACTATGACACTATTATTTTGAGGTCCATGAACTACAGAAGTACTTTATTGCAACTCATCCGAGTGATAAAACTTAAGTGTAAAATGGGCGGAGTAGCTCCGCGTTCCAAGCTCGGGGCTCGTCGATATTATGCTCGACGTTGTAAAGACGGTACGCCCCGTTGTGGAGAACCTTGGTGACGATGAAGGGGCCTTCCCAAGAAGGAGCAAGTTTGTGTGGTTTGTGCTGATCCACTCGGAGAACCAAATCTCCTTCCTGGAAGGCTCGACCTCTCACACTTTGGGCGTGGAAACGGCGCAGATCTTGTTGGTAGATGGTCGATCGGATCAGAGCCATCTCCCTTTCTTCCTCTAAAAGGTCGACTGCGTCCTGCCGCGCTTGTTCAGCTTCTACTTCGTTGTAGATTTTGACTCGGGGAGCATTGTGCAGAAGATCACTCGGTAAGACCGCTTCGGCTCCGTAGACCAAGAAGAATGGAGTTCTTCCGGTCGACCGATTAGGTGTGGTCCGCAGTCCCCAGAGTACAGAGGGAAGTTCATCGACCCAAGCTCCAGCCGCGTGTTTGAGATCACGCATCAGTCGAGGCTTCAATCCCTTAAGGATCAGTCCATTAGCTCGTTCTGCTTGTCCATTCGACTGCGGATGGGCGACTGAAGCGTAGTCGACCCGTGTGCCCTGGGAGCCGCAAAAAGCTCTGAATTCCTCTGAGTCAAAGTTCGACCCATTATCCGTAATGATGCTGTGCGGGACTCCATATCTGAATATTAGTTCCCTGATGAAGCTAACAGCAGTACCGGTGTCAAGGCTCTTGATTGGTTTAGCCTCGATCCACTTGGTGAACTTGTCGACTGCCACCAGTACATGCGTGAAACCTCTTCGTCCTGTTCTCAAAGGACCGACCATGTCCAGCCCCCAAACTGCAAAAGGCCAGACGAGTGGGATGGTCTTCAAAGCTGACGCAGGCTTGTGCGACATATTCGAGTAGAACTGACATCCCTCGCACTTATCCACTATCTCTTTTGCCATCTCATTCGCCTTGGGCCAGTAAAATCCGGCTCGGTATGCTTTGGCCACGATGGTCCGAGAGGACGCATGATGACCACAGGTTCCCGAGTGAATATCATTGAGGATGAGTCGACCTTCTTCTGGTGTTATGCACTTCTGACCGACTCCAGTCGCGCTTTCTCTGCATAATTGTCCTTTGATTACGGTAAAGGCCTTAGATCGACGGACGATCTGTCGAGCCTCTTCCTCATCTTCCGGAAGCTCTTTCCTCAAGATATATGCGACATACGGAATCGTCCAGTCGGGAATGACCACCAAAACCTCCATGATCAAGTCGACCACCGCTGGGATTTCAACTTCAGTCGGATCTGTGGCGCTCTTAGGCTGCGGAGTTTCTTCGGTGAAAGGATCTTCTTTGACTGACGGAGTGTGTATATGCTCCAAGAACACACCACTCGGAATGGCTTCTCTCTTGGAACCTATCTTTGCTAGATCATCAGCTGCTTGATTTTTCAGTCGGGGTATATGATGGAGCTCCAACCCCTCGAACTTCTTTTCCAGCTTCCTCACTGCACTACAGTATCCAATCATGGCTGGGCTTCTCACGTCCCACTCTTTCATCACCTGATTGACTACTAAATCCGAGTCACCATAGACCATTAGGCGACGGACGCCGAGTGAAATGGCCATGCGCAACCCATATAGGAGGGCCTCATATTCTGCCTCATTGTTGGAGGAATCAAAGTGAATCTGGAGCACATATCTGAGCTTATCTCTTCTGGGGGAAACCAGGACAACCCCAGCACCGGAACCATTCAACATCTTAGAGCCGTCAAAAAACATGGTCCAATGTTCCGAGTGAACTTCAGTCGGCTGCTGTTGTTCAATCCACTCGGCGAGGAAATCTGCTATCGCCTGGGACTTAATGGCTTTCTTTGCCTCAAACTTGATATCAAGGGGAAGAAGTTCAATCGCCCACTTGGCCACTCGACCAGTTGCATCTCTGTTGTGCAAAATCTCTGATAGTGGAGCGTCGCTGACGACTGTGATGGAATGGTCAGAGAAATAATGAGCAACCTTCTTTGTGGTCATGTATATTCCATACACAAGCTTCTGATAATGAGGATATCTCTGCTTGGATGGAGTCAAGACTTCAGACAAATAATACACTGGGCGCTGAACTTTGAGAGCTTTTCCTTCTTCTTCCCGCTCGACCGTTAGCACAGTACTGACGACTTGTCCTGTGGCTGCGATGTAGAGCAACAGAGGCTCTTTGCTGATTGGAGCAGCAAGCACCGGCTGGGTGGAGAGCAGAGCTTTTAGCTCGGCAAACGCTGCATCAGCTTCTGGAGTCCACTCGAACTTGTCAGCCTTCTTCATCAGTTGGTAAAGAGGCAGTGCCTTTTCACCGAGTCGTGAGATGAATCGACTTAATGCGGCCAAGCATCCAGTAAGCTTCTGGACATCGTGCACTCGCACAGGGCGTTTCATTCGGAGAATAGTGCCAATCTTCTCTGGGTTAGCGTCGATTCCCCGTTCGGAAACGAGAAAACCGAGTAACTTGCCACCAGGAACTCCAAATGTGCACTTTGATGGATTGAGCTTGATATCATACCTTCTGACGTTGGCAAATGTTTCGGCGAGGTCAGCGAGCAGGTCGGAACCTTTTCGTGACTTGACAACAATATCATCCATATAAGCTTCCACATTCCGACTGATTTGAGTGAGTAGACACTTCTGAATCATTCGCATAAATGTGGCTCCGGCATTCTTGAGGCCGAATGGCATGGTGATATAGCAGAAGCACCCGAATGGAGTGATGAAAGCTGTTTTTACCTCATCGGGCCCGTACAGACGGATCTGGTGGTACCCGGAGTAAGCATCTAAAAAAGACAACCTCTCGCATCCCGCGGTCGAGTCAACAATTTGATCTATGCGAGGGAGAGGAAAGTGATCTTTCGGGCAGGCCCGGTTGATGTGCTTGAAATCAATGCACATTCGGAGCGACTTGTCCTTCTTAGGAACCATGACGACATTAGCGAGCCACTCGGAGTGGTATATCTCTCGGATAAATCCCGCCGCCAACAGTCGAGCCACTTCTTCACCGATGGCCTTTCTCTTCTGGACGGCGGACCGCCGAAGATGCTCTTTGACTGGTTTTGCAGACGAGTCGACTCTTAGGCGATGCTCAGCCAGTCCCCTGGGAACACCTGGCATGTCAGCGGGCTTCCATGCAAAAATGTCCCAGTTCTCACGGAGGAACTGGATGAGCGCTTCTTCCTATTTTGGGTCGAGTGTTGTGGAGATGCGGGTTGGAGCTGCTTCGGGGTCGGTCGGGTGAACGTGAACAGGCTTCGTCTCACCGGACGACTGGAATGCAGACTCTGTGGCGGGCTTCTTGGATCGCAGCAAGTCACTCGGATCTGCGTTTTGCTTGTATTCTTCGAACTCGACCGCTGTCACTTGGGAATCGGCAATCTTGGAGCCCTTCTGAAAGCACTCCTCTGCCTTTTTCCTATCACCGGTGACAGTGATCACACCTTTGGGACCGGGCATCTTCAATTTGAGGTACACGTAACATGGTCGAGCCATGAACCGTGCATAGGCTGGTCTCCCCAAAATGGCATGATATGCACTTTGAAAATCCACGACCTCAAACGTCAACTTTTCTTTGCGAAAATGCTTCAAATCACCAAACACTACGTCCAAAGCTATCTGGCCGAGTGACTCGGCCTTCTTCCCTGGTATAACTCCATGAAAGCTCATGTTACTAGTGCTCAGTCGGGACATCGGAATGCCCATACCTTTCAATGTGTCTGCATATAACAGATTCAGCCCACTTCCACCATCCATCAGCACCTTTGTCAGTCGAGTGCCTTCGACAACTGGATCGACCACCAAAGCTTGCCTCCCAGGGGTGGCAATATGAGTCGGGTGATCAGATTGGTCGAATGTGATGGGTGTTTGAGACCACTTCAGATAATTTGCCTTTGCTGGGGCAACCATGTTCACCTCTCGGTTAATCACTTTCAGTCGACTTCTGCTTTCCACATCTGCAAAGATCATCAGAGTGGAGTTGATATGCGGATATCCTCCCTCACTGTCCTCCTTGTCTTCGGCCTTGTCCGACTCCTTCTCCTTGTCCTTAGACTGTTTTCCCTGAAACTGCTGGATCAGGAGTCGACATTGGCGAGTGGTGTGCTTTGGGTAAATGATATTCCCCTCTTCGTCTTTCTTTGTGTGAATGTGACATGGCATATCCAACACATCGTTCCCTTCTTTATCCTTTACCTTCTTGGGGTTCCAGGATCCTTTTGGTTTCCCCTTAAACTTTCCTTGAGTCACGGCCAGAGCCTCTCCAGGAGCTGCCGGTTCAGCCTTCCGCTTTTGTTTCCGACTGGTGTTTCCCTTTTCCGACTGACTCGGCTTGTGCTTGCCGCTTCAGAGTCGGTCTTCTTCTTCGCCATTGGCGTACTTGGTAGCAATCTCCATCATCCGACTCAAGGTCATGTCACCGGTTCGACCAAATTTCAAACTCAGTTCTCTGTTCTTGACGCCGTCTTTGAAGGCGCATACTGCCTGATGATAAGAGACATTTTCCACAGTGTGGTGCAAAGTGATCCACCTCTGAATATACTCTCTGAGAGTCTCATTAGCTTTCTGCACGCAGACTTGCAACTCTGTCAATCCAGCTGGTCGCTTGCAAGTCCCTTCAAACGTTCTGACGAACACTCGGGACAGATCTTCCCAAGTGTAAATGCTGCTAGGAGGTAATTGAGTCAACCATGCCCTGGAAGAACCTTCCAACATGAGGGGTAAATGCTTCATGGCCACCTCGTCGTTCTCACCACCAATCTGAACTGCCACTCGGTAGTCTTCAAGCCAAGTTTCAGGCTTAGACTCACCAGTGAACTTGCTGACTCCTGTTGCCAACCTGAAATTGGGGGGAATAACTGCGGCTCTGATAGCTCTGCTGAAACATTCAGGACAAGAAACATGCACTCGACTGCTTGTGGGTACATCTCCGTCGAGTGCGCCTCGATGGGCTCTGTTCCGGTCGACCAACCCTTGCACGATAATGGATCGCGCGTCGAAGCCTGGCTCTCTGGGGTCAACTGGAACCCTACGCCCTGTACTGTACTGACGCCTATCATCTGGCTGCCGAGGAGCGTAAGACCCACCCCTCGAAGGGGAATAGGGCACTCGACGCCTATCATCTCGGTCGATTCTGTCGCCATATTGATCTCGCCGATTCTCACGCCTTTCGCGCCGCGGAGGCGATCGGGGGCTGTGAGCCGACTGAAGCGTATTCACAGTGACGGATCGACTGTGAATTCTGTTGCGCGACTGAGACACGGCTAAATTCTGATCCCCTGCTGCCCGGAGCAGATCCCTGATCTGCAGCAAACCTCTGCCAGCTTCCGACTGCAAAGGCTGGATGGACTCTGCTATACGGGTTGCAGCTGCTAAATTCTGAATTGGGGTTCGATATACCTGAGTCGGCGGGAAGAGTTGACGTCGACTGGTGTCGGGAACTCGTGGCCGCGCGCGCTCGTCGAGTGCTCGCTGAAGGTTCTCCAGTCGAGTGCGCTCGGCCAAATTGGCCAGGCGCGCCTCCTCTAAGGCACGAGCCTCGGGGGTTTCTCCTGTGATGGGAATACGCAGGGGATCCTCGTTCCTACGGCGAAGTTCCTCCCTTTGCAGAGAGTCGAGTGGCTCGGGCTGGTATTCTTCGTAGCCTCGTGCAGGGTCGCCGCCGTCACCTGCTCCACCACCACAGGCGAAGCCAGGAGGGCTGTGGGGCCCGTCGACCATCAAGATTTCCGCCGCTGGATCACTGCTTCTGCACTCGGATGCAGTCTCTACGGAGCTAGTCGACTGATCGAACAAGCCGTAGAGAGATTCGTTGGGCTCGATTGCCGCAACTTGGGTAGTAGCCGATTGGCGAGCCACCGCGTGACTCACCCATCGCTGAAGCCTCGACCGGCCTGAGCGCTTGCGCTGGCGGGAGACCGGGAGGGTGGACGATGGAGGAGCCGACCGATACTGGGTCGACGGTTGCCGCAGCAGAACGCCGCGGACACATGCGCGAAAATGCGTCGCGCCGCGGACGGGGAGCGCATCTACGTCGAGTGGAGCCTCCTGGAGCCATGCGGAGTCATCGGCGATGAAGGTGAGAGTGCCGAGACGGATCTCTTGACCCTCGACCAAAACTCCAGCAGACACCATGATGAAAGTACTCGGAAGAATCGCAACTTCTCCACAAAATCGCTAAAACACCTGCCCCACGGTGGGCGCCAACTGTCGTGGTTCTAAGCCTGACAGTAGAGTGGGGGGTAGGTATGGAGAGGCAAGGTCCTAGCTATGGAGAGGTTGTAAGCACAAAGGATGTACGAGTTCAGGCCCTTCTCGGAAGAAGTAACAGCCCTACGTCTCGGAGCCCGGAGGCGGTCGAGTGGATTATGAGTGTATGAACTACAAGGTGCCGAACCCCTCTGCCTGTGGAGGGGGGTGGCTTATATAGAGTGCGCCAGGACCCCAGCCAGCCCATGTAGGAGAGGGTTTAAGGTGAGTTAAGTCTGGGGCGTTACTGGTAACGCCCCACATAAAGGCCTTTACTATCATAAAGTCTACTTGATTACAGGCCGTTGCAGTGCAGAGTGCCTCTTGACCTCCTGGTGGTCGAGTGAGTCTTCGTGGTCGAGTCCTTCAGGCCAGTCGAGTGAATCCTCGTTGGTCGACTGGAAGGCGACCTCTTCTAAGGATGTCCTGGGGTAAGTTACTTGGATCAGGTCCATGACCCTACCCTAGGTACACAACCCCATCATTCAGTGTGAATATCTTGACACACCACCATTGTCTTCAATGTCTTCATACATTTTTAGGGGTCATCTCCAGTAGGTAGACCGAATCAATGAGGGACACTACCTGCGTTATCCTGCAATTCTCACAAACGCATTAGTCCCTCAACCAACTTTGTCGTCAATACTCCAAAACCAATTAGGGGTGGCACTAGATGCACTTACAATCTCCCCCTTTTTGGTGATTGATGACAAACTGGTTGAAGTTTTCAACGGGAAAGAAGTATGTGAAATTGTAAAGGATAGCATATTGTCTTCATAAGTGGCAAGGGCTCCCCCTGAAGATGTGCATATAAATATTTGCTTTTGGAATGCAAATGCACATGGCAGGTTGTACTTGTGGGGATCCTCTTTAACTTATGAAGATAATTCATCATGCATGAAATGATATGGATAAGAAAATGACATGCATAATGAGAAATGGACGTCTGCAGAATGATCTAAATGTGGGAGTTATCATCGCACGTGGAAACGCAAATAAGTAGCAGACGACCATTAGGTTTAAGTGTTACAACTCAAAGAACGAAGTGTATCAAAAGCAAGAGTTGTAAGCACTAGGCAAATATAAAGCAACCGCCCATATGAACCCGCTTGAAGACTATCAACTCATACGCTTCTCCCCCTTTTGTCAGTAATGACCAAAAAGGTTTGAAGACATAGAGTATCAACTCGTCCTCTTAATGAGTAGGTGAAACAGCAGGGTTGTCGTTGTTGGTTGGCGGTGCAGACGAACTTGGTGCAGTGTCGATGTGTGCAGAGGTAGGAGGCGGTGAAGTTGCATTGTCTTCATCATCGATCACATTGGCATTAATAGTTGCCGTGGAGGAAGAATAGTCAGAGTCTTCAAGAGATGGAGTTCTTCGTAGGACAGCATTCTGTGGACGAGTGGAGTCAAACTTGAATCTTTCAGTGAAGCCGTCGTCTTGAAGATCCGCTTCAGCACTGAGCAGGGTCAAACTCTTCCATGATCGCCGTCAAGTTTCATGAGCGACAAGTGGCAAGGTTGCGAATGCGATTTACATCCACCAAGAGGCTTTGCATCTGACGCTTGAGCCAAAAATGATGTTTATCTTGCTTCTGATGTAGGGCCAAAAGAAGTTCTCGGTCATTAAGGACCCGAGAGCGCTTCCGAGGCCTTTGAGAAATGGTGCTCGCAGTGGCTTCAGTTGATGCGCGATGAGGTAGACAAAGATTTCCAGCCATCGGATAGACACGCGTAACAGCTTGGACTCCTTCCATAGGCTGAGTGAAGCTTTGATGTTCAGCATTCTGAAGACAAAGAGGCTTCTTGACCGGTTCAGGGTATATAGCTTCAACTGACATATCAACCTCTGGTAGAAAAATCACATGATTGCGAGAAGAAGGTTGATAGTTGACAGCAGAGTGTCGCTTGATGAGGCGCATGACCCATGGAGCATAGAATTTCAGTCCGAAGAGGTCAGATCCAGATGCAGCCAGTTGCCTGATGAAGAAATCTTGTGCGTTGAAGCTGATGCCATTGAGAATGTAAAAGACCAATGTCTTCATGGCTCCTTCAAGTTTTGCAGCTGATGAATGTCCTTTGATAGGCCATAGAGTCCGCCTGACGATGTGATATATGGTGCGTGCAGATACTCAAGGTCATCAACAAGGAACTCCTTTGGATATTCTGCATCATGTGGCAAAGGCTTCATCATGCTCAACATCTGACTCATATTGGGTTCAGGCTTATGGAAGATGCTTTCCAGAGCATTGCGGTGATTTTGACAAACAGGTTCATAGAGTTCTTCGGGAGTGGATAGGCCTGTAAGCTCAATCATGTCGAGAGCTTTGGCTTCATGATGAACATTTCCTGTCATCCACTCGAGAACCCATGTCTTCGTATCTCGGTTATAACCACGTATGTGGAGTGTAGCATAGAATTGAAGCAATAGCTCTTCATTCCAATGTTCTTTATCTGTGACAAAACTGAGCAGACCAGCATCACGAAAGTGGTCAAGTGCTTCTTATAAGCAGGGCAGTCCAGTAATGGCTTCAGTGTCGAGGCGCATATGAGGGAAAATGCGCCCTTGATCATACAGAACACAGGAGTAATAGCTTCGCTGCTGATGACTCCAGAACCGATCTGATGAAATTCTTGGCCTTGTGTAGGGGTTCTTTGAGCTGTCAAAGAATGTGTTGTGGCTCTTGAAGCCATTTGCATTGAAAGACCCGACAGATGTGGCAGTGCCTGGAAACCTTGGCAGTCTTGGCTTTGGCTTCTGGACCTGAGGCCTATGCTCAATGTGATAATCAAATTGAGGACCAGAGACATTAGGCGGAGGGACCAGAACGGGCCATCTTACTGTGATTAGCTCGACATGGTTGTATGCTTGCTCGATTGTATAGGGCCTTGGTGGTGGAACAGGAGCAGTGGCAGCAACAGTGGCTTTGGGCTGCACAATAGAAGCTTCAGGAGCATTGTCAGCATTGACTTCTGGTACGGTGCTTGGGACAGGCTCCACATTGGCTTCATCCATGACGATGTCATTAGCTTCATTGGTGTTGGTGGTGGCAGCCTCAAGGTTTTCAATCTCCACTTGCTGAGCTGGAGGGTCAGGCACAGACACGTTCACTTCATGAACTTCTTCTTCTGGAATGGGGGGGAGTAGGGACACGTTCTTCTTGACGTTCATCATCGGCTGTTGCAGCCGGATTGTCTTCAGCAGCTGGTGCTTCAGACTCGGAGACATTCACAGTTGGAGTGGCTTCTGAGAACACTTGACGTGCAACAGGTTGATGGTGCACTTCTCCTTCTGGAACACTCGGAAGAGGGGCTTGAGGCCTTGGTCCTTTGCGAAGCCTTTGCAGTACAGGCGACGCCTTTGGAGATGGAGTGGGCAGGTCCTCATCCTCTTCAATTTGCACGAATGGTGTGACTTGTTGTTGTTAGGGAGTACTTGGGGAATCTTGTTCTTGCGGGCGATCAGCCCATGAAGCATCCTGAGCAATTGGCGTCAGAGGACGACCAATGCTGATGAGTTCATTGTTCGTACGAACAGGCGATGATACCACATTGTATTCGATTTGAGGAAGAACTTCATCATCTTCAACATTGTCATGATGACCAATGTCTTCAGTAGTGATGGGATCGACTGCTGGAATCTCTTCAGCTTCAGGAGCCTCTGTGGAAGCAGGCTCATGAACAGTCATGCGAAGTTCTTGGGTAGCGGATGCAGGACGAACCACTGAGATGGGTTCAACAACAAGGGGCTCTGTGGGAGCAGCCCGATTCTTCTTGGTCTTACGCTTCTTCTTGGAGGGAGCAGCATCAGAGGCTTCGGAGGTTTTCCTTTTTCTGGCTTCAGCCTCTGTAGCCCTTGTCTTCTTCTGTTCTGAAGCGGTTGACGTGACTTTTGGCTTCGAGCCAGTCATGCTGCTTGGGAAGATAATGCGAGGTTCATCTGGCCTTGAAGGTGCAGATTGGACAGTCGATTTCTTCTTCTTTGCGACCATCCTGGGGTTGATGCCAGGACGACCAAGAGTCTTGCGCTTTTCAGCCTCATTGTAGGCAAGCACACACTTGTTAGCCAGATTTTTCATGCATTCACGAGAGCCTTTAGCTTCTTCAGGCTTCTTGTGAAATGCCTCTTTGAGCTCGTGAAGCATGATCTTGAAGTTCTTGACATCTTGCACACTTAGATTGGCCACATGTTTCTTGAACTGAGCCTTTTCATAGTCAATCTTGTGCTTCAGTTCGACGATGCGCTGAGCAATAGCTAGCTCAGAAGCAATGGCGCCATTGAAGGCGACGTTGAGGCCAATTGGAAGTTGCAAATCATCAAAGCTGAGATTTGGTGTGTCAAACCATTCATCAATGAAGTTATGGAGAAAGGCCACATCAAAGAGAGGCAAGTTATTGAAGATCTCTTCTTCTTCCTTGCTCTTGATCAGTTGCTCAAGAGCATCATCTGCAAGATCGTCATCGCTGGACAGATCAATGGGCTCATCACGCAGAATGGCAGCAGGAGTCAAAGCCTGATCGGTACTCTTGACGATTTTCTTTTTCTTCTCCGTCTTCTTGGAGATGCGTGAAAGATCTTCAGAATGCACACTGACTTCAAGAGGTGCAGTGGCCAGTGGCTTCACACGAGAAGCTTTTGGAGGTGTAGCTGATGATGAAGCCTTAATCTTCTTTGGCTTCTGCGGCCTTGGAGTAGGAGCTGGGGCTTCATCGGAATCAGTATTATTGTCAGAATGATCCACTTTGGCACCTTGTACCAAGATGTAGGAGATGAGGCCATCAAGGTTTGCAAAGGGGTCAATTCTATTCTCTTCAGCTTCATGTGTGCCATCATCACGGGGAGCAGAGGGGCCAGGATTGAAGTCTAATCCCCATGACTTCTTGTTTTCCTTTGCCGAAGCCTTAGAATACTGGAAGTTGCGCTTGAAGAGATCATCATCGCAACACCAGAGCAATGAGGATGGGTCGGCATCTTCAGCTTGTGGTCCACGGACCATGCAAGGATAGAATTCTTGCGCAATGGCTTCAGCTTTGTTCTTGGGGGGAAGGCCTCGATAGAGAATATCACCCCAAGGACTCTTGATAGCATTTTTCTCAGCGTACTCCTGGGTGACGAACTTGTACTTGAACCATTATTCAGCCCAATAGCGTCGAATCCATTGGATTCGAGTCTTGCGATGATTGTAATCCTCTTCAAGATCTGTTTTGTAGATTTCTGCAAGATCATCAGGAAAATCCTTTGAAGTTCCCCCACGACGCTGTCTGCCACCCTTCCTGACAGATTTCTCCGTAGCCATGAACTTCAAACTGAACGGTTTCAATATGTTCAAAGGCTTCAAAGGCTTTCGCTTGCTGGTCAGACAGGAACTGGCTTCAGGAGAATCAATGTGTTGCTATAAGAATTCTGCAAACGAATGCAGACTATGAGAACCTAGGGATTCTCCCACGGACATGTACCTGTGACAGCATTAGAGATGCGAGGGAAGGGGAAGAGGTCATATGCATTCTCAGAAGATTTGGAAGATAAATCAGTTTGAAGACATTGACCTCATGTTGCAAAGACATTCACTTATATGTTGAGAGTCGGTTCCAGATTTGTACGAATCCGTGAATAAGTACAAGTGAGGAATCTAACTTGATGTGAAGCTTAAGTGAATATACTAGGCAATATGAGATGCAAACAGAATAGATCTAACTTTGTATAGACAGAAACCAATTTTGGTAAATTGGATGAATCTTTGAGGATCAAAAGGCTGGTAAAAATAGAGTTATATTTACCACACGAAGAACTGCTAGATGGGATGAGTAGGAGACCAAGCAGTTCAATCCACCGTGCCCTAACTTGGCGACGGAGGACACCTACGGCGGCGGCGGAGAGGACGATGCCCGCGGCCGGCGTGAGGACGGCGTCGGAGAAGTCGCGGCAGCTAAGCGCTTCGTCGCCGGCATCGTGGAGAGCTAGCGGTGGCGCTAGGGTTTTGACGAGGTGGAGAGGTGGAAGAAGGTTTTCTTTACCGCAGGGGACACGTATTTGTAAGTAGGTGTGCGGCACAGCGCAATTACGCAGGTGCCCCTATCTGTTCACATCCATGGGACACATGGCAAGCATGCAACATACTCAGAGTTGTCCCACGTTCCCACTCCCGCCAAATTTGTCGGATGGTTGTTCCGACTTCTCCGGATATCGACAATAAAGATGAATCATTTAAATAGGACTTGATGTTTGTCTCTATGTCTTCTGCTGACAAGGATGCAGAGAAGACATTCGACAGTTTCAATAGAATGCATATGATTTGGACAGATAGAGTTTGAGATATTAAGCATAGAGAGATTAGGGTCCGATCACATTCACTTAGTTCAAAAGATTCAACAATGAAGACATAGCTATAAGTGAATGTTGTAGAGGACAGAATACTAGTATACATATCTATATGAGAAAGCAATTAACTCAACATAGTGAAGTAAATCATGAAGATAAGTTGAAAGTTGAAGACAAATCAATATGCAAAGATGTTCAAAAATAACGCCATGAGTGAAACACTTCAAACCAAGAAATTTGGTGGTGGCGTTACCCACCGTATAGGAAGTATTAGACCCAGACACGGCGCACAATTATCGTGGCGCTCCGAAGTCAAATTCCACGTTAATGTATTCACACTCAGAATGTAAGTCTTCATTGATTGAAGATATACCTTACTTCGTGTGTTGCACATCAAGTCATCAACATGCATAAGTGTTAGGATGTGTGCCTGATCACAGGATATTTGAGGATTCCAAGATATTTAGCTCACACCGTAACTTGCAAAACCTTTTCTCATCCAAGGGCTTTGTGAAGATATCTGCTAGTTGTTCTTCAGTGTTGACGTGAATGATGTCAATATCTTTCTTCATGACATGATCTCTAAGAAAATGATGACGAATTTCAATGTGCTTTGTCTTCGAGTGCTGAACTGGATTGTTGGCAATCTTGATGGCGCTTTCGTTGTCGCAGAAGAGAGGGACTTGCTTCAGATTGATGTCATAGTCCTTGAGAGTTTGCTTCATCCACAAAAGCTGAGCACAACAAGATCCAGCAGCAATGTATTCAGATTCAGCAGTTGAGAGTGATACACAGTTCTGCTTCTTTGAAGACCAACAGACAAGTGATCGTCCCAGAAAGTGACATGCTCCTGATGTTGACTTGCGATCCACCTTGTCACCAGCATAATCAGCATCCGAGAATCCAACCAGATCAAACCTTGAGCCCTTTGGATACCATAATCCGAGTGTTGGGGTGTAAGCCAAATATCTAAGAATTCGCTTCACAGCTAAGTGATGTGATTCCTTTGGTGCCGCTTGGAATCGAGCACACATGCAAACACTAAGCATAATATCTGGCCTAGATGCACATAGGTAAAGTAAAGAACCAATCATGGAGCAGTATACCTGTTGATCGAACTCTTTACCATTGTCGTCGGGGCCAAGATGATGTTTGGCTGGCATTGGCGTCGTGTACCCTTTGCAATCTTGCATGCCGAACTTCTTCAGACAGTCTTTGAGATATTTTTCTTGAGATATGAAGATGCCATTTCTTTGCTGACGAATTTGAAGACCGAGGAAGAACTTCAGCTCACCCATCATGGACATCTGATATTGCTCTTGCATCATGTATCCAAACTCATCACTATACTTCTGATTGGTGCAGCCGAAGATTATGCCATCCACATATATTTGGCATACAAACAGTTCACCATCATATGTCTTCGTAAAGAGTGTGGGATCGAGGGATCCAGGTTTGAATCCCTTGCTCTTCAGGAAGTCTTTGATTGTATCATACCAGGCGCGAGGAGCTTGTTTGAGGCCATATAGTGCTTTGTTTAGTTTGTACACCATATCAGGATGTTTTGGATCTTCAAAGCCAGGTGGTTGAGCAACATACACTTCTTCTTCAATCTTGCCATTGAGGAAAGCACTTTTCACATCCATTTGATATAGCAAGATGTTGTGGTGATTGGCATAGGCTAGCAGTATGCGAATAGCTTCAAGCCTAGCCACAGGAGCAAATGTTTCATCGAAGTCAATTCCTTCAACTTGAGTATATCCTTGTGCTACAAGACATGCTTTGTTTCTAACGACTTGACCATGCTCATCTTGCTTGTTTCGATATATCCATTTAGTGCCAATAATGTTATGCTTGCGAGGGTCAGGGCGCTTGACAAGTTCCCAAACATTATTCAGCTTAAACTGTTGAAGTTCTTCTTGCATGGCTTGAATCCATTCAGGTTCCATAAAGGCTTCAGCAACTTTCTTGGGTTCAGATATTGACACAAATGAAAAATGCCCACAGAAATTTGGTAGCTGTGTTGCCCTTGAGCGAGTAAGTGGACCAGGAGCGTTGATGCTATCAATTATCTTCTCAATTTGTACTTCATTTGCAACACGAGGATGAACTGGACGAAGACCTTGCTCATGTTGATCATTGTCATCATTGGGAGGATTGTCTTCAGTCTAAGCATTGTCTTCAGGTTGGTTTGGTGCAGAAATGATAAGTTCCTCTTCAGGCTGTGCTTCAGAGGGCATGATTTCACCAGTTCCCATCAGCTTGATAGATTCACTGGAAGGAGCTTCATCTAGTGTGCTTGGCAGGAGTTCTCGTTGTGAACCATTTGTTTCATCAAATCGCACGTCCACAGTTTCAACAATTTTATAGTGGAAGAGGTTGAAGACTCTGTAAGAGTGCGAATCCTTTCCATAGCCAAGCATGAAGCCTTCGTGAGCTTTGGGTTCAAATTTTGACTTGTGATGGGGATCCTTGATCCAGCACCTAGCACCAAAGACTCTGAAGTTGCTGACATTTGGCTTCTTGCCAGTAAGGAGCTCATAGGATGTTTTACCCAGAAGCTTATGGATGTAGACACAGTTGATGATGTGACAAGCTGTATCAATGGCTTCATACCAGAATTTTCTTGGTGTCTTGTACTCGTCGAGCATTGTTCGAGCCATCTCAATGAGGGTTCTGTTCTTGCGCTCAACAATGCCATTTTGCTGAGGTGTGTATGGAGCAGAAAATTCATGAGTGATTCCCATTGTATCCAGATAAAGATCAAGGCCGGTGTTCTTGAATTCAGTGTCGTTATCACTTCTGATATGCTTGATCTTGACGCCATAATTGTTCATTGCTCGATTGGCGAATCGTCTGAAGACATCTTGTACTTCAGTCTTGTAGAGAATTATGTGCACCCATGTATATCTTGAGTAGTCATCAACAATGACGAAGCCATAGAGACACGCCGTTGTTGTGAGGGTAGAGTAGTGAGTAGGGCCAAATAAGTCCATGTGCAACAGCTCGAAGGGTTGAGATGTCGTCATGATTGTCTTCGAGGGATGCTTGGCCCTAGTCATCTTTACAGCTTCACAGGCACCACATAGATGATCTTTCTTGAACTTGACACCTTCGATGCCTATGACATGCTTCTTTTTGACGAGAGTGTGTAAGTTCCTCATGCCAGCATGTCCCAACCTTCGATGCCAGAGCCAGCATTCTGAAGCTTTTGCAAGAAGACATGCGGCAAGTTGTGGACCTGCTGAGAAATCTACCATGTATAGATCACCTTTCCTATACCCTTCAAAGACTAGAGACTTGTCAGATTCCATTAGTAAAAGGCAACGATATTTTCCGAATATCACAATCATGTTTAAGTCACAAAGCATCGAGACAGACATTAAGTTGAATCCAAGGGATTCAACAAGCATAAATTTATCCATGTGTTGATCCTTTGAGATTGCAACTCTACCTAGACCCAATACCTTGCCTTTACCAGTGTCAGCAAAAGTGATTTGACTCTTGTCGGATGGACGTAAGGTTGAGTCCATGAGAAGACTTTGATCACCAGTCATATGATTAGTGCATCCGCTGTCCATAATCCATTCTGAAGCACGAGGTGTCATACCCTATAGTGCAGTTAGGAGGATAGGCTTCACAAGGTATGTTGTGAAGCATAAGCATTTGATGCACACATGGATTATCATAGTTTTAGCATAAGATTAAAGCTCATAGTAAGTCATTTTATCATGCGTCCCTTTGTGTTTTAGGTCCCCAGCAATAGTATCGGACGCCTTTGATTGCTGGCTGGAGACCATGTTCTGCAAAAGAGAGTTAGTTCTTCTTCACCACCCACATCTTCAGGGGTGGCTTAGAAGCAATGAGTCTAAGTGCAGCATCTGAGAATTTCGGCTTTGGAGCCCTAGCAAATAGCCTTGCAGGATATGAATGGTACTCATATGAATAAGCATAAAAGTTCTTAGTACTATGAACATAGCGGTTTGAAGACACACGCTCATATTCATAAGTTTGAGTATGATTTCCCTGCAAAACATTGGCGTTAGGGTGACTCGGGGGAGTCCTATTTCCATATGAAGCCGTTGGACCATGTGACGCCTTTGGTCTGGGGTTTGTCTTCTTCACAGGTGGTGTCATGACAACATTCACGGGAAGATTCTCAAGACAGCTTTTCGGAACCCAGATCTTCTTCATTGGCGGTCCATTCCTGCAGTTAGTACCAATATACCTGGCAAACACTTCACCATTCTGATTTTTGAACAGTTTATAGTTTGCATCAAAGGATTCATCAATGATAATAGGATTAGCACAGGTAAATCCAGATAGGGTGGATGGATCCACTGAAGGTTCTTTTGCAGCAACCCATGTGGTTTTGGGATACTGCTCAGGCTTCCAGTAGGAACCATCAACATTCATTTTCCTCTCGAACCCAACACCCTCTTTCCTAGGGTTTCGGTTCAGAATCTGCTTTTTGAGGACATCACAAAGTGTCTGGTGCCCTTTCAGACTTTTATACATCCCTGTTTCAAGCAATGTCTTCAACCTAGCATTTTCATCAGCAATAGTAGTGGTATACTCCGCAGAGGGGTTAGTTACCACATCAGTAGTTGAAGACAGAGCAACAGTAGCAGCAATGGAACATTCAGCAACAGAGGTAGTGTTATCACGCTCGATGCATTCTAAACATGGTGGTTCAAATCCTTCCTGAGCGGGACTGATCTGTTGAGCGCGAAGTGACACATTTTCCTTTTGAAGATCTTCATGAGCCGCTTTCAATTTCTCAAGATCTTGCTTCCTTCAAAGATAATCATAGGAGAGCTTTTCATAAGAGGTTGAGAGCGTTTCATGAAGACTTTCAAGTTCTTGATACTTAGCATGAAGATTTTTTATGTCTTCAACTAAGGACTGTAAACGTGTCATTTCCGCGTCCAACAGATCATCGCTTTTGTCTAACAGTTTTTGAGTATGTTCCATAGCCCTTTGTTGTTCAGTAGCAATTTTAGCAAGTGTTTTGTAGCTGGGTTTAGATTCACAATCAGAGTCATCTTCACTTGATGTTAGAAAGTAAGCATCGCGTGATTTTACCTTGGCACCGCGTGCCATGAAGCAGAAGGTGGGAGCAGGATCGTCGTTGTCATCATCAGCGTTGGCGTGGGGGTCATTGTCTTCAGTGTTGAAGATGGACTTGGCAACGTAGGCAGTGGCTAGAGCCAGACTTGCAACGCCGGAGTCGGATTCAGCTTCATATTCCACCTCTGCCTCCTCAGAAGCAGACTCCTCCTCTAAATCCATTTCCTTGCCAACAAAAGCACGAGCCTTGCCAGATGACCTCTTCTTGTGAGATGAAGACCTTGATGAGGACTTGGAAGAAGACTTCAAAGATTTCTTCATCTTCTTGTCATCAGAGTCATATTCCTTGCTCTTCTTCTTCTTCTTCTCGTTTTCCCACTGAGGACACTCAGAGATGTAGTGCCCAGGCTTCTTACACTTGTGACAGGTTCTCTTCTTGTTGTCTTGAGTGGAAGCTTCATCATTTCTTGAGCTGGATCGTGAAGACTTTCTGAAGCCCTTCTTCTTGGTGAATTTCTGGAACTTCTTCACAAGCATAGCAAGTTCCCTTCCAATGTCTTCAGGATCATCAGAACCGCAGTCAGATTCCTCTTCTTCAAACGAGGAAACAACTTTTGCCTTCAAGGCACGAGTTCGGCCATAGTTGGGGCCATAGATATCTCTTTTCTCAGAAAGATGGAACTCATGGGTGTTGAGCCTCTCAAGTATGTCAAACGGATCGAGAGTCTTGAAGTTAGGACGTTCTTGTATCATGAGGGCAAGGGTGTCAAAGGAGCTGTCAAGAGATCTCAGCAGCGTCTTGACGATTTCATGCTTGGTGATCTCTGTGGCGCCGAGAGCCTGAAGCTCATTTGTGATGTCGGTGAGGCGATCAAACATGAGTTGGACATTTTCATTGTCGTTTCTCTTGAAGCGGTTGAAGAGATTGCGAAGAACACTGATTCTATGGTCTCTCTGGGTAGAGACGCCTTCGTTGACCTTGGATAGCCAGTCCCAGACTAGCTTTGACGTTTCCTGAGCACTCACGCGGCCATACTGTCCTTTGGTTAGATGACCACAGATGATGTTCTTTGCAGTCGAGTCCAGTTGAATGAACTTCTTGACATCAGCAAGGGTGACACCTTCACCAGTCTTTGAAACGCCGTTCTTCACGACATACCAGAGGTCGACATCAATGGCTTCAAGATGCATGCGCATCTTATTCTTCCAGTAGGGATATTCTGTTCCATCGAACACGGGGCAAGCAGCGGAGACTTTGATTATCCCTGCAGTCGACATAGCTAAACTCCAGGTGGTTAAACCGAATCACACAGAACAAGGGAGTACCTGGCTCTGATACCAATTGAAAGTGCTAGTTATCGACTAGAGGGGGGATGAATAGGCGATTTTTATCAAAGTCTTCAAAACGTGGAAGTTTCGAAGACAAACAATAGAAATGACCTAATTGATATGCAGCGGAAGATAAACTACAACAAGCAAGCCATAGTCAAGTATGCAATAGTGTTAACGTACGAAGACTAATAGCAGCTAGGTAGTAGCATCAGGATAGAAGATAGTATGAAGCCAATCAACAATAGTAGTCAAGCAATGAAGTCAATCAGATAAGACAGATAAGCAATGACTTCACGAAGACAAACTCAAAGTAAAGGAGGGAAGAGATAGAACCAGTCACTTGTTGAAGACATAGGATTTGTTGGACCAGTTCCAGTTGCTGTGACAACTGTACGTCTGGTTAGGGAGGCTGAGATTCAACTCAGAAGACCGTGTCTTCACCTTATTCCCCTTGAGCTAAGGACACTTACTCCTCGCCCAATCACTCTGGTAAGTCTTCAAGGTAGATTTCCGAACCTTCACAGACTTCGTTCACCCGGCAATCCACAATGACTCTTGGATGCTCAGAACGCGACGCCTAACCAGCTGGAGGATACACAGTCCTCAAGTGTAATAAGTCTTCAGGTCACACAAACAGAAAGACTTCAGTGATGCCTAACACTCTTTGGCTCTGGGTGTTTGGGCTTTGTCCTCGCAAGGATTTCTCTCTCAAAGGCTTCGAGGTGGGTTGCTCTTAAAACGACAAAAGTCGTAAACTAACTCTGAGCAGCCACCAATTTATGGTGTAGGGGGTGGGCTATTTATAGCCACAAGGCAACCCGACCTGATATGTCCGAAATGACCCTGGGTCACTAAGGAACTGACACGTGTTCCAACGGTCAGATTTCAAACACACACGGCAACTTTACTTGGGCTACAAGCAAAGCTGACTCATCCAGCTCTGGATAAGATTTGCTCACATTGTCTTCGCTCGAAGACATAGGATTTGGGTTGAGCATCACTTCAGTCACTCTGACTTAGTTCACTTGGACCCCACTTAATAGTACGGTGGTTCCTATGACTCAACAAAGAAGAAAAGGAAACAGTGAAACAACTCAGTCTTGGTGCTCCATAGTCTTCACTCAATGTCTTCTCATGTCATAGACTTCAGTGTGAATATCTTCACACACCACCATTGTCTTCAATGTCTTCATACATTTTTAGGGGTCATCTCCAGTAGGTAAACCGAATCAATGAGGGACACTACCTGCGTTATCCTGCAATTCTCACAAACGCATTAGTCCCTCAACCAACTTTGTCGTCAATACTCCAAAACCAACTAGGGGTGGCACTAGATGCACTTACACAATTCCACTAATCCTAACCCTCCTCCCAAATCCATGGCGTCACAAATCTCCCCGATCGGCGGTGAGTACAAGGTTAGAACCATCACCGATGATGAGTTCGACGTCATCTACACCCATACTTCCGCGACGGTGAAAGGATGACTTTCTTGCTTCAGACGCATGTTAGAAAACTCACATGATGAGTGGGTCGATGGGCTAGATGTTGAGTACACCACAGTCCTGGGACAAGAGAAGGATCTAAAGGATGAAGAGAGGAAGAAGCCCGTCGTGATCCAGGTTTGCGTACATAACGTTTGCTTGGTCTACCACATATGCCATGCCGATGTTGAGTGCCAGGATTTTAAGAACTTCCTCGAGGACAAAACAGTCAAATTCGTTATTGTAGACTTTAAGAACGACAAAGAAGTCCTGCATCGGATAGGCCTCGTTGTAGGCAACCCCTTCGACCTCCAGAAGAATTGGCTGGTGCCCTCTCGTCAGCCCTCAATGCTGACCCTGGCAGGAGCCATGGTTCATCCTTCGTACTGCAAACTGGAGAAACCTCATTACACGTTTCATCGTCATGCATGGCAGCGGAATGTGCTAGATATAGACCACATCCAGTACGCTGCAATGGATGGATACCTTTGTTTCAATATCTACAAGGGTTGGATGAAGAGCAACAGCCAAGTTGGCGGTTCAAGCAAAGAAGTATCGGCAAAGAGGAAGAGGGACAAGGACGAAGTCGAGGACGTGGATGAGGACTCCGAGTAAGGTGGCAGTGTCGTTGCTCATGGCGGTTCTAAACTTCTAATGCAGTGTCTACCGGATTAGTTGCATAGTTTAATTTCAGGTGTGCTTAGTTTAATTTGAGGGGTGTGTTGTGCTGAGCCCCCAGCAGAACTATGTTATGTTTCTTCTCGTTACTTTAACTCTTCAGTATGTACATACTAGTACTAGTATTTCTTTAATAGAATTTAGCACCCCAATTAAGCACATACTAGCTTTTTTAATAGTACTATATGCATAATTTGGCGACGAGCGCTCTCTATATGTACCACCTTTTTTTTAAATTTCAATTTTTGCTCCATGGCGCAATCCATCGATAGTGGAGTACTACTGTACAAAAGTATACATTTTTTAAAAGGCTAGCATACTGTTCATCACATATATATATAGCCAGTTAAATTCTCAACCTAGAACGACGTGCATGCCATGTAGTAAACCAATCCGGAGGAAGTATAGTAAAAATGAGGTGATTTTACCCAACGATCGGCGGGGGAGCATGTCCTGTCATGCGGTCCCACATGTCATGATGTACCAAGGCGATGCGCGTGTCCCTCTTGAGGCAGAAGCAATACTAGTACGTGGTTTGAGATGATGTCCAACCGAAGTGTGAAATAATGGTTGCTTCATCCGTCTGGGAAGGTGCGGCATTGTGATTTGACGTCTCATTGATCATTACTAACATTGGGCCGGTACGAGTGGGGTGCGTCCCCCCTGTTGTTCTCCACTATTATTTCGTGCTTGACACGTCGACCCGGTTGCTATATGTCCCACATATCAGCGACAGGAAGTATAGAATTCATGAAAGGGAGCGTCGATGGAGGAGTATACTACAGAATTCATGAAAGGGAGCGACTTAGTTTTGGAAAAATCTGTTTTTACGGAGTACGTACCCACCAGGGTTTATAGGGCTCATCTAAAAAACATTCGTCTTACGGAGTAGTAGTACCATTACATGTTGGATTTCGAGGTGCGTTAGATCACCCGACGCAAGCAGTGTCAAGAGGAAACTAACCAATGCATGTACAAGTTCATGGAAATTTAGTGGTCATTCATGCATTCGTTCTAATTAATGCCTCGGTAAACATAACTTCTTGAGAAAAACGAGCATACTGTGCAAACTATGAAATTAATTCGACCACTCACCGTCTACCTTGGTTGGAGAGATTTTGAAATTGAGCCATAAACTGGAAAGGAGGGAGTAGTAACTTTTGTCTCGATTACTATTTGTGGCCTTGTATAGATGCAAAATGTATTTTTTATAGTGGCCTTTTATAAGTACATAGAGGGAGTACTAACCAAAGTATGTAGTAGGGACGAGGAGTAAACGGAGGGAGTAGTAAAATTTTCTCCTCGTGCTGCGAGCCACCACGCGCGCGGGCGAGGGAGCGGGCATAAAGGCGTACATTAGTACTCCAGCTTCACCTCATCCTGCGAGCCACCGCGCCCGTGGGCGGGGGAGACGGCGTACTAAGAAAGTTTCTCCTCGTTCTGCGAGTTGACGGGACACATCAAAAGTACTCCAGTGTATAGAGCCTTGCCTCTAAGGTAGGCCCCACATGGTTTGCCTCTTTTTTTAATTTAACATAACGCATCAAGTCGCAATTTGCTTGTTCACCCGTGGTAGACGATCCTCCCTCCACCAAGTGGACAACCAGTACACGTACCAAATTACCACGTGGGCTGCCTTTTTCGTACAGAAATGAGCTCCACCGTGTACCCGCACGGGTGTGGTTGGGAAAGAGACGGGAGTACGTGCGCCATGCGTGCACCTCTTCTTTTCGTGCACGTCCCCCACCTACGTGGGTGTGTGTGAGAGAGATACAAACCTAGACATAATGCGCCGTCCATCCCCATGCCTCCGCCCAGTCCGACCACCAGTCACCACCACGGCACCACGCCCCACTCCTACTCACCTTATCTCTCATATTTCTCCCTCCATTTTTATATACAAGGGGCCACTATCAAAATTACAATTTGCAGATATACAAGGCCACTAACACTAATCGATGCAATATTAATGGTGTTTGCCTCGTGGTACTAGCAAAGGAGGACATTAATTATCCCTTGCATGCATGCGGGAGTTTGTAAAAAAATGCATCTTGATGTTCCGTGCAATGCACGGGCATCTAGCTAGTCCATGAAAACAACACATGGCAAAATTCCACGGCGAACGAGGGATTTGAATCTGTTGGGAGGAGCTGTTTGGATCTTGCCCGAGGTAGCCAAAATATTGGCGATCCTTTTGTCCACCGGTGCCTTTGCCACCGATGAACGAGGAACGGCTCGGGTGCTCATGATGTCATGCATCCTCCAGCGCGCACATTGGAGACGAGCTCACACGGGCTGTGTTTTTTTGTCCCACAACGCCACCCGAGCCGCCCGCAGACTGACCGGCGACCCGCAAATTACGCCATCCAACCATAGGCGCACACATTATAATAGCAACTCAACCAACCGGACGAAATTCACGCAAACACGTAGACAAACTGATACTCATTCATGCAACCATCGGAGTATTTCATATAAACAACGACTGAAATGATATAAAATACCGGATTTTCACACAAACATGACGGATTTCATTACATTCAAATGAATTACGCGGTGCTAGTTCTGGACAGCACTAGTATATAATACATGGCCTAAATGGTCACCCGCCGATCGATTTGTGTTCCTCATGTCCGGTAGCACAATCACCGGACTGCCGGGAGCCCCGGAGGTATATGCTTCAGCACAAAGGACGGCTCGCTTCCCCACTGCCCAACTGATATCATTGGCTGGTGCCAAAGATGATGGTGGCCGGCACCGGTTCGAGTTCATCACCGGCCACTACATCACCATGGCCGGCACCGGCTCGAGTTCATCCTAACATTGACCTCTTCCGTGGATCCCATGCGGGGTCGACGAAGGTCCTCGCAACAAAAGGATCCGGCAAGACACCTGTTGTGTACGCCGGCGTCGCCTCCGCGGTGGCCTTCATGGGACCCAAGCGGCGGCGGCCTCCCGGGTTCTACTTCTCCTTGATGATGGCGGCGGATGCGGAGGCGCTGGCCACCGACTCGTCGCTCTACACGCACCTGGCTTTTGTCGCTGCTTGCATGGCGCGGCCGCCGGCATGGGAGTCTCGGCCACAGAAACGGGAGACGCGGTACGAGGCGGCGGCGTGGACGGAAGCAATGACGCCCGTGCGCCGCTCGTCGTTGAGCTGGCCTGGAGCGGCGAGTTGCTGAACCACACGCCGGCTTGGGGCGGCAACTGGCTCCGTCGGGCGAGGGGAGGGAGGTGGATCAGCGAGCTGCATGGCTCGTATCCGGCGGGCTACCCAGCCGGTTTGGATGCGGAATAACTACTCTTCGTAAGCCATTGTAAGAGTGGACAAAATGGTGGAGGAGATAGGGGAGCGGCGGAGGTGTGCGATTCTTGGCCGGCGTTTGGCCTCGTTTAAATAGGAGATTAAATAGACGACGGATGGGAGGAGCTCGGTCGGCGTTGCGTTTAACGCCGGCCCGGTCATGAACGGACGTGTGTCCAGAGTGGGTTTCCCGGCTTCCACACGGGCGGGTTTCATGGAGGCGTTTGAATGCGGCACGGAGGCATGTTCAGCCCGGCGTGCCGCGAGTGGCGCCCTCGACTCTGACCTAGGACACCGTGCCGTTCTTCCACTGACGTGTGGGCTCTTTGGGTGCATGGCCTGCATGTCAGTGACCCAACGTAGGCAGCGCACAGCAGAGGAACCTTTGGTGGGCCAGGGCGGTCAGAAGCGGGCATTTCATAAACCGATGATTGTTCATTGAGTGTGACGTCATCTTTTTCATGTAGTTAAGCGTTTGTCTTGCGTCATGTGCTGTGTGCATGCAGGCGTGCGAGTGTTGCCTGCGTGCAAGGGTGCGTTTCAGTGTTGCATGCATGGGTGCGTACGTGCAAGGGTGCGTTTCAGTGTTGCATGCATGGGTGCGTACGTGCGTGTGTTCGTGAGTGCATGTGTACATGTCAGTGTTGCACGCCAGCATGCGTGTGTGTGTACGTTATGTGTACGTGTCAGTGTTGCATGCCTACATGCGTGCGTGTCTTGCGTGCGTGCATGTGTACGTGCGGGGTGAGGCTACACGTCAGTCGACTGACTTTTTCATCTCTGACCATTAGATTTTCCAGCCGTTGGATACGAAATCAAGGGCCTCCAGTTTATCATCAAACTCCAACCCCCTCCCCCGAGCCGCCAGCCACCACCGGCCGAACCGCCCGCCCCGAAACCACTCCCCACTGCCGGTCCGTTGCCGCACCTTCGAGAGAGTGGGCCAGCATATATGATCTTGAGATTTTACGAAGTCACCATAGGTGCCTCGTAGTCGAGTGGAACGTCTCCTCCCACTGAACGTACATCACCAGAAAATACTGAAATTAACACAAGATAAATGCGAGCACCAGGACTTTAACCTTGGTGGGCTCGAGAAACCACTGTCCTCAAACCATCCAACCACATGTTGGTTAGCACGACAAAATGTATGTGGTGACCGTTATGAGCTTATTCTGAAGTCCAGTGACCATATCGTGCTTTCGCTTCAAATACAATGACCGTAAGTGTCGTCAACAAAATACGGAGCACGCATCAAATGCAAAGTCCGTCAGTGTCATCAACAAAATATGGAGACGTATCGTGAGCTAGATACCGTTGTACTATTGTATATGCTTATTTTCTTAGTGGCCAATTGCGTGTGTGGTGTGGTGGGCACATCATTTCTAGTTGTGGTGGGTTAACATGAAGACTCATGGGTCGGTTCCATCCTGCGCCCCATATAGGTTGGACCAAGACGTGTTATACGGAGACCCATGTGGAGGACTCGGCGTACAACACGAAGCTACCAGAGTCGCGGAGGACTCTATCCCCACTGGTGATAAGCCGACTATATATGATTTGTAACCCTAGGCCCTTAGTATGTTATACAAGCTTGGGGGCTAGTTCGTCGATAGTATACACACACGCACAATGCCTGGTATTCACGTGTACTTTGTACACACCCCTAACACTAATATACAGTACCAGGAGTAGGCTCTTTCTTCAACTGCAAGGGTCCGATCCGAACTAGGGTAAAACTTTGCCTCGTATTACCATCCAGCCTAACAGCCAGGGATATCCTACTGAATGATATGATGAAATCATATCTGCCAACTACTATTAGAGAGGTGTGTCGGGGGGGCAATGTGTGCGAGAGAGGCCTAAAGATAATGTGCGTGCGGGAGACACATAGGCACATATATGTGCGTATATAGGGCTAGTAGAGACCGTGCATGTGTATATATGCATGTGAGAGAAATAGTGTTTTCCAACTGAGATTAGTGAAAAGAGTGGTACATAGTAGCCAGAAAGAGAGATAGAGAAACAGAGAGAGCATGTGCGTGAGACACCCCGACACCCTGAGAGAGATTGTCAGCATGTGTGAAAGAGAAATGCCGATGCATATAAAGTGTGTGCACTTATGCGTTAGATAGAGAGATATCTACGTGTAAAAGGCGGTTCTACGCATTAAATTAAAATATAAATGGCATTATTATTTTTGGATGAGATCATGAATTTTGCAAAATTGCGTATGGACAAAAATCGGTCTATCAGACACCCATACTCTATTGAATTCTAGCATGTGCATGTGTTTATTTCATATTATCGATCCATAGAGTGAGAGCGGTTTGAAATACAGGCAATGGATGCTTTTGCAATTCATATATAAACATTAATTAGTGCACTCCATGTTGTTAGTGTGAAGCGCTTTATACATTTGTCACTTGCATGGATACATTCCAAATTGCTAGCTACGAAATAAAATACATGTCGAATTCAACATAAAGGGGGTTTCGAAGATTCGAATTCATAGGAAGTGCATTCATCTATTTGAACCCGAGATAATGGCATTTGTAAATCAGATGTAAAAGGGGGATCAATCTTTGTTGTGAGTTTGAACATGGTATATATATATTCATACGCATATCTAACTTTTTTTTGCAACTAAGGAGATTATACCTGGAACCATGCATGAACTGAGGTAAGTTGCATATTTTTTAATATATACTCGGGTACAATGTATATTAAAATGTACCCCCTCCATTCCAAAATAATCGTAGCTTTAGGATTTTCAAGAGTAAGGATTTGTGAAGTTTGACAAATCCTGAAAGTTCAATTCAAGAGAACCGAAAACGTTAATGCTTCTGCTCCCAAATATTGAACGAAGCGCCAAATAGGCCTCTGGTCACCCGAAACCGCACGAGACTAATGTTTTGGTGGTAGGAAATTACCGTCCTGACTCTGGCCCGTGTAGCCTATCGGCCCAATTCCAAAGGTCTAAACTGGGGTAGGTTTGTAACTTCACCAAGACACCAGTCTCAACCGCCTCCGAGAAGCATTCATACGCCGTGGGCGCCTAAACACCCATGCGCTCGATCGAAATCTATCCCACACACATTTGGGACACCTGACATGACTGTCCTACCCCCAACCCGCAATATGTCCGAAATTTTAGATGGGGGCAAAGTTTGTAACTTTCCCCAGATTTCAAACAAGCGCGTCTCAAACCGAAACATTGTTCCCCCTTAGTTCCCCGCCTCCCTCTGTTTTCCCATTCATACTCCGTGGGCGCGAAAACGCCCTCTCCACCAGCCGTGAAACCCCAACCTCCTCCGTCCTCCACCCCATAGCGGCCAATCCACCGCCGCCCTCCTCCATCACGTCGGAGCCGGTACCCCGACGTCGTCGTCCAACGCAACCGCAACCGCAACGCCCTCAAGGACTTAGCAGCTAAAGCCGAGGCAAAGTTGCCTCCACGACGCCGACGCCGACGTGTGCCGTACCAGAACCACTCCGACCACGCCATCCTGCCTCACTGTTGCGGCTCCACTGTCGCAACCGTCCACTGCACCGGAGATGTTCCCGCTACGCCGTTATTCGCCGCCTCGGATCTGCTTCCCGCCGCCGACAGATGGCCACCGCACCACACTCAACAACTTGGCCATGGGTTCGTCCAAGGCTGCACCGTCCTCCACAACTTCTGGTTTCCGGCGAATAACAAGATCGTCGGAAAAACAGAAGGAGGACACAGCACTGCCAGCAGAAAGAGGTACTCCTCTTCCCTTATTCGTGCAAATGTTACGTCTCCGCTCACACTGTATTCATCCCACGAAAGAAACTAGTTGAGCACTTCTTACTGCATCTTCTTCGTGATACTAAATGCACAAGGTTTCCTCCCTTTTACTATTTCACCTTTGTTAGAGGTCAGTAGCCCGCTTGGATTTCAATTCAGGGTCAGTCGAACCGCAATTAAAAGAAGCAGCACCCGCTTAGGCGCGTGGAGCACCTAGTCCGCCTGTTCCCCGGGGAAGCGGCGCATCGGTGTCTATCATAGGGGTGTGGGGCGCAGGAGCTGCTTGCGCCCGATCTGGAGTTCGGCGGGGCTTGAATGGATGGCCGAGGGGGCGGTGCCAAGCACGGCGGTGCAGTGAGGTCGAGGGGAGGGCGTAGGCAGGGGAGGAATATTGGGCCGGTGGTCGCTGGGGTTTTGAGGAAGATTGTCAACACTGACTGGCTGGACGTAGATGAAGGCGATCTCCCCGTTCTTTGTACATCGGACGGTGCAGAAAAAATGGACTGACCTATTTGCTTTCAGTCGACTGTTATTTTCATAGAATCCTGTAGTAATTGAGTGTGCCATGCATGTTGTAGAGCTATCATATGTCTCCCATCATTTATTTCTCACCGACCTGCTATCTGCTACCTTTACACTATACTAATTGTGCACACACTTCACCCATACTCACACTATTGTTTTTTTATGCATGGGTATTTCAGACTCTGACGCAGTGTTGATGAATGCAGAAAAGAAAAGACAGAAGTCTCTCTAGTGTAATTCGAAGATAAGAAGTAAGCGTTTCAACGCTCTAATGGGTGCAGTGTCAGCAGTTGGAGACAGTAAAAGTAGCTCTGCAGTTGATAATCTCAATTGCCACACACAACCATCCCAGGTGCTTGCTTTAACTTCGCGCTGTCAAATGTGGTTGCATGTTGCATATGGTGTCTAGCTTGTATTGCTTCCAATTTGGTTAAATTGCATCTGCTTACTTTACACATTATACCTTTGATAATGACATGCCTTCCTGTTTTTGATACATACTACATATGTCTATTAACCATGTTCGTACATCAAACTAATGCTCTTTTGTATCCCTCGTCAATCACTTATGATGAGACAGTCACCCGGGTGGGTTACTGTGAGACGCCCTACTCGTTTAAAGAGTGCAGTGTCATCCTCCCCACATGATTCTCAAGAAATAGCAAGGCTAAATGATGATAGTCAACATAGCTCTCTAGTTGATCACCGCAAATTCCCCACACCACCATCGCAGGTGCTTGCACTTACTTGGCAGTGTGATATATGGTTGCATGTTGCATATGGTGTCTACCTTGTAATGCTTCTAATTAGGGTAAATTGCATCTGCTTAGTTAACACATTATACCTGTGAATATGACATGCCTTCCTGTTTTTGGTACATACTACGTCTTTCTATTAACCATGTTCTTACATCAAACTACTTCTCTTGTGTATCCCTCATCAATGCTCCTAATTTGTTAAATTGCATCTCCTTAGCTTACACATTATACATGTGAATATGACACGCCTTCCTGTTTTTGGTACATATTACATCTGCCTATCACACCATGTTCTTACATCAAACTACTGTTCTTGTGTATCCTGTGTCTATCGCTTATGATAAGACAGTCACGCGCGTGGGTTAATATTAGACGCAATACTCTTATAAAGAATGCAATTTCATCCTCTCCACATGATTCTCAAGAAACAGCAAGCCTAAATGAAGATATTGAACGTTGCTCTGTACCTGAAGACAGCACTTCCCCTACACCACCATCACAGGTGCTTGCTCCAACTTCGCAGTGTGATATGTGGTTGCATGTTGCATACAATGTCTAGCTTGTAATGCTTCAAATTAGGGTAAATTGCATCTGCTTAGTTTACACACTATACCTGTGAATATGACATGCCTTCCTATTTTTGGTACACACTACATCTATGTGTTAACCTTGTTCTTACATGAAACTACCTCTCTTCTATATCCTGCATCAATTACTTACGATGAGTCACCTTTATTCGTTGCATATTGCATATTATTTCTAGCATGTTGCCATGTATTGCTTCTAATTTGGTCAAATACATTTGTTAGGGCACCCTTTTAATTTGGCAGAGTGATATTGGTTTCATCTTTCCTATGGTTTCTAGCTTGCATCGATTCTAACAAGTTCAAGCACCTTGTGTTTAGTTTACACTTATACATCATACATGTCGATATGTCACGCCGTCCTGTTTTTCATACATATTCCATCCTCCTATCATGCGGCTGCCTTACATGGAAGTAGTGTTCGTCAGTATCATGCATCAATAAGTTCTGAAGCGCAAATTTTATTCCTTTTTCTTGTGGGTTTGACTTGACAAGGCAAAATCAAGAAAGAGGAAGGAAAAGAGTAAGGAAGGCGATGATGGTGGTCCTCTGCAGCAACGTAAACGGAGCATCTGTACCGATTCTCCTTGTACTGATAGTGCATTACATGGTCCAAGTCTCCGCTCCCCTACTCCACCATCCAAGGTGCTTGCTCTAACTTGGCAGTGTGATATCTGGTTGCATGTTGCATATGGTGTCTAGCTCGTATTGCTCCTAATTAGTGTAAGCTGCATCTGCTTAGCTTACACATGATACATGTGAATATGACACGCTTTCCTGTTTTTGGTACATACTATATCTGTCTATCACACCATGTTCTTACATGAAACTACTCTTCTTGTGTATCCTGCATCAGTCACTTATGATGGGACACCTTTAAGTTGGCAGTGTGATATTGGTTTGCGTCTTGAATATGATTTCTAGCATGTATTGCATCTAGTTTGATGAACGCCACCTATGACGAGACAGTTTTAACTTGGCAGAGTGATACTGATTGCACCTTCCATATGGTGGCTTGCAGTGTTTCTAATTTGTTGAAGTGCCTTCTACTTAGTTACCACATCATAGGTGTGAATATGTCAAGCCGTCCATTTTTTCGTACATATTCCATCCTCGTATCATGACTTTGCCTTTCATCAGAGTAGTGTTCATCAGTATCATGCATGAATGAGTTCTGAAGAGCGAATGATATTCCTTTTTCTTGTCGATATGACCTCACAATGCAAAATCAATGAAGCTGAAGGAAATTGGCAAGGCATTGAATGATGGTGGTCCTTCCGAGCAACTGAAACGGAGGTTCTCTACAGATTCTACTGCGCCATCCTCCCAACAAGATTCGCAAGACAACGCAAGGCTAGACAGTCAACGTAGTTGTGTAGATGATGAGCACATCTCCCCTACTCCACCATCAGAGGTGCTTGCTCTAACTTGGCACTATTATATGTGGTTCCATGTTGCGTATGATGTCTAGCTTGTATTGCTTCTAACTTTGTTGAATTGCATCTGCTTACTTTACACATAATGCCTGTGAATATGACATGTGTTTCTGTTTCTACATCAGACTACTATTCTTGCATATCCCGCATCAGTCACTTAAGGCACCTTTAAGTTGCCACTGTGATATTGGTTGTGTCTTGCATATGATTTCTAGCATATACTGCTTCTAATTTGTTGAAACGCCATATAGTTTGAATTTGGCAGAGTGATATTGGTTGCATCTTTCATATGGTGTCTAGCTTGCAGTGCTTCTAATTTGTTGAAATGCCTTCTGCTTAGTTACCACATCATAGGTGTGAATATGTCACACCATCCTGTTTTTCATACATATTCCATCCTCACATCATGTGTTTGCCTTTCATACGAGTAGTGTTCGTCAGTATCATGCATGAATGAGTTCTGAAGAGCGAATTTTATTCCTTTTTCTTATCGGTTTGACTTCACAATGCAAAATCATTATAGCTGAAGGAAATTAGTCTGGCAGTGGATGATGATGGTCCTTCGGAGCAACTCAAACAGGGGGTCTCTACAGATTCTACTCCTCCATCCTCCCAACAAGATTCGCAAGACAACACAAGGCTGGACAGTCAACGTAGCTGTGTAGATGATGAGCACATCTCCCCTACTCCACCATCACAGGTGCTTGCTCCAACTTGACACTATTATATGTGGTTGCAAGTTGCGTATGATGTCTAGCTTGTATTGATTCTAACTTGAATTGCATCTGCTTACTTTACACATAATGCCTGTGAATATGACACGTGTTCCTGTTTCTAGAACATACGTGTACACGATGAGCACATCTCCCCTACTCCACCATCACAGGTGCTTGCTCTTACTTGGAACTGTTATACGTGGTTGCGTTTTCCGTATGATGTCTAGTTTGTATTGCTTCTGAATATGTTGAATTGCATCTGCGTAGCTTACAACTTATACCTTTAACGATCACTTACCCATAAGACACATTTAACTTGGGACTGTGATGTAGGTTGCATCTTGCATTGTCTTCTAACTTGTACTGCTTCTAATTTCTTGAAATGGCACTTACGACGAGACACTTTTTACCTGATAAAGTGATATTGGTTGCATGTTTATATGGTGCCTAGCTTTCATTTCTTCTAATTTTGTTGAAATGCCTTCCGCTTACTGTTTTTTCATACATATTCCATCCTCCTATCATACGTGTGAATATGACACGCTGTCTTTTTTTTGTATATATTACATCCTCCTGCGCTTGCCTTACATCAAAGTAGTGTTCGTCTGTATCATGCATCAACCAGTTATGCAGAGCTAATTTTATTCATCTTCTTGTGGTTTTGACTTCATAAGGCAATATCAGAAAATAGGAAGGAAAAGAGTAAGTTAGGGGATGTTGGTGGTACTCCGCACCGACGCAAACAGAGACTCTCTAGATTTGCCACTGCTACTGCTAATGAAGTTGAAGTCCCAAGTCTACATGATGAGTTCATCTCCCGCACTCCACCATCGCAGGTGCTTGCTCTAAGTTGACAGTGTGATAATTGATTTCATGTTGCATATGTTGTCTAGCCTGTATTTCTTCTATTTTGATTAAATTGCACCTGCTGAGTTTATACGTTATACATGTGCATATGACATGGCTTTCTGTGTCTAGAATACACTGCATCTATCTATCATACCATGTTCTTACATCAAAGTACTGCTGTTGTGTATCCCGCATCAGTAACTCATGATTGGATGCTTTTAACATGGTAGTTTGATACTGGTTGCATCTTGCATTGATTTCTGTGTTGTACTGCTTCTAATTTTTCGAATTGCCACTTATGACAAGACACTTTTAACTTGGCAGAGTAATATTGGTTGCATCTTTCATATGGTGTCTAGCTTGCATTACTTCTATTTTCTTGAAAATCCTTCTGCTTAGTTTGCACATCGTAGATGTGAATATGTCATGTTGTCCTGTTTTTCTTACATATTCCATCCTCATACGGTTGTCTTACATCAAAGTATTGCTTGTCTGTATCATGCATCAATGAGTTCTGAAGAGTGATTTTATTCTTTTGTGTTGTGGGTACAGCTTGACATGGCAAAGTCAAAAAAGAGCAAGGAAAATAATATAATAGGGAGTGTTGTTACTCGTCGGGTGAAACGGAAAAGGCTCTGCCATCGAGATTCTGCTGGTACTTATAGTGCAGTAGAAGGTCTAAGTCCACCGGCTAAATCTACAAAACAGTATCACTTGCTCCACCAGCTGCAGCATCCGCTTCAACTGTACCAACATCTCAACCAGTTACTCGTTCGTTTGCTCCGAAACTGGTCAGTTCCCAAGCTGCCTTCACACCTAACACTACTTCCGAAGCACTGTTGACACAACAGGACTTGGCAAAATCAGATGAACCTCATGAGCATCAACACCAAGACGGTACCTGACCGAGTCAAGTTGCAGTTGCATGCTCCTTTATATGTACTCTCACAGTTTGATGTACACTAACACTTTTCATATTCGTTGTTGAACTAGCACCATGGCGCAAGCGGAAACAGACATCAGGGATAATGCTTGACAGATTAACAAAATCTAAAGGAGGAAGAATGGAGATCCATTTTGAGGCGGGTTTAAAAAGGCCACGTGATGCTACAGAGTCAGCCAAGTTAGTATCAGAGGCAGCCGTTGCCGTTGCCGTTTGATGTGTATCCTCCCAACATGGATCCAGTACAGGATTGAGAAAGACAATACCCAGTTTAACACCTTCCTTGACCATTTATCTGTAAGTAATGTTATTCATCGCAATTAGTAATATTGTTTTTCTCTGTCCCATACTTTCTAGCTTCCTCCTAATAAGACTCACATTCTTTTTTCAACAGATGAGGTTCAAGTTGGATCCGAAAGATGATGCAACTAAACAAGCATGCACTCATGTTTTTCAGTCTGCTCTGCGACAGTATCGGTACCACCTTAGGAAATCTCACTTTAAAGGCAAGGCTAACAATGAATTCGCCCAAACATCTCCAGAGGAATATATTACAGACGAAGACTGGACAGCCCTCGTTAAACACTGGTCTGATCCAAAGTATCAGGTAGGCTATATGTATTTGATCAGACCACATATTGAACTTGTATTTATGTATGTGCCTAACAAGTGTATCTTCTTCTAGGCTAACTGTTTGAAGAACAAAACCAACCGTTCTAAAGTGAGATTCCAATAGACAACAGGATCTCGTAGCTATATTGCACACTGCGACGCTCTTGTAAATAGCTGCTACTTCCTTCTTTTTTTGTGCCATATTATCATATCTATATTGACTTGTTCCAAATATAGCGAAAAGCCCGTGCGGACGAAAAAGAACCTGAACCGAATGCAGTGCAAATCTTCAAGGATTGCCACACCAGCAAGATGAAGGGCATGAGCACACCAGTTCAAGCCTCTGTTGTAAGTCCTTACTCCTCCTACCTTGAACTGATTGGTACTGTGATGTGTTCATTTAATTACTTGGTTTGCAGCTAATGTCAGTTACTCTGTTCACTTTTATACACAATTGTCTTAACGTATCATTTCACCTTACATGGTTTAAAAGAGATGAAGGATATTCTTTTGATCTTGATCTGTAATCTAGTTGTTATGTTCACGTGCGCACACAATGATAAAATAGCCTGCTTGTTTTATATCTGTTTGCCCATGATATGAATGATGTCATACTATGTTTATCCTACTTTAAATCATGTCTCTTTATCCTTAGATGTCAACGAATGTGAGGAAATAGACAATACAGTAGGCATGTTACATGGACATATGTTCCGAAAGTGATTTTATTATGTAGTTGGCACTACAATACATGCTAATGTATTACAGTAGTTCACCAAAATAAGTTATGTATAACCATTTAACCTACTTTGTTTGTTTTTGTCTCATTAGTAACTCACTGGTACACTAATCTACAAGTTCAAATTTTCAGAAAGCTTTGAAACAAATGATTGAACAGCCACAACCACCTGAAGGTGACGAGGCTACTACAGACACAATGTCACCTCTTGCTGCAGTGCGTCAGTATCTCTCCACTAACAGTGCAAAAAACACCTTCCTGCGTAATTCTGGGTTGGTTGTCAAGGTAACCTTGTCCAAATCGCCTACTAAACAAAATCTTCCTGCTAGACAGAGTGATATATCTGTGCTCCAAACACAAGTCCAATCCCTAATGGACGTTGTTTCGGAAACAAGAATAGTGGTTGAGAAATGCGGTCAAGATATGAATGGTTTTGAAACCAGACTATCAGACATTCACTTCGTTATTGAAGAGCAATGGCGAAAAAAGGTGAAGATCGTGCTGCTCCATCAGATTCTAAAGCCTGAAACATTAGCACTCAAGTCAAATGATTTGTGCTTTTATACATCTGATGGTGCTTTTATCTAGAAGGACTGTAAACTTTATGCCAACAGGCCTTTTGTTGTATGATTGGAATTTAATTTGTTGTGATACAACATTTATAATGCTGCCACAGGCTGCAGTAATTATGATGCTATTTTTGTATAGTGTAGGTTTATCTTAATAATGTATTCGGACGAAAGCTTCATAGGAGCCCAACATGCCAACATTCGTCGGGCCCATTTCAATTGGGCTAAAAACGATTACGGGCCAAAATTGGCATTTAAATCTAACAATTACTTACCACCTTATTTTAAAAGATATTTAGAAGAACACAAAAGAGATGTTTCAGGACATACTCTCTATAGATATCAACACCCGCAACTATAAGTGACTGGTGTAAGGTAGCAAGATACTGTGGCATGTTGGCTGCCAGCATCAGCTCCACACCACTGTCGTCTTTAAAGCGTTCAACAGTTGTAGAAATTGAATTTTCTTTCTGCAAATAACAAATAACAGTTGAGACCAAATATAACATATTCAGTTATCAAATAAGCTCATTAAACTCAAAGAAACAGAACAGGCTAACTTACGGTTGTAACGTTCTTGTGACTAAGGACATGTACTGGATAATCTCTAGATAGACGAAATGCAGAAAATTTGGTCTTTGAATATTCCTCCTTCCTTTCCGCCGCCGCCTTAAAAACATCTTCAAACACAGGAACCTTATCCAAACTTGTTTCAAATTCATTGGGGGCCATTGCCTGATTTATGCATGTGTTCCACTTATTCAATTCATCTCCCAGAAGTCCGTCATGTTTTCTCTTAAGGAGAATAGCAAATATTAGTCTGTCAAAGGACTCCATCAAACATACATGAGTCTCCAGAACTAACCGGTCATGCGGAAGTAAGACTGCTATTTGCAATGATTTTAATACCGTAAAAAGATTATCAAAGTAGGGAGGGTAAATTGAGACAAGCTTAGCAGTCTTGTTGGAAAAGTTCTTCTGAATGAAGAGAATGAGCTCATTCACATCCAGTTGCATGGATGGACCTTCCAAATTAGACACTGCGGCCTTTGAAATTCGCACCAATCCATTGACTACTCTGAAATGTTCATCCCAGTTTATTGTACCATTCCAAGACTTGCGCTTGGCAAAGGTATACGTGAATGCACAAATTAAAGATCTAATAAACAAGCAACCCGCTCTTGCTAACTCCAAGGAATACTGGCCATCAGGCATTCTCACCACAACCATCATCTTATTTTTGTTGTCTGCCACATATTTCGTAAATGATCTGCAGTTTAAGTGAATTGATACTAAGGAATTAAAATAGAGAAAGCACACTATTGAAAGTGTAACAGCAATGCCAAAATGATAAACTAAATGAAGAAATAGAGATTAGTGGTACTTACATTCCACCTCGGATCCTTCCTGAAAGCTTGATGGTGCAATTGTTTAACACACCATAAGATCTCAGTGTATGATCGGGGTGTGTAACTTTCAGCCATACCAGAAATACATATCAGCAAAATAATTCCTTGTTCTAGTTCGAAGTGTGTTCATCATGAGCTTCGAGGGTTCATCCAACTTCACCTGCAGTGATAAGGTTGGGCCCCCATGCCTAATGAAAACCTGCAGGATGTCATCATGATTTTTGTTCTATTAGTAAGTTGACAAAAAAACATACTCCCTCCGTCCGGAAATACTTGTCAGAGAAATGGATGTATATAGACATATTTTAGTTCTAGATACATCCATTTTTATGCATTTCTTCGACAAGTTTTTTCGGACGGAGGGAGTACTTTAGATCTCTACTGGGTTAATCAGGCTTTTTGATGGCTTACATTTATTTCATCTAACAGGTTAATACCATTTGTCCCTGAATCAGACTCCACTGCATGCCCATCTCCATTTTTTGAGTTCGAGGAGCCACAATCATGTGAAAATGAACAAGAGTTGCCATTTTTACAACCCTGATCATAAGGAACAACACAACAGAAACATGTTAATTCATGCCCATCTAGTTCTTAGATTATACGCATGCAGTTCAATAGAACACAGACAGCTCAATACAAACTTTTCTTAAAGAAGTGCAAGCTGGCATACAGTGTTAATGGCACTTACTGTGTTCTAAGAAAATTCATTGGACTGGTTATATCAACACTGTTTTGTTCATAGTCTCACGAATGAGTTGCCGTGAATTAATTGATAGGTTATAATAAGTCAAAACATTAAACTCAAAGGAAAAACGCATGTGCACACTCACACATATGCTGCAATACTAATAACATAACCCTGCCAATTATGAATTGTAATGCAAGTGACATCAGCAAACGAAATGAGAAGAAAAAAAACTTCTGCAATATGGTACCTGTAATGTAAGGAAGAACTTGCATACTGGTTTGGGGACACGAGACGATTGGGAAGGACACGTAACATCATCATCTGTTGAAAAGAAACAGTTAACCAAAATCAGTATTGCTTAAATTATTTCTTGGAAAGCATTTGCAGTATGCAATTTTAGTAGTAGTTCACCACACAAATTTTGTTTTTCAAAAAGAACTGCTTGGCTTACTAGGCTACTCATTCTACTATTTCAGAAAGAATATATGCATCTTACATGTATTCAAAGTAATATAGGAGTATAAACTACAGTAAATAGTGCAGTAGCAAGAAATGCAATAATATATTCATACATAAGTACTCTACATCATTCCTCCATTCTATGTCGACTGATCATGAAGTCGGAAAAGACTCAAAAAGGGTAAACGGAAGTTGTTAAATGAAACTAGACAAGGAAACTTCAGAAAAGAAGAGTCTCCAACAAAATAAAATGAAGAGCAAATCTAGTCTATGAACCTTTTAAGTAAAATCGCAATCCCAGAAGATTGACTATTAGAAAGTCTCAGCTTCTACCACAAACAAGGAGAAGGAAATTCGTCAAAGAAGAGGCATTAGAAAGTCTCAGCTTCTGACATTAGACGAATAGAGCAACTAGGTTGTTCTTATGTTTAATAGCTGCTTCATTATGCTCATTCATGACTATATATCTTTTGTTACAGTAATGGCAACTCGACCAAATAAACGGTGAAGGAGCTGGCACGTACAAGCATTCTCATAATATTACAAAACAAAAACATTCTAATACCTTGCAGTGTAGTGCTACAAACAAAGAGGGAAAGATAACGGATTTCAGGAAGTCACACGCTTAATCAAGTGACAATTTCAAATAGAAACAGTAGTTCCCCTGACAAAATTCAGTTAGAATTTTGCATATATAGTGAAGCGGAGGAGAGTCCTTAGTAACATAGATGTAGTACTCCGTACTTTTTCCCCCCGAAGAAATGTAGTACCATGTCTAACAGCTGATTCACTATATATCCTACTTTCTCAGCCCATTGCAAGTCTAAAAACAAAAATAGCAGGGGGTCACTATAATACCTAGTACTACATACAAGTAACAGAGAACGATGCTATTCAAAAAGTTAAACACAGAGTTTCTTCAGTCTTGAAGCTGAACCTTACCCAACTCCCTAGGAACCACAATAAACTCATGGATGGAATACCTGATGTAGTCTTTGCCTTTGCATAGTGCTTGGCGGAATAAATTATTGGAATTTTTAAATCAGTACAGCTTGTACTGGTATCTAAGTTAAAGTTCAATGGATGTGTCTAAACCATCTAACACCAGGCAATTAATTTTAGGAAAAAAATACATGTACTCCTATAAGAGGCATGTTATGACGAAGGAATAAAAAATCATTATAAATTTGGAATCCTTGGGCAATAGCAACCGTTGATTCTAGCGGTACTAGCTGGAGTATAAGACTCAACAATTCTGTCGATGGCATATTGTAGTGTATATGGGGCTACAGTGTTGATTACAATGTCTTGCATTTATTGAGAAAAAATATACTATGGCATGTAGTAAAGCTGTGTAAACATCACTTGCACCTCTTAGCAGGCACATGACAGAAAAAAAAAGTATGTGTAGCAGTTTACGATCTTACTCCATCCGTTCACAAATATAAGATGTTTTGGATATTTCATCAATACGGCTTGCATATGGACTGAAATGAGTGAACACGCTGAAACATGTCTATATACATCCAATTCAGAAAAAAGTTAGAACATCGTATACGTATTTGTGAACAGAGGAAGTACTACTTCAAATGGAAGCCCAGAGCAAGCATATAGACCTATATGTCCAGTGCCTAAGATAATGAAGCTTAAAATGTAGTATATTGAAACGTTGGACATATGCTAAGGCAAAATTGGCATTTTTAACTAGCATTAGCCATCGTTCAGCAATTGGTGACTCTGGTGAATCATAAAACCTCTCCACACAAGACCACTAGAACATTGAAACTCGAAGTGCTTTACTCTAAAAGCCCCAATATGAGAAGCCCATTACACTTATCAAACATAAGCCCTCCCTGCAGCATTAACAAAAACAAGGTAAACTAACATATCCTGGAAGTTGGACGCTCGCATATGTTCTCTCCGACAAAAAACTGAGATGTTAGAAAATCAGACACCACGTCATACATCATACACCTCTGATCTCTCACAATGTTACACACCAAACACAACATTTCCAATCACTAACAAGAATGTACAATCAAAGAACGTAGACGGCAGAATTACGATTATTACCTGAACAGGGAGTCCGTGGCAGCTGCCAAGCATGAACGAAACGGGTGCCCACGTGCTGGCTAGGTGGGGCAACCAGCTCGTAGACCTCACACTCCACAACCTTGCGAGCACGCACGTCCACGCCGAGCAGGTGCTCGTCCAGAAAGAAGTAGACCACGTCGGGGTTCGTAGGGTGGATGAGCGCAAGCACGGGGATCTTCCTGGGCAGACCAATCGCCTTGTAGCTTGCGTCGTCCCAGATCTCTGTAAAGGTGGCCTCATACTCCAGCGTCCACTCCGTGGAGTCCGGATCGGCGAGCGTCCAGACGCCGATCTGAGCAGAGCCGCCGCTGTTACGGTTGCTGTACATGTCGACGAACCGCAGCTTGCCGCCGCTGACAGCCACGCAGCGGTACTTGTCGAGCAGTCCCCAAGCTTCCCTCGATTTGAGCGCCTTGCCCTCCGGAAGCGGGACGACCCTCAGCACCGGCGCGTCGGCGAAGGGGTCGCACGTGAGGAGGCACCAGGAGAGGTCGACCCACCAAAGCCTCCCGGAGTGCGAGACCACGCCATTGGGGCTCAAGGGGCGGGATGGAAGCGGGTAGCGGACGTCCTTGGTGACCCATTCCCCGGCTTCAGAGGAGAAGCAGAGGAGGTCGGCACGGTCGCCGCCGAGGATCATCTGGAGCTCAGCGACCATGTAGTGGCCGGCGTCGGCTGGGGAGGCGATGAGGCCGAGGTGGCCCGGGTGCATGATGTACTCGGGATTGGGAAGCGGGAGGGCGGACGCGGATTTGGCGTCGAGGACGAAGTATCCCGCGACGTTTGGGCGCCAGCAGGACTCCCGGCGGCTGGGGAGGTCGATGACGGTGGGGCCCTTGGCGGGGCCTTGGTCGGCATGGAGGAGGAGGAGGCCGGAGGCGTCGACGGCGCGGACGGAAGGGAAGCTTCTGGAGGTGGTGCGGCCCGGGAAGATGCGCGGGGGGATGGTGAGGATCGCAACGCGCGGTGGCTCCGGCAGCGCGAGGGAGAGGTCGGCGCCCGGAGGGAGGTCGGCGTCGGCAGCCAGCACCCGCGGCACGCTGCCCAGGATGGCCCACGACGGCGAGGCGGAAGCCATCTCGGCACTCGGCTTGGAGCGGTGGCGGGTGGCGACGGAGGGAAGCAGTGGTGGGTAGGGAAGCCGGGGACGGGGTGGTGGCAGGCTAGGGTTTTAGGAGTTGGGGTAGGGGGAGGGTGGATGGGATTTGGGTTGTTCGTACTACGAGTTTGAATGCTTTCGCATCGCGTAGACCGCGACGGTAATGGAGGATGGACAAAGCGGAGGACGAGGCGTTCGACCAACCGTCTTTCGCGGAAAACTTTTTGCTATGGGGATGGAAGGGGACGGAGCGGCTGATGAAACGGGAAGAGATAGGCAGTACTGCAGCGCAGCGCAGAGCAGAGCTGGCAGCCTTTGACCGGCGCGGCCGAGTGCTCGTAGCGTTCGCGTCCATGTAAAGCAACGTCCATCGATGCACTCAAACTATCATCGAGGGGATCCAACGCCCCCTCTCTCTCTCAACATCAAACTCTTGTCTCTCGATGAAAACCTTGTGTGTGATGATGTGCCTGGCCGTGGAGTCATTACTTCGTTCATAACATTGCCTTGGAGTCAAATCTTGTGATAGGAGCACCTTATCATCATGAGCCGGTAACGGCAAATTTTCGTGTTTTGACCCTTTTCAGATAGTTTAACCAATTCTGACCCGGTTCAAAAAAAATATCATGTTTTAACCCTTTTTCTTACCGCCACACAGCTTGGCGATAGGTATGCATAGGCTACCGCTAGTAACCGCGGCGGTAGCTGACTAATCCACGTCAGCAGCCAACTAACGGCCGTCGTGAGCTCCGCTCGACCCTACTGCCACAGGATTCGGCGGTAAGATGTGAGACCCTACCGTCGGACTGTCTGGCAGTAGGGTTGAGGCACATATAAGGCCTGGTGCCGGCTCGCCCTCCCCCTCTCCATCTCTCCCTACCCCGTCGCCCTCTCTGTTCTTACTCTCTCTGGTGCCCTCCATTGTCCCCCTCGGATCTCTTTCGTTTCTTCATCATTCTTGCGGATCGAGATGGCTCCGAAACGAGTAAAGTAAGTTCCTTCGATTCATCCAATTAGTTTTTCTCAAATAGCTTTCGATTTGATGCATTATTTGATTCAAGCCCACCCTAGTTCATGTTAAAAAATAATCTTGATATGATGCTTATTGAAGGAATGAACTTATAGGTTTGTTTTGATGTGATGAACTTTGTGATATGAATCAACCATATGAACCTTTGTGATGAATCTTGATGTATATTTACTTATTTTTGAACTACATGATGAACCCTAGTTCGTGTTAAAAAAATCTTGAAATGCTTACTAAAGGAATGAACTCATAGGTTTGTTTTGATGTGATGAACCTTTGTGATATGAATCAACCATATGAACCTTTGTGATGAATCTTGATATGTTTTTACTTATTTTTGAACTACATGATGAACCCTAGTTCATGTTACATCTTGATATGCTTATTGAAGGAATGAACTCATGTGCTTATTGAAGGAACGAACTACATGATGTGATGAACCTGTGTGACCAACCATATGCATATAGTGGATGTTGGAGAAAGATTGTATGTATTTACTTATTTTTTACAAACTAAAGAAATGAATGAATAATGCTAAAACAATCTTTGAATGAATGAATGAATCATGCTTATGAGAATCATGTTTACAAATGAATGAATAAAAATTGTTACAAATGTGTGTTTAATTATGCTTATGCTATTTCAATTATGCTTATGCTTATATTTATGTAATTTTATTTAGGAGGCCACCTCTTGTGGACAACATCGGCACTAAGTATACCATGCTTGACCCTGCGTCCAACAAGGGTCATCGTGCCTGTTTCATTAAGAATGGAGTGGTAATTACCATTCTAAAACCAAATCTCTCGAATTGATGAAAACAAGTTGCTAATTATTTGGTTCTTCATTTTGACAGAGGCTCCCGCCACTGTGGATGAGGGGTCACAAGACGACCGTTAAAATGAAGTACAACGACCAGTACACACCGTTCTACAGGAGAGCCCGACTGTTGGGTTTCATCCTACAGTTCAAGCGTAAGCCGCCGCCGCTCGTCCACTCAACTCTCACAGCTTTGATCGACCGGTGGCAGCCAGAGACGCATAGTTTCCATCTTCCATGTGGGGAGATGACGGTGACCCTCTAGGATTGGGGGATGATTACGACCCTACCACTCAAGGGTCGTGATATCATTGGACGAGTGGAGGGGAAGAACTGGCATGATAGGGTTATCGGCCTCATGGGCGACTGCCCCCCCCCCCTGCTAAGGGTAAACGGACTTCAGGCGTACTGCTGCCCTGGCACCTGAAGTACCGGAGCAAGTGGCCGGAAGGTGCCGAACCCCGGGTGGTGGAGTAGTACGCCAGGGCCTACCTATGGTATCTTCTCACAGAGGTCGTGTTTCCAAACTGCTTTGGGGACAATGCCCTATGGATGTATCTCGACTTCCTAAAGGACTGGATGCAGGGTACAACTGGGGGTCCGCCGGCCTTGCCTACCTATACCGTTTGGTAAGAGAATATCACATTGTTTCAAATATCATGGACGTATGCTGCTTTAGATTATGTCATCTTATCATCTATACTAGTTTTGTAGCTTGACGACGCAACCCGGAGGGTGGAAGATACGTCCGGTATGTGTGGATGTGTCTGGGGCCTTTGCATTTGGATATGGGAGTGAATCCCAGTGGGGCGTCCGAAGAAGCTGTGCCAGCATGAATGGACTGACTATGGCAAAGATGACAAAGACGATTGATACCCGACCGTCGCATACGCTTGGGACATGGTTGGTGTCTACACGGGCACATCCAATGCTTTGTACAAGGTCTTCACCAATGAGCTTGATGCTCTGGCGGATTTCCGGGTATAAGAACTAGATTTTGAATATTTTTGACTACACTTTCACATGAGCTTACCATCTTTTGGTACTAGGTTTTGGCGGCCGTATGATGAACGAGCATGGGGGTTCAAGTTGAACGTGATGTGCACGCAAGACCGGCTTCTCTGGCGGTGCATTGTGTTGGGAAACATAGCATGCAATTTTAAAAAATTTCCTACACTCATGCAAGATCTATCTAGGAGATGCATAGCAACGAGAAGGGGAGAGTGTGTCCACGTACCCACGTAGGCCGAAAGCGGAAGCAGTAGCCTAACGCGGTTGATGTAGTCAAACGTCTTCTCAATTCAACCGATCAAGCACCGAACGTACGACACCTCCGAGTTCTGCACATGTTTAGCTTGATGACGTCCCTCGAACTCTTGATCCACCAAAGTGTCGAGGGAGAGTTTCGTCAGCACGACGGCGTGGTGACGGTGATGGTGAAGTGATCAATGCAGGGCTTCACCTAAGCACTACGTGAATATGACCAGAGGCGTAAACTGTGGAGGGGGGCTCCGCACACGGCTTGGAACAATTGATGTGTGTTATAGGTTCCCCCCACCCCTGTATATAAAGGAGGGAGAGGGGAGGAGGCCGGCCCTAGGCGCGCCCCAAGTAGGAGGAGTCCTACTTGGGCTCCTAGTAGGATTTATCAAGTTTGTTGTTTAACCTTCAATAAGGACCGGCCGCAGTCAAGTTTGATTCAACTAAAGTTGGAGAAACAGACACCCGCCAGCCACCTTTATGCAAAACTAGTTGCATGTCTGTTGGTGGAACTGGTCTCATGAGCGTGGTCATGTAAGGTTGGTTCGGGCCGCTTCACCTAACAATACCGCTGAATCAAAATAAGACGTTGGTGGTAAGCAGTATGACGATCACCGCCCACAACTCTTTGTGTTCTACTCGTGCATATCATCTACGCATAGACCTGGCTCGGATGCCACTATTGGGAGACATAGCATACAATTTCAAAAAAAATCCTACGCTCATGCAAGATCTATCTACGAGATGCATGGCAACGAGAAGGGGAGAGTGTGTCAATGTACCCTCGTAGACCCAAAGCAGAAGCGTTAGCTTAACGTGGTTGATGTAGTCGAATGTATTCTTAAGTCAACCGATCAAGCACTGAACGTACGACACCTCCGAGTTCTGCACACGTTCAGCTCGACGGCGTCCCTCGAACTCTTGATCCAGCAAAGTGTCGAGGGAGAGTTCCGTTAGCACGACGGCATGGTGACGGTGATGGTGAAGTGATCCACGCAGGGCTTCGCCTAAGCACTACGTGAATATGACCGGAGGCGTAAACTGCGGAGGGGAGCACCGCACACGGCTTGGAACAATTGATGTGTGTTAGAGGCACCCCCAGTCCCGTATATAAAGGAGGAGAGGGGAGGAGGTTGGCCCTAGGCACGCGCCAAGCAGGAGGAGTCCTACTTGGGCTCCTAATATGATTGCCCCCTTCCTTTTATCGGAGGGGGAAAGGGGAAATAAGAGAGAGAGGGAGAGAGGGAAAGGGGGAAGCCACCCCCTCCCATAGTCTAATTCAGACTTCTCCCTTGGGGGGGCACCCCTTGTGGGCTGGCCTGCCTCCCTCCTATGGCCCATATGGCCCATATCTTCCCCAGGGGGTTCCGGTAACCCCCCGGTACTCCGATATGTACTCAATACAATCCGGAATACTTACGGTCTCCGAATACTATCATCCAATATATCAATCTTTACCTCTCGACCATTTTGAGATTCCCGTCATGTCCATGATCTCATCCGGGACTCCGAACAACATTCGATCACCAAATCACATAACTCATATAATACAAATCGTCATCGAACGTTAAGCGCGCGAACCCTACGGGTTTGAGAACTATGTAGACATGGCCAAGACACCTCTCCGGTCAATAACCAATAGCGGAACCTGGATGCTCATATTGGTTCCTACATATTCTACAAAGATCTTTATTGTTCAAACCGTAATGACAACATACGCCATTCCCTTTGTCATCGGTATGTTACATGCCCGAGATTCGATCGTCGGTATCTTCATACCTAGTTCAATCTCGTTACCGGCAAGTCTCTTTACTTGTTCCATAATGCATCATTCTGTAACTAACTCATTAGTCACTTTGCTTTAAAGGCTTATCATGATGTGCATTACCGAGAGGGCCCAGAGATACCTCTCCGATACTCGGAGTGACAAATCCTAATATCGATCTATGCCAACCCAACAAACACCTTTGGAGATACCTGTAGAGCATCTTTATAATCACCCAATCATGTTGTGACGTTTGATAGCACACAAGGTATTCCTCCGGTATCTCGGAGTTGCATAATCTCATAGTCAAAGTGAAAGTGCAACTAATCCCTGGGTGGTTTTGGTAATTCTTAACAACATATAGCTCATTGAACTAATACTCTTTCAAGATGATCATTTTAGAAAGTTCAGTGATTGGCATGGCATGAACTAGAGATGTGGACACCTCAAAATGCGATGGACACATATTGGCAAAAGCTCAAGACTCTATATTGTCATTTTAGTGATCCAAGATCACATTGAGTCCATAGGAAAAGCCAATACTATTAAAAGGGGATGACGTGTTGCTTAATGGCTTGCTTGCTCAAAGTGCTTAGCGATATGCTCCAAAAGCCCTCAACCACTTTCTCATTTCCAAATATGTCCTAAACCTAAAGTCATACTCGGCCCGATTTGATTTATCCGGTGCCACTGAGTTCATTTGACATAGCCACTGCCATAAACCCTAATCAGTTCGGTCTCACCGATAGGGATCTCGGTCTCACCGAGATGGGATTGCAAACTCTCTGTTTCCCTTCGTAACATTTCAGTCTAACCAAAATGAGCAATCAGTCACACCATGTTCGCAATGCAAATTCTCTGTTTCCTTTTCGTAACATTTCAGTCTCACCGAAATGAGTGATCAGTCCCACCGAGTTTGCCTGACCAACTCTATGGTTGCCTATTACTGAAATCGGTTCCACCTAGTTCTTGTGATAGGTCTCACCGAGATCAAGTTATGCCCTAACCCTAGCACATCGGTACCACCGAGTTGATGTTGTCGGTCACACCGAAAAGCCTAACATTCACATTTTGAAATGAATCGGTCTGGCCGAGTTTCACTATTCGGTCTCACCGAGTTTGGGAATTTGTGTGTAATGGTTAGATTTTGTGTGGAGGCTATATATACCCTCCACCCATTCTCCATTCGGGGAGAGAGATCAGAACGTGCCTACAGTTCCACTACTCATTTTCTAAGAGAGAACCACCTACTCATGTGTTGAGACCAAGACATTCCAATCCAACCACAAGAATCTTGATCTCTAGCCTTCCCCAAGTTCGTTTTCCACTCAAATCATCTTTCCACCATAGCCAAATCTGAGAGAGAGAGTTGAGTGTTGGGGAGACTGTCATTTAAAGCACAAGAGCAAGGAGTTCATGATCAACACACCATATATTACCTTTTGGAGAGTGATGTCTCCTAGATTGGTTAGGTGTCACTTGGGAGCCTCCGTCAAGATTGTGGGTTGAACCAAGGAGTTTGGAAGGGCAAGGAGATCTCCTACTTCGTGAAGATATACACAAGTGAGTCAAGTCCTTCGTGGGTGATGGCCATGGTGGGATAGACAAGGTTGCTTCTTCGTGGACCCTTCGTGGGTGGAGCCCTCTATGGACTCGCGCAGCCGTTACCCTTCATGGGTTGAAGTCTCAATCAACATGGATGTACGCTAGCACCACCTATCAGAACCATGCCAAAAATCTCCATGTCTACATTGCTTTTGCTCCCTTCAAACTCCTCCCCTTTACCTTTATATGCAATGATTTACATTCCGCTGCTATACTCTTAGAATTGCATGTGTAGGTTGATTGCTTGACTAGTGCTAAGTTGCTAAAATCTTCCAAGACTTAAAATTGGGAAAAGGCTAAATTTTTATTTGGTCAAGTAGTCTAATCACGTCCCTCTAGACATTCTTTCGATCCTACAAGTGGTATCAGAGCTTTGGTCTCCATTTGCCTTGATTTCCATAGCTTTGGTGATCATAGCCTTGGTTTCACAACCTAGGAGAGTATGGCGTCTAGCAAGGGAAATTACCACCGTAGAGGTCCTTACTTTGATGGTACTAATTTTGCTAGTTGGAAGCATAGGATGAAAATGCATGTTCTTGGACATAACCCCGCCGTTTGGGCCATTGTGTGTATTGGCTTGTGCTACGTCTTGAGCTTGCGTTCGTTTTCCTTGAAGAGGAAAGGGTGATGCAGCAGAGTAGCGTAAGTATTTCCCTTAGTTTTTGAGAACCAAGGTATCAATCCAGTAGGAGGCTCCTCAGAAGTCCCACGCACCTACACAAACAAACAAGAACCTTGCAACCAACGCAATAAAGGAGTTGTCAATCCCTTCACAGCCACTTGCGAAAGTGAGATCTGATAGAGATAATATGATAAGATAAATTTTTTTGGTATTTTTATGATATAGATTGGAAAGTAAAAGATGCAAATAAAAGTAGATGGCAAAACTTATATGATAAAAGATAGACCCGGGGGCCATAGGTTTCACTAGTGGCTTCTCTCAAGATAGCATAAGTATTACCGTGGGTGAACAAATTACTGTCGAGCAATTGATAGAAAAGCGCATAGTTATGAGATTATCTAGGCATGATCATGTATATAGGCACCACGTCCGTGACAAGTAGATCGAAACGATTCTGCATCTACTACTATTACTCCACACATCGACTGACTCCTGCCTGCATCTAGAGTATTAAGTTCATGAAGAACAGAGTAACGCATTAAGAAAGATGACATGATGTAGAGGGATAAACTCATGCAATATGATATAAACCCCATCTTTTTATCCTCGATGGGAACAATACAATATGTCCCTTGCTGCCCCTGTTGTCACTGGAAAGGACATCGCAAGATTGAACCCAAAGCTAAGCACTTATCCCATTGCAAGAAAGATCAATCTAGTTGGCCAAACCAAACTAATAATTCGAAGAGAATTGCAAAGATAACTTAATCACACATAAAAGAATTCAGAGGAGATTCAAATATTTCTCATAGATAAACTTGATCATAAACCCACAATTCATCGGATCTCGACAAACACACCGAAAAAGAGTTACATCGAATAGATCTCTAAGAAGATCGAGGAGAACTTTGTATTGAGAATCAAAGAGAGAGAAGAAGCCATCTAGCTAATAACTATTGACCCGAAGGTCTATGGTAAACTACTCACAACTCATCGGAGAGGCCTTGGAGATGATGTAGAGGCCCTCCATGGTCGATTCCCCCTCTGGTGGAGCATCAGCGAAGGCTCCAAGATGGGATCTCGCGGATACAGAAGGTTGCGGCAGTGGAATTAGGTTTTCATGGTGCTCCTGGATGTTTTCAGGTGTCACGCCCAATATGCGACCCTATCCAAAAGGAACTCGAAGGTCCCAACAAGGATAGACCCGCATATTGAAACGCTTTTGCAAGGTGGATATCATTACATCAACATTACATAATAGATGGGGATACATACAAAAGGCATACAATGCCACACGAATACAACATCATCTTACATAAGAGCAACATCCGACTACGGATGAATCACAAACAGAGACTCAAACGACATCCACCCTGCTAGCCCAGGCTGCCGACCTGGAACCTATCCCCTGATCGAAGAAGAAGCAGAAGAAGAACTCCAAAACAAGGAACATCGCTCTCGCGTCAAGATCATCGCATAACCTCTACCTGCAACTGTTGTTGTAGTAATCTGTGAACCACGAGGACTCAACAATCCCATTACCATGGGTATCAAGACTAGCAAAGCTTAATGGGAAAGGAAGGGGTAAAGTGGTGAGGTTGCAGCAGCGACTAAGTAGATATGGTGGTTAACATACGCAAATGAGAGCGAGAAGAGAGCAAGCTGAATGGTCGTGAAGCTAGCAATGATCAAGAGGTGATCCTGAACTCCTTCTTACGTCAAACATAACCCAAAACCGTGTTCACTTCCCGGACTCCGCCGAGAAGAGACCATCACGGCTACACACGTGGTTGATGCGTTTTCATTCGGATCTGGTGTCAAGTTATCTACAACTGGACATTAACAAATTCCCATCTGCCACATAACCGCGGGCACGGCTTTCGAAAGATAATACCCTGCAGGTGTGTCCCAACTTAGCCCATGATAAGCTCTCGCGATCAACGAAGGATATACCTTCTCCCAAGAAGACCCGATCAGTCTCGGAATCCCAGTTTACAAGACATTTCGACAATGGTAAAACAAGACCAGCAAGACCACCCGCTGTGCCGACAAATCCCGATAGGAGCTGCACATATCTCGTTCTCAGGGCACACTGGATAAGCTAAGCGTACAGGTACCGACGAATCCAAGTTGCCAAGCAATGGTCCCGCACGGTGCTCTAGTTTGGACCAACACTCGGAGGAGCACTGGCCCAGGGGGGTAAAATAAAGATGACCCTCGGGCTCCGGAAACCCAAGGGAAAAGGGGCTAGGTGAGGCAAATGGTAAAATCAAGGTTGGGCCTTGCTGGAGGAGTTTTATTCAAAGCGAACTGTCAAGGGGGTCCCATAAATCACCCAACCACGTAAGGAACGCAAAATCCGGGAACATAACACCGGTATGATGGAAACTAAGGCGGCAAGAGTGGAACAAAACACCAGGCATAGGGCCGAGTCTTCCACCCTTTACCAAGTATATAGATGAATTAATTAAATAAGAGATATTGTGATATCCCAACATAATCCTGTCCACCATGGAGCAATCTTCAACTTCACCTGCAACTAACAACGCTATAAGAGGATCTAAGCAAAGTAGTAACATAGCCAAGCAATGGTTTGCTAGGACGAGTGAAAAAGGTTAGAGGCTCACATGGCAATTTGGGAGGCTTGATAGAACAAATGATAGGTAGCGCAACATAGCGATAGAACGAAGCAACTAGCATAGCAATGATAGTAATGAGATCCAAGGTGACAGTCATCTTGCCTGAAACCCCGCAAGGAATAAGAACGAGTCCATGAAGAAGACGAACGGATGAAGCCGAACCAAGCGTAGACGAACGAATCCTCACGGTCGCAACAAAACGGGAACTATCGAGAAGAAGCACACAACATGGTAAACACACCACACATGAACAAGGCCTGATGCTCAACCAAGCATGATGCATGACAAGGCTACATGGAGCTACTCATAGCAAAAGATGATGCATACAAGACCAACACATCAAAGCAAGTTAAATGAGGCCGGAAACAACATATAACAAATCCGGTAAGTCCTCATATGCAAATTTAGAAATTGGTCCAGATCTGAACAAACATTAAGTTGGAGTTGTTAAACAGAAAGTTAAGATGCACCAAGATGATCTACACGAGATTCTAGTCAAGTTACATATAAAGTTCATTGAATTCGGAGCTACGGCCTAGAAGATATGAGCAAAACAAGTAAAACATGGCATTGATGCAAAATGCACTCAAACATCAAGCAAACACCTCAAAACAAGGATGCAACATGATAATATGAAACTACATGCAATTCTAAGAAAGTTTCATATAGAACACACTCAAAACGGAGCAACGGTTCAACACATACTCTATACAAGTTTAAAGGACAAGCTGTCCAAAACAGCAACTAGGCATCTAGCAAGCATCAAAACAACATGCTACAACACCCCAACATAAGAACAAAAGGCATGGTCATGAAGTACAGGTAAAGCACTACAAAATATGAACACTGAGCTAACTCCAGAAACCACTACAACATGCTCAAAAGGACATGGCAAGATTGCAAATAATAACAGTTTCAAGCTTAGCAGAAATAACATCAGGCTGCAATGTTTAGAGCTATCAAACAACATGTTACAGGAAGCTATCATGGAAAACAAAGGCATGGCATGAATCTAATAATTGCATATAACAAAAGTCCCTTACTAAACATGAGCCAAAAGGGCACAAAAAATATGATGGCACCCATGTAAACATAGCAAGTGATATGACAGATTCATACATGGCAGGAACAATAATAAGTAGGCATGTTGGTGAGCTTGTACCACTCACCACAGAGCAATACATGGCATGACAAGGCAACCAACAGTAAGAATACATGTTTATGAAGCTAAAGATGGCAAGAACAAGTTCATAGGGTGCATAGATCACTAGCAAAGAACATGGCAAAACTGGACTTAATGTTAACAGGCTGACAACAATATTATTTAGCAAGTTTGGAGCAAGATTACAACAAGTTACAGCAGGCTATATATGCAACCAGAGGCATGAATGGATAGAGCATGACATGTGTAACAAATCATTCTTAGTGAACATCTCCAGATTATGCATAGAATGACTTGTAGCAGCAGGTTTACCTAGCATCATGATATAACATAATCAGCCTAGCAAAACAGCAACATCAAGTACCCTACTTCACGAGCTCAATTCACTCACCACAAGGCTCACAAAATACATGGATGGCACCACTGTAAAGATGGCATGACATAGTTCAAAACACATGTAGGGCTCAAGCTCATAAGATGCACACATCAAATGCAACAAAAATGACAAATCATCAAGTTATAATAGTTTCAGCAGATTAACATCATATAGCACTCTTGCAACGATGATTTGGGCGTCAAGATTGACTCAAACAAGCATGGCATAATGGAATGAAATGTAGAGAGTCTCCCAAAGAACATTTTGATATATTACACGCACAAAATGGAGTAGTATACATGGAGATATGGCCGGTAAAAGATGGCACCAGAATGCAAAAATTTAAGGGACTTGGGCAAAATTCGGGGTCAACCTCCGAAAACGGATCTGGATCTGGGCACGGTTCCCGAGGCAGGCGGCGGCTCGCCGGAGAAGACGACGGGGAAGGTGGCCGGCGGGGGAGACGGGGCGCCGATGGCCGGAGGCGGCGGGGCACGGGCAGATCCGGTGGCCGGGCGCGGGAGGCGGC